>NC_143019.1:41382478-41705812 GCF_055824585.1 Amblyomma mixtum | reverse complement strand
ACTTATGGAAGCGATGTACACCGTCCGTCAAAACTCCTCTGGCCACAGCGTTCAGCTGCAGCAAAATGGATTTCCCTAGAATGCTCCGTGTAGCGAATCATTGGAAACACAAGTCAAGAAGGAAGCTTTCCTACCGCGAGAAGAAACCATCTGTTAGCATTTCAAGGCCCTTCGGTTTTTAGTAGTGCCGTAATGGCTGTGTTATGCGGCTAAAGCGAAAACCCTTTGGCCTTAAGAGTTTCGGTCAAGACTGTACGTCCTTCTTGTCGCTACGGCATGAAGGGCGCTCTGCGAATATTCCGTTCCTTAGAACGTCACCGATGGAAAGTTCGCCGCTGTCTCCTGTATCTATATTAACAACAAAGTCCGGGTCTGCATTACGTCATGCTCATTACATCGTCGTAGTAGCAAACAATTTGCTGCAAGAACATTAGGGCCATCAGTATAACCGGGGGCACAGGCGCAACTCCTCTGCAAGTCCTCTGTTTAGGAAGCACTCACCGATATTATAACTTCTTTCCGCTACAGGTAATTTTGAGTAAGCATGTGTGCGGGGGGCACCATTCACATAACCTCTTCTCCGCCGGCACGCCGACGCGTCTCTGAGTGGATTCTCGCGTGTCCCCAGGATGCGTTTGGATAATCGCAGCTGGCGACACCCGTTGCTATCGGTTTGGTGCATGTATATCGTCGGCAACACGTGTCAGCACGTGATGAAACTGCGTCTCGGAATAGTGCGCTGAAAAGATTGATGCGCAGCACGCGTATTGCGCGCCCAACCACGTACCGTAAGTGCGAAAGCAGCATCACGGTTCGAGAAGCACACAAGGCCGTTACCGGAAGAGCTGCTGACACGCGTGTGTCACTGCGACCCCGTGCAGGCAGACGTGATTGAAAGCGTCATTAGAAAGAACGCCTGCCCTCGTTTTTTTTTTTTTTTCGTAATACGTAACATTGAATAGGAAGAGCTGGGGGTCGTTCTGCCGCCAGTTAACGGGTGCGCACTGAAAGTTTCATCTTAAAGGAGCGGCTCGCTTAAGCCAATCGGTTCTGGTTTGGTTTGGTTTATGGAGGTTTAACGTCCCAAAGCGACTAAGGCTATGAGAGACGCCGTAGTGAAGGGCTCCGGAAATTTCGACCACCTGGGGTTCTTTAACGTGCACTGACATCACGCAGTACACGGGTCTCTGGAATTTCGCCTCCATCGAAATTCAGCCGCCGCGGCTGGGATCGAACCCGCGTCTTTCGGGACCAATCGGTTCCAAATTCGTCTCAGGGAAACACCAGTGGGTGAAGCAACACACATCGTCCGTCCTGCCTAGCCGTGGACCACTTGACTTCGACTTTTTGTCTACTCACATTCGAGCTATTTTCGACCAGGGGGGGGGGGGGGGGGGGGGGGGGCATTTTTTGGCAATGAGATGCCTACCGAAAGCGGTTAAAAGCACAAAACTGCAGAGCCGAAACTCCAGTGGGCGTATAGAAGGTTTTTTCGTCCGTCCTTCGCTGGTTCATGCGTATTGCTGGAGCTTCAGCGTGCTCGCAGCCTACAACTATCCACCGTGGATAAGAGGAAGGTCGTGAAACGAGGTTGTAGTTTGTACATACATACGCTTCCCTGCCCACACACATGCATTAATCTTAAACCCCGCATAGGGTTGTGTGAGCGTCCTCCTAAAGTCCTAAGGGGCAGAAAAAACTTTTTTAGCAGCGGGATGTCTGGTATGCTGCGGCTGTGTATATATCCCTTCAAATGACAATTCCGTCTACCGCTGTAGTATCTGTATAATACACCTGCAGCCAGAATACAAATTTATGCCAAAATATAGAAAATATTACAGAGAATAGTAATAAGCTAGGCACTTTATTTTTCGATCTCCATCAGGACCCTCCTTAGTACAAGTAACAGACAGGCAGAGTGCCAAGTGAGCTGACCTCGTGATGCACAGTCACTGGAAAGGCAACCTTGGCTGAAAGCTTGGTAAGTTCTCACCGATTTCCCACTGGTATGCTGCGCTGCAGGGGTTTTGCGGTTATTACATAGGCGGAGAAAACAGCTGCGCACCGTTATGAGCGCTGAGCCTGACGAGCATACATGGTTAACGGAGTACTCAGACAAACACTATGTTGGGGCCGATAAAAGTACGAATAATAAAAATGGAACACTCTAATAGGAATGATGGGTGCCTGAAAATTTATAATCAATGGATATAGCTGAACAGCGAAAGTACACAGATCTGCTTTCCGCTTAAAACCCGCACCGAGTTAATGGCTCCGTTTTATTGCGACAACAATAAAATCCTCACTGTGAAAAAAAAAAAAAAAATGTGTCCTCGGTCCTACAATTCGCCCATTCACTGGAGGGGAGTGACGTACGTCCTGAGGCCGGAAGTGCTGTCAGTTCCGGAAAAGGCGAAGACAGCTTCTAGTGCTATGACATTGCCAACACATAATTATCTGTCCATGTAATTTTTTTTTTCTAGGGCTAGCGGTTGAGGCGAATGTTCCTGGCAAACACGTAGTAGTGTTGGTCGTGTTCGCAGACGAAAATCTCACGCGGTCACGTGACCAATACGTGCATATAGCCCGAGCCTCACGTCTCGTGCAGTTCGTCGTCTTATCCGCCGAAAAAGATAGCGCGAGGTAAGGGATGGGCGAATAGCTCAATGAAGCCGAAGCAGCAGGGGCTCTTCCGACCCACCGATGCGTTCGAGCCAGAAACGACACAACACCTGTGCAAGGCATCCGGTGAAATACGCCGGGTCGTGAAATACGCCGGGAACCCCAAGCGCGAATAACCACCCATGGAATATGCCAGTTTTAACAAGTCCGCGCTGCGTATGCTTGGATTCACCATCCGCATTAGAACAAATGTATAGTTCGTGATATATATATCTGGTTTACGGCGAGCGCCGTAGCGGAGTACTTCAGAATGGTAAACTAAACCGTCAGGCGGCGTTTAAAAAAGCGAGCTGATTCTAGACAGCCAAAATTCACATCCAGTGAGGCATCGCTGTCGGTAACGGTGCCATTTTGTTCGCTGAAAAAGCTTGACGCTTGCGGTCACGTGGGCAGCCCAAAGGAACTGCGTTAGAGAATTAAAGGGATGAACACAACATAGAAAGTAACCTCAATACATGAACAGGGAATCGAATCAAGCGGGTCAGAGCTGACGCCACGCTGTTATAGCCGACACGAAAATAAGGGGAAATTTTGAAAGGCGTTTCAAGTACTGCAATGTGCGGGGCCGTTTTCAAAGGGCGCAGGGGTGGGCTGGAAGGCTCGATGGGAACTAGCGAGGGAACTTTTAAACATAACGCGCCCAATGCGGCCACACAGGGTGCGGTTCGGTTGACTTCAAATTATGGCTGCTGCCGTTTTGAGATGGGTTCATGCTGTTACTGCCGACGTTTTAAGTGGTGCGAGACGGATTGGTTCTTCCTCTGTACAGCTTGGATGGGGGGAGGGATGCGAGTACTGCAACGACCTTTATTGTGAGCGTTATAGCGACGGCGTTAGTGAAGTTCAACCCAGACCGTGAGATAATTTTTTTTTTTTTTAATGTGCGATGCACCGACGCAAAGGGTGGGCGGAGCGAACCAAATGCGGCATGGTGGCGGTACCCGCTGGAAACGGTGCTCACTTTACGGAGCTTCAAATGCGAGAGGGCGGTCATTTCACTGCTCATTTTTTAAGCGCGCCCAGCGTGAGTTAGAGAGTTTCTGTTCATGGCATCACCGTGGTGCCGTTATGTACACTGTCATTTTCTCACTGTTCCTTGTTTTAAATTCACAGGCAGCCGCTTGGAGGAACATGTGCCGGTCTTAACGGTAGAAAAACCCTAAGTTTTTGCATTCATTTTGCTTTAACTTTATCGCAGAGAAGGTCACCGATTTCAAAGGCTGAATCATGCAAGGTACCATCAGCAAGAAATGAAACGCGAACAAGACAACACAGCCACGAATAGCATTGTGAGGAGCTCTTAGCCAGGGGAAGTTCCACACTTACAGATGGCAATTTCACGTCGAAAGCGCAAGGGCCCTTCTTCAGAAGTGCAAATCAGCCTAGCCTGCAATTACTCCCAAGGAGCTAATATGCTGCTGTTTTTGGGTTGCCGCCTCAGATTTCTTGTTCGCGTTTCATTCGTTGCTGGGAGTACGTTAAACTATTCAGTAGGATCCGCGGGTTTGACTCCGGCTCTGGAAGCGCCGCGCGGCGAGCATTCATGTGATAGGCGTGAGCACAGGCGTTCTAGTTTAAAGGCGGCCTGGAAGGCCTTGAAACATGCCAAATGTATTTAGTTCGAAATTGCCGCGGCTGAACGTGTAACGGCGTGCTATCCGGGTAAGCAAAACAATATGGCCAATAAATATACACAACTGAAAACTAAAAGCCGTCGACGAGCAGCAGGGCTTCCTGCCTGCGCCCAGACCCTGGCTGCAGACTTAATTGCCGCCGCCGCAATTGCCTCATTTCCGAAATCAGAAACGCGAACGCGAAACCGACGACGCTGACCAGTCTGCACGTGAACGCTCACCGAAGCGCGTCCGGCGCCGATGGGGCGAAACTAAAGACCGTCCTCCAAAGCGAGTTAGGCCCCTCTCGCCTAATACAATTTGGGAGGCCGATCACGAACACTCACTTCCCCCCTGCTGCGTACACCTGCACGAGCAGACAGGAGCGTGCTTCTCGCGTGCACGGTGCTTACGCTGAAGAGAGACCGATGAACGGGATGATGCAGAGTCGTGTTTACTCTGGGTCCCCGGTAAAGCAGGGTCCATTCCGCGGCCCAAGCCCTGTTTGTTTAGTTCCGTGCAGCGCCTGGCCATCTGACAGACTGTGTGAGCGTCGTTGACGCCAGCGCAACAAAGTTGGCAAACATCGAGGCGCACACGTAATGCGCAGTGTGGTAGCTTCTTATTGTGTCACACTGGTGGTCTGCTGGCGGTAGAGGCTTGCTGTGCAGCAGGCTGAAATAAAGTATCTGCTCAAAACAGCTAACAGCAGCTGAGTAGTGTCAACACTGCCGCGCTTAGGAAATCGGTCTTGGACTTGAGCGGCATTGACAGTGTGGTATCTCACATAGAGACTTAAATGTGGAAATTGCTATAACTGAGCTGAAGGGGCCCTGAGATTACTTTGTTATGGCCGTAGGTTCGTTATAGCCCATGAAGACCGAGCTTCCAAGGGGAATCGTAATTTCTTCGTTAGAAGTAGCGTTGCGTTATAAACTGTTTCGTAACAAACAAGTTCACCTGTAACTATAAAGGTACAGCAAAAAAACCAGCAGCAAAGTAAATTACAAACAAGTTTTTTCAGTGCGATACTGCTTGTGCTGGGCAAACATGCGATAAGGAAGCTTGAGTAAGGACATACGTTGCTGCTATAGTGAAGGATCTGTCCATTGAAAACTACCGCAGACAGGCTTC
Organism: Amblyomma mixtum; assembly: GCF_055824585.1. Taxonomy (NCBI): domain Eukaryota; kingdom Metazoa; phylum Arthropoda; class Arachnida; order Ixodida; family Ixodidae; genus Amblyomma; species Amblyomma mixtum. The sequence continues at coordinate 41,700,383 of NC_143019.1, read as the reverse complement.
ACAGGCAATAACAGTTCATTGCACACAAAAAGGAAGCAAGATGTACATAGAAGCAGCAAGCCACAGAAGAAACAAAGGTTTAATTGATCTGCTTCGATGAAGTGCGGATGAGATATTCGCGTGGCGAAAATAAAATCTTACTTTGCTTTCACGAAGGGTGTTCAAGTTCATAAACTACTCTTTCTGCCACACCACAAGAGTTGTGTTTTTCGCAGCAAGTCAATCATAGTAATAGCTCCCGATAACACCCCAATAAGGCCATGTGGCACCGGCTAATGAGGACGAAACCACTCACCCTTCATTCGTTTTTAGATGCGGCCCAACACGTAAAACCGCACTGCATGGAATTGTAGAGCCCAACTACTTAATACGCGGAAACCGGCGCAGCTGGTCTTGCGATGACCTCATGGCTTCGCGTGACCTGTGGACGCGGGTCAGCCAGGCGGGCACTCATTAGAAACTAATAAAGGATGCCCGACTAGCGGCACATCTGCATTAGGGCGCTCTTATCTGCTGTTTTTAAGCAAACTGCTGAGGTTGCATTTCATATCAAGTTTCCAAAGTGCGCACCAATTAGGGTGGTAGGCCTAATCGGATGGGGTCTTCCCTGCTCTTCTATTTTGTAGTATCGCCCCGCCGCGGTACCTCAGTGGTTACGGCGCTCGGCTGCTGATCCGAAAGACGCGGGTTCGATCCCAGCCACGGCGGCCGAATTTCGATGAAGGAAAAATCCTAGAGGCCTGTGTGCTGCTGTACGATGTCAGTGCACGTTAAAGAACCCCAGGTGGTCGAAATTTCCGGAGCCCTTCACTATGGCACCCCTCGTAGCCTGAGTTGCCTTGGGACGTTAAACACGAATAAACAATCTATTTTTTAGTATCCATGATCATTCTACAAACAGGTTCTCTGGGAAGAGCTAGATCGGACTTCAAATGAAGTGGTTTTCTTCCTTCTAGCAGCGGATTCGAAATGCAAGAAACACGTTGTTTTCTAAGAAGCGGTCCGTGATTGCAGCCCCTGCCGCTCGAACGTATATAGGGCAATTTTTTTTTTTTTGGTCTATGAGGCAGTTTGCGTTATGAACCACGGCAGCTAAAATGCGTGTTAAACTTCCCAAGTTTTTCTCGAACTTTATGTGCTACACGTTTCATACTGTCTGCCCTGACTTTTAGTGTGTATTTAAAAACATTTCTAATGTGCTATGCTCTTGCAAACTACTTTCTTAAGCAGATGATACTGCCATTGTAGCTGTTCACATGAATTTCTCGTACACGCTTGCCGTGCTTAAAAACGACATCGTAAAGTCAATGAACTTGTTTGACCCGAGCTTAACTGACATTACTGGTTCTATATCAACGCTTGTTTGCTTTTGCAGCCCGTTGACAAATGTCCAGCTTACTGATTCACTCTGTTTTACGCGCTTGCCGCTGCTCTAAATGTTCTTGCCCTCCTGCTGTTTTTCAAATTCTATAAAAATTGGGCAAATGATTTGATTCCCGTCTTCATTGGTCCACTCACTTATCTTACATCTGAGCCAAACATCGTAAAATTGTTGGTTATATCATATTGAGTTGCTTTTGCTTTTATCTCTCAGGAAACTATTGGTTTATTAAGGCGAAAACCTTTAATGTCTCATCGTTGTAAGCGGCAGTTGTCGACAGAAATGTCACGCTTTTCAGTTGGTCGAAACGGTCGTGACGTCACAGTGCGCCAATTTCAAACGCGGCCAATTGTACTTTGGCTAGTAACCATGCAACCAACTGAAGGGATCATATAATGATGCTCCAAGTAAGTGGGCCTGAGCTTAGTTAATTGCTTAATTACCCGATTTACCTAATTAACTTCTCTAGTCAAGCCATGTAAATAAATAAAACAGAGTAAGAAATTGGTCGAGCTCGGGAATCGAACCCCGGTCTTCGGAGTGCGAGACGAGCATGCTATCCACTCCGCCATGCCAGCTCGATGGTTTGGGATGAACAAAGGCGCGTCTAGTGAATATGGTGTCTTCGCTCACTGCCATCCTCCTGCCTTCCTTTCCGGCGAGGTGTAGGTGTCCACCGAGGTATGAGAGACAGATACATTTCCTTTCCTCAAAAAACAATTTACCAACGAGCGAGGCGTAGAACCGAATGGGCGATAGGACTCCGTGGCAGCGTTGCAAGACGCTGTCGCGTTCCACTCTTAAAAGCGAAGCTTAACATCTTAACCACACATCAGTGACCGCACTTTAGGTAAAAAAAAGTGCACCCCCCCCCCCCCCCCCCCCCCCCCCCCCCTTAATTTTGACGGGTGTCCACCGAGATATGTGAGACAGTTACTGCGTAATTTCCTTTCCTCAAAAACCGTTGTTCAAACGGCAACGCATCGCGCCGAACGGGTGGTGGCGTTCCTCCGTGGACTCCCTGGCAGCGCTACAACACGCTGTCGCGTTCCACTCCTAAAGGCGAAGCTTAAGCGTCATTAATTAGCAGTTAATTAGTATTCAGGCATTAATCAGTAATTAAACATTAATTAGTGATTTGTCATCACTTAGTAATTAGTACTCAATTACATGTGACGCTACCAGTGCCACAGAAGCAGTCAAAGTGGTGCGGAAAACGCTTTCGCCTCTACGCACTTTAGACAGTCAAAGTGCCCCCTTTTTTGTTTAGCCTGCTGTATATTCAGAATGTAATTATTACTTTTGTACGCTGTTCTGGTGAGCAGCATTGGCATGTCAATCAGTTATTGAAATGTATTTTGAAAAATGTTACTTACGATGTATGTTCTCCGTCAGATGGGAGTAAGTTATTAAGAATGCGCCATTTTGGTCGCTTTTTTTTTCAAATAGTTGCACATTAATGTTTCTGAAGAATTGAATTTCAAGTACGCTTACTGAATTTCCCACTTTACATCATACACCTCATTTTCCGCTCCACATACACATACCAAATAAGGCAAATACACTCGATCACAATATATAATAGGCATATTTAAAACTATTCCTTCGGTAATTAGTTCCTGTGAACTGACTCGTGACATTCATGAATACCTGAGGGAATAGATAGCATATCATTTATAGACTGCTTGTGTTGTGATTTGCACTTCACCGTTTGCATCTTGAATCTCTTTCTTTTGTTTCTTTTCTCTAAAGCAGTCTAAGTACCTTGTTAAGTCATGCCGTCGACTGTCGGGTTTCGCGGGACAAGCCAGTCTAGTAGTTTAGGTGAACCTCGTGTACTAGCTAGCCCATACAAGAGTTCTACTGATTTCTGTTTTGTACAGATCTATTAATAATCTATTAATATTGCCTGAATCACTGAATGATTGATTTTCTACTGCAGCCTATCGATCATCCGCAACAATGGTCAGTGTGCGCCTTCTCCGCATAGACCACCTATGAGCACCGCCAAGCCCCTCTGCCGTCTCTGCGTGGATACCCCATAATTTGGGCGTGTTGGGAACCCGTCTCCAATCACATGGTTCTCCGGCAAACCCGCCACATAAAGAAGGGAGTTCTAGTTGGTGTGTGCCTCGCGGTGTTTAACCGCTCGTCGCCGTCGTCTCGCCTGAGATCACCGATTGATCGAAATCTTGCTCCGCTGTGCATCGTCTAAACGTCCTCGATATACATAGAAAACAGGGCAGCAAGCTGTGGCGTGAGCACTCCATTCTTTCGCTACGAGACGCGGAACCTCCGTGATTTGGGGTCAGAGAACCAATAATGGAAGTGGATTCGCAGGGGCGGTACAGGTGCTGCGACAAACAAGACGCCCGAAGAGCGCCACACTGAAGACACTTAACAGCTGAGAGCGGTGACTTCTCTTTTTACTTTCCTACGAGCAGAACAGCAGAGAGACGAAATGACTAAATGCCTCCATTTGTATCTTTTCGAACCAATTCGGAGTTTCTCCACTCTGCCCTCAGCCGCTCCGCCGAGCAGCACTTATCGACTCTTTATGGGCTCCCCCCCTTTCTCCTTCCTGCTTCCAATGCGTCTAGAATGGAGACGTCGATTTTCCCAAGGGAACCTGATTTGCGTGACTTGAAACAAAAAGTAGACTTATTTACAGGGTCATTAAATAATTGACTAAGAAAGACCATTAGACAGACCAAGGGCCATCCGAACGGCTACAGAAACAAAAACAATAAACAAATAGTTTCTGGTTTAATTCGTGCTACTCCTGGTCTACTCCACGGCAAAGGTGCCTGCATGCGGTTTGGTGCTTTGTTGCCATGCATACACAGTAAGCGTTGTCAGTATAACACACCTTTATACACTCGTTTTGTTGTGCCTGCTTTTCGCGATGTTGACGAGGAAGGAAATCGAGTTACGAATGTCACCTTCACGTGAAACCTAACCCGCCGGTCAAGCATCCTCATTGGCTGAGTGGCCAAGACATGGAAAGGTTTGACAACGCCCGTCGTCTCTGGGCGTGTGGGTCGAGGTAGAAGGACTGCATGCGACGCTGTCACCTAATTAACTCTCATTAAGACTCAATGCTGGCCGCACCTGTTACGCGGGAAGAGCCTTCTCCCCCAGCACGCTCTATTCGTCTATTCATTATCTCACTTTGCGGCACTTCGTAAGACTCCGGGGCGCTCGTCGACGTCCCTTCTCATTGCCAGTGCTTGGCTGTCCTGCTGTGTCTGTGAAACCAGCTCAGACGCAGTCGAGAAGTAGATCTGTCGGCAGTCCTAAAAGCCCCTGTATCAATGCGCGCATAATAGTTCCCACTGGTCCCTCCACTAATTTGGTTTATAGCAAATGGAGCCCGCGGAACGCCCATGCGTGCAAATTTTGTGCGGTGTCTCCTAGTTGCTCGCTCACATGCACGAAATGACGCACGACCCGAAGTGCTCATTGCCCACTGCTAAGGTGGAAGATAGTTCGCAGTCAGCTTAGTGAGAGTACCGGTCCCACTCCGTGTGATGTCTGTTGCTTGCTTAATCCCACTTTGAATGACTTTGATCACGCACCTTTAAGTGGAGCTGCTAATTGGCAACAATTTCAGGATAGTTTCTCTAGATGGAGTAACTTCTTCATGAAGCACGATTTCATTAACTGCAGCTTGTTAAGGCAGGCTGGTAATGGCTCTGAAGAATCTTCTGCAGGCTCTGAAGTTGTACTCTCGGCAAAATTCACACAATAGGAATTTTGAATTAAAGACAATGTAGAACGAGAAGTCATTAATGCGAAACAGACAATAATTCCTGGTCTTTTAAAACATACAGCCCCGGAAAAAATTCGTTAGGACATATGAGTCGTAAACGGAGCCGTTAGCTCTATCATCAGGCTCCAGATCGAGGCAACACGTTTGAGGGCGAAAGTGAAACATTTTTTTGTTTCAATATGTGGTAGCGAAATGACGTAATCGCCGACAAATATCGCTACTATGGGCTTTTATCGCCTGCTGTGGGTCCTAGATTTTTCTCCTCGGTGGGACCTGCTCAGAGAACGAGAGAGCAGTAAAAAACAAGAGGAAAATGCAGATAATATACTACTGTACTTGCATTACAACTGCAAAAAATAAGCTATTAATACGGAAGGAAATTATATTCGCTTTTATCATAACTTCATGAACATCGCAAAGAAGCGCTAAGAAACACGGTTTCTTTGAACAGAGTATTTTATTCGCACTCACCCCTGTGGTAAAGGGAAGTGAAATACGTAGTAAAGAAGTTAAAGTGTAAAAGAAGTCGCGTTATCAAAATGACAAACTTGCTTTTTGTTCTTTGTATCAAGTTCTTTGGATATTTTTTTCTTCCTTTCGCACCTTTCGCAGTGGCCGAGCCCCAGCAAGCTGAGAACTCAGAATGAAATAGAAATGTATTTCGAGAGGCAGTTGTTCTACGATTCAAGGGATTAATATTGTCATGTGGTCATTACCGCAGTACGCCATTCAGTAAGGCAACGAAAATATTTCTATACAAACTCTTTATTGCGCTGACTCGCTTACTCCCGCACACAACAACTGAACGACTGGGTAGCGTTAGCCACAAAGGCGCTCTGCGGCCGTCCAAGAGCACAATCAGCGCATCTCTCAACGGCGTTCACTTTAAAGCTGACAAATAAGTTTTGAAATAAGACGCTTAAAGCACCTGCAACAATCTCGTGCAGCGTGGAGCCAGTAGCAAAAAAAAAACGCAGAAAAAAGTTGTAGGACTAACAGTATCCCTCAGCTCATGAGGCATGAATTCCTCTGTATTCATGAATTTTGCAGTGATACGGAGTTGCGGTCCAATTGTTTGCAGATACATTATTCTGAAATCGCAAATTTTTTACTTTAATATATGCTATGCAGGCAAGCGCATGGTGTTAAACGTGTTATTGAACGAATAATGCGCATTTATGGTTGTTGAATGAAGAAAAAGCTTATTTTTTCAGACAGCTGCACGTCTTTTAAGTATACACAGGACAAAGAATACGGTCCCAACACTTGCTCTTCTATTAAAAAATCTGGCCTTAATCTGTATAAAACCACTCAAGCAATGACAAGATTTGAAAAGCGCAAGGTGTTCTGGAAAAGGCTTTTCTTGTAACGCTATTTGGTTCTTTGCAAAAACAAAGCAGTTCAAATTCTTCAGGCCATGCAAAGAATTTCCGTCAAAGCGTTTTCAAACGGAGCGCAGGGGCTACACGCAAATACAAGAGTCAGACTGTTCTGTTTGTTTACTTGCATAGGCAAGAGCAAAACCGATCGTTCTGTAGACAAAGTAAAGAAACACGAGGGACACCGTAGTCACCAGATTAGTTTTCTTTGTTTCTCGGTACGAGATAGGCCTCCCAAGGCTGATCCGAAATTATTTCTAGGCCTCATCGCTGCCCTTAGTTCAACTTACTTTCATCTCCAGCGGTTCCTATGAGGGGACCTCGAGTGTTTAAGTTTAATATAAATGCAGATTCGTGTCGGAGAACCGCATGGGTTGTCTTCATGAATTTAGATCTCAAGAAAGTACACCGTGGCTTCTCGGGCGCACTTATGAAGGGGGACGAAGAAACTAATTGTGGTCCTATTTGAATATAGACAGGAAATAAACGCTGAGCGCTGTCTCCTTACATCTAGAGCACACGTAATAAAATATAAAGGCAGCTCCCATATATGCGTTTGTATTGAAGCGCGGAATAAAGAAACGTATATTTTAAACAAGGTAACATGAATATAAAGAATGTATAATTTTGATTATTTTTCTGCTTCAACCCCTTCAGAAAGAGATAGAAATGTAGCTTTATTGTTTTCTTACAACGAAAATAAGTTTAGGATAACTGAAGTGGTATAACCGGTGGTTCCAGCCCCAAGTTATTGTCAAGCAAGGCACTTCACTTAGCATAATGGCATTGCGTTCATCTTACTCGCAGAGTAGCGGTTTGTGCGCCTTGATTATGAGAACCAGACAGGCTTATTGCTCTACCGGAAACGTGCACTGGTCGTCCAGTGGAAAATGTATGTTTTCTTCTCATTCTCGCAAAGCCTACTATGTCTAATAAAAGTAAGATTTTCTCCCTTAAGCCAAACATAATGCAAATGAAGGCATTGCGAATAATAAACGTGGATACGATGTCGGAGAAAACATAAGCACAACTGCATTGTATGCAAACTATGAGCGTATATGTGCATTGAAGACTGGCCATGTTAACAATTCGGCAGCATGCGATCGACAGCTAGTAAGGGCATACTATGTAGTAAGGATTCTTCATTGAGTGCAGTGTGTTTACCATCGACTCAACATTCATCAGGATTGCCCAACGCCCGCTAACCAGCTTCTCACGGAAGGAGTCACGTTAGAAAGTCTTAAAAGTTGGTCTGACAAGAAGCTCACAATACGTCCTAATTTTGACACGAATGCTACAATTTCGATCATCGCCCATTTTGCGCTGAAAAACGCTCTAAGCGACCGCGCAGGATGATTGCGGTGGCAGATTAAAGGTAGTGCATCTCTCACAGGCAATGAGAGAAGGCTGGCTAATCAAGAACAGGAATTTAGTAATAAAACATTTAAAAATTTCTCTCTGACTCAAAAAACGTGAACAACAGCATTTATTCACCTTTAGTAAGGCAAGCTGATGCCTTCTTTAGAGCCAAGCTCATGTCACAAATAACTGTCCCAGGTGAAAGTTCGATCAGGCAGATAGCCTTGAGTACTATGACTTTCTTCGTTGAAAAAGCTGGACGTTCTACTCCTTCAGGCAGCAGTTGCCAAACTATCTTTATACTTGAATCTCCACCTCATATCAGCATTTTTTTTTCTGTGAAAACAGCAGCCTTTTTTTGCATATTAGGATGCCTAAATTGGCAGCCCAGCCAGCCGGCGTGCTGCTTATTTAGTCCGGCGCTGCAGAAAACTCGGTCGTAGTGCCTGTCCAGAAACTACTCAGTGAACCTGATGGGCTGACAAAGCGCTGTCAGTTCCAGAACAGGATCAGGCGTTGATAGGAGGCATTAGTATTGAATTCGCGAGTGATCGAAGATACCGATCATGACAGCACAATCTTCTAGATGAGGGTGCTAACAATGTGAGCACCGGTGGTTTCCGAAATTGTTTCGATGTACGGAGCAGACCCTTGAATCTTGCTTAAGCGGGGCTGTAGAAGCAAATGACCATAGAGTCTTCGTTCCCAAAAGCCTATCTAGGAAGGATAAGTAGAACGAGGCTCAGGAGCGTCATCATCGTGACGGTAGAGGGAAGCAGGTGCGACAAACACCCAGATAGCTTTCGAGGCGCTAGATTTAGCAGAAATCGTATCTGGTGATGGTGATGATGATGACGATGGCGTAGCTAGCCGAAGTGGAATAACGGGTGTATAGCGTGTCAGATTAATGTGTAGTGATTGTTTTTAAGTTACATGAGACGTTACTCTCTATTATTTGTTTCTTGTTTGTTTGTTGGCCTCTTCGCACTATGTATCACGAAACGTTTCTGAGCCTCAAGAAAAAGAAACCATCTGGACGCGTGTCTTCGGTCTCCTCTTTGAACGCGGACTTACTTTACGTTGCGCCGATTGGATAAATGTCTGCCTACGGCTTTTGATTTCGGTGCTATGAAATTTTCTAAAGCGAACGCTGGTACTGTCGAGAAAAACTAATTTTTTCTTGTCTGTATAATTTGAAGACCATCAAACATGCGCTTACGTTGTAAAGAAAAATATCTTCTTTTACTATTAGTCAACAGATAAAATTATCGAATTAACGAATAATGGTCACCAGACGACTGCTTTCTATTCTTAGTCAAAGAAGTCAATGCCTTAAAAGTTGCTAAGACCGTTGGGCAGAATTCACCTGTTAGTTTAACTAAAAAGAAATTGTCAATTTCAAATAGTGGAGTTTAACGGCCCTACGCGACATAAGGACCATGGGTCTAAGACAAATAAAGTAATGCAGGAAGCCGGATTAACTTAGAAAAAGTGCTGTTTAATGTTCGCTGACGCCGCGCAACAACAGGGCATTTTTCTATTCCGTCTGCATCGAATCGAACCGAACCCACGACCTTGGAACCAACAGCCGCCCACCAAAGTCAACGAGACTCCGCTTTAGGTTCTAAGTCAAAAAAAAAAAAAAAAGATATGGTCAGTGTGTAATATTTTTACCCTATCTCCTTCATTAGCATTCAAGCATTTATTACATTTCAGATACGACGTCAACGGCAACAGCTTGCTCTGAACTTAACAGATCCTATTATAGCGGGTCGTACCACATTTTAGAAAGGAAAGACGAAATGCTGTTGTTATCGTCCTGAAAGCAGTAAGAACGGGAGTCCGCTCTTCTCCATCCCACCGATCTTCATTACCTGTTTTTATCTCTTATGGCTCAACATTACTCTACACTGCGGAGGTGTTTGCTGAAGTAACATAAAAAAAAACACAGTACGATAACCATCAAAACTATTGAAATAGGTAGGCAGTAAGAAATCAACGCCCAAACAAAAGGATATTTGTATGCAGTAACACGAAAGTAAACAGCAAATAATGCCCTGCCACCCAGCCGTTTCTAAACTGTCACGACAATCTTTCTTATGAAAGTGTCCCGAAGCTGCAAGCTGGCGTTGATTGGTATTTATGGGGCGGGAGGCCCGGTAGTCCCCAGAGCATCTCTTTAAAACCAGCCTTTCGGCGAAGCCCTCGCTTCTCATGCGCGGTCTGCGTCCCGGGTGAACCGCCGTTTGCCAGGAGTCGTTTGGGGGCTAATTCGATTTGCTGCCTGGCCATCAGCGCCATTGACGGCTCGCGCTGTGGGAGAGCAAAATGACCGATCGTTTCTTTCTGCCTTTTAGCTCTACTTGTGTTATTCGCAGTGGACTCGTCTAATAGGAGTTCCACGTTACACTCCAGTGGAAGCAAAAAAAAAGAAAAGAAAAAGAGCCTAGTCTGTAGGGGGTCCACCCAGAGGTGAGCAGAACCTGATGAGGGCAGAATTGGTCAAAAGAGAACAGCATGGCTTTTACTGGACGGGGATCTTCTAACGGGCCGCTGGGACTAGGTTTATGGGCCATTAGGAGGAGCGTCGATTCAGATTGACGGTCGAGGCTTGACTTTCAATTCGGCAAAGTGACCACGCCGATGCGTCCCTTGATGCGACGGTGGCACCGGAAAACAACAGGGGCTGCGGAATTTTATGTGCCAAGCGCCAATGCGGAAAAGGACCTCTTACTGAGTGATAACCAGAACAAAGTCCTGTATTTGTACACAGTGTATATTTCCGCCCTTCCCCTATGTTTTCTTCTACCGTTCCCCCCTTTCTTTCCCTCTCCCTGTCTTTCTATTCCCGCTAGCTGCAGCTCAGGTGCTTCGGGTTTCGATGGCAGATGCCGTGGCTAGAAACATATTTTCTCTCCAGTGTATTTTTATTAATATTAAACAGCCACTAGCAACAACCACATTGAAAGAGCAATTTTCAAATTTGTTGGCTGTTTTCGGCTACTCGAAGTAAGTGTTGGTGCCAAGAAGTGCGATGAGGCATGAATACCGGTTTAAAAATCAACATAAATGATAAAAACAATCCCAACAAAAATTTTGCGCTCAAAGTCTGAAAAAGTACCGAAAAATCAATCTGGTAGCATAGGTTGCCCCATCGCTTATAATAATTCTCTTGGTGCGACTGTGCTCAAGAGCAATGGGTTCTATTTTTTTTATTTGTTTTCGGCCACGTTAGGCCCTTTTCAAGGCTCCTTCTCGTGCCCGTGATGCACGCAATCCTGATTATTTTTTTTCTGAGTGTTTGGGTAGTTTATGTATTACTGGAGACAATGAGTTTATCAGAACTATTCATTGAACATTTGTTCTTTAATGATGCCCGGAGCAGCCAATAATGCTGGCGTCCCATCGCTCCTAAGGAAACAAGGCAACAAAAAAAGCGGCGATTAGGCAAGTACTACGTAACAATGAGCGCGAGGACTGGGGTGGTATTCTCCCGGTGTCGCCTTTTGCGACATGTCGCATTCGCTCTTCGCTGATTGGCTCGAGCCGCGGTGACGGCGGCGTGACGACACGGACCCGCCTTCCTGCTACGTCATCGTGACGTCGCCCCAATTTCCTACGCTTAGTCGAACGGAATGCGCTGAAGCGATTCGCGCGGGCGACGGGCTACCGTTAGCGTACGAACGCAATCGGCAGTTGCGGCTTTTGCGCCCTTGGCGTGAAAACATGGCGACGTCCTTTCAAGCGAGAGCCGCCCGCTTCAGCCAATTCAGCAGTCCTTGCGATTCCGGTCGGCATGTTTACCGGCAACTACTGGTGTTGTTACTTTTCGCTATGACTTACCTTGCTTCGACGATAAAGTGTAAGCTGCAATTCAGCCTAGTTTTTTAGATACGCTCTCGATTCTGGAGCGCGCAAGCCTAATGGGACCTCCAGCTACACTGCTACCGTCTGCAACTGCCCGAAACTCAGCCGAAACCTAGCACAACCGTCCGGAACGAAAGAAAAATAGATTTGGAGCTTTTTCGCGGTGTTTTATAGACTTAAATGAAGTAAAGCGAGTTTATATTAAATTTGCAAATGTTTTTTTGAACATTAGACGTCATGTGATGGCAAATATTCTTGCTATAAAAGATACGAAACTACTGCTCCTAGTGAATCAGCAGTGGTAAATTGTCGCTTCTCGGAGTGAATGAATGCACCGCAGACGAAAGTGCCGGCGGCTTTTTCCGTTTCTTCGAGCATCTGTAAGCACTCTTTTAGGCCCCGCCCATATGCGACATGTCGCAAAAGGCGACACCGGCAGAATACCACCCCTGAACTGCGCGCCAACAGATTGGCATTGCCAAGCCTACTGCACACAAGCCCCATTTTATTAGCCGTGTCTAGATGACTTCCATATTTTCCTTCGACAAGCGAGACCTCCTCCTAGTCCGCGCATCGCGTCAGTCGAATATGCTGATCATTACTTGAATACGCTGAAGGTCTCACCAATAAGAACGCAACAAAATTTCAACAACTGCTGCTTGACATCTGCGGCATGTTGTTCCATTGCTGAAAGTTCTGCGACATCGCATTGTGCACTGCATTTTTTCTTTTTTCCCCATTTCTCCCTGGCCTTTTTTCTCCTTCTACATCTTTTCTAGGTACTACCAACTGATTCATGACACTCAGCGTGCAAGGCCTCATCGTCGCACAGTACAAGTGCTTTTAAACTTTTAAAGTAGTAACTGAAGCACCATCCGTCGGCGCAAAAGAACTCGCAGGTTTCGCTGACCAGTCAAAGAAGCAAGTTCCGGAGTTTATGTCGGTCATAACTCAAGCTTGCGAAAGACAGTGTCTATTGTTAAGGTGTAGAAAAAAAGTTATTTTAAAAACTGGTCCTTTTTGCCTCAGAGATGCTATTGCAGGCTGTCTTCAACGTTGAAAAACATCCGAGAGAAATGTCTTTCAGGCCACTTCGTCGTAGTACAGTAACAGGTTTTTCAATCTGGTCGGCAAATGAAGAAGAGTGCCACGTCCATCTTATGCAAAAGCAAATGTAAGAAGAAAAATATTTATGATACTTATGCGTTGCCAAAATTTCTTAAGTTAGATGACAATGTTTCGCCAGTTAAAACCGATGCCACAGATACCTAAAATCTGATCATCTCCTGGAATTCTGCAGATATACAATAGCGGCTACCGCCATCTGATGTCGGCTAGGGTCAATGCGGCCGCAGCTCTTTGAAAGTGCGTGTTTGCCGACGGCTCATACGAAAATCCTTGCGTCTGGGACGCTCGAAATTTTTTGCTTTATTTAACCTCGACAGCTTCCTCGATCCAAAAAAAAATGAGAATCATTCATTGCTTCCAGTAGAGGTAAAAAATTGTCAATTGTAAATCGTGGCATTTTAACGTCCCGATGCGGCTCATGGGCCACGAGAAGCGCTCTAGTGCAGTGCTGCAGATTAACTTAAGCCACCTGGGAATTTTCAATGTGCGCTGACATCGCACACAGCACGGGCGTCGCTTTTGCTTCGCGTTTTTCTAAACGCTGCCGCCACGGCCGGGATAGAATACGGGTTCTTAGGTCATTAGCCGAAGGCTGTAACCACCGAGCCAATGAGTAGGAGTCTATTGCTTTGTATTTCGGCAAAGCAAGATACGATTTTCTTCTGCTTTAGCGCCAGCCTGCATCCCAAGCGTACGATTACGTTTGAGTGAAAGAATTATCAGCAGCTTTGTTAGCTGGCGTTGACCGACGAATTTCGATCTGGAGTTTAAACCTTGAATATGCGATATCTGGTCAAATGATTACCATCCAATTGTTTCTCCTACACCGATAAGCATAGTTCAGTGACTGAGTGAACAATTCGAGAAATACCAAGAAATTTATCAAAGCGCCAAATTTGCTGACTGAAACGACAACATAGTCTGCATTGCTGGCCAACTCTAAACAACTCTATAAAAAGAGGAGTGCATACGAACGAGGGTTCGTACGCCTCAATGGCAGGGCACGCATGACTTCCTCTTCGTAACCCACACGACATACTCTCCCACCCCTTTCCACCCTCGCTAACGGCCCAATATTATTGGCCGCCTCCCCACGCTACTACGTATCCCATCCTTGTGCTTCATCTCTCTGCACGGGCTCCAGGCTACCGCCGAGTTTGATTCTTACTTTCGTCCTCTTTCGGCCTACTAGCATCTCTAGTCAACCACCAGACGAGGGAAAAAGCATCTGCACGCCTGGATGACTAACGACCCTCAACCAATGGTCTGCGCACCGGAGGAGTGTGCCGGTCCTTATGCACGTGTGTAGTAAGCAATATTAATATCTCCAGTATAGGCATTTTTCGTCACAGAACCATCGCCCCGATAGGTCAGGCCGATCGACCCCTTTCTTGTTGGCGCCCTCTCCAGTCACTGTACAGACCTCGCCGGGCTGCATTGTAAGCACTGTCTAGCACAGCCTCTGATTGGGTTCCACTGATCTTTCCTTCAGGAAATGATATTTGCGGCCCCATACACGCCAAGCGATGGAGCCGTCGCAGAATCGCTCTGTTACCTGGGCGCCTACCCAACCACGAAAAACGAACAGAGGAAGCATTTTTCGAAAAAAAATTCGCATGCAATGTGAGGCGGGCCCGAAATCTCCTAGAGAGTGTAGCCCAGCCGAGAATGCGGCTTTTGTCGAGAAGGACGCACTTTGGTAAGCAACAATTGCACGGCTGAAAAAAGTAAAGAGCTATAAAAAGCGCTGTTAGTTTCAGTCGAAGTAGGGTTCAGATAGGTGCCTACTAGCTGGGAGGGAGGCGTAGTTGCTTGCTTTTACTGCCGGAATTCCCTGAAGCATTTCGTTCTTCTTCTTTTTTGTTTCGTACCAGCCAGAACACGGAGAACGCCGTATCACAGGAGTAATATGCGCATAATATTGGTTAAAAAATTGCTTGTCTTGAGGCGTTAAATCTTCATTTTCACGCACAAGGGATCGTGCTTCTCTTCCGATTTCGCCTCTTCTCGCCTTTTTGCACATGCTTTAAAAAAATGTATCAATACGAACTCGCACGCATTTCTATACAAGGATTTACGCAGTGCTTCCTGTTCATAAACAAAAGGCACATTGAGCAAACGGAGCACCCGTCAGATAAGCATGCAGATGCATACGTAAAAAATCTGAACCTTTTTTTATTGCAAGCAGCGGGTACGCAAAATTAACTTCCTTCCATTAGAGCTTTAAGACCCTGCGTAACCCGCCACATTGAAGGCGTGGGCGCTCTAATGTTGTGCACTCTAAACACGAATACACCTATATGGGTGTAAAAAGGGTGTAAAAAGGGTGTGCGCTAGAGGACAACTTTACACCCTTTTTACTCCTTCTTGTTTAGGGTGTGGGTTGCGCAAAAATTGCAAGTGTCAGTGGCATGTCAAGTAGTCGACACACAACCATTGCTAATCTCGTACAAGTAGCGCCAATTTGGATGTGGGAGCAGTCAGTTTGAACAGAAGCTCGAATTCTGTTTTCATTTCTGCGCCGCAGTTTAAAAAGTGACATGAAGAATATTGTAAATATGTTGGCTCCCACACAGTTCCCACTTGGAGTTATTGATAAATTCGCTCACGCTCTACCATAAGCTCACCGCATGGTACAAAACCATGTAAATAAATACCATAAAAAAAAGTCCCGGTTAGCGAAATTGGTAGAGCGACTGATACGGTGAAGTGGTGGTACCGGGTTGGAACCCGACCAGGACGAATTTTCTTTTAACTGTGAAGTTTCTGAAAAAGCAGTATACCTTTCCTTTGTAGCCGTATGGCTGCGCTCGAGTGGATGTCAATGAGTAATTACTCCCTTATTACAAAATATGCTGGTTTCATCTGCGTGAGTTAAGGAAAAATTGCCTTGTTTGCTAACACCTGGTGATTAATCATCCGCTGAATGAGGATAACCCGTCATATGTTTTATATTCGGTCTATCTGTATTCTTCTCTTCTCTGACTCTCGTAATCCGCGTTCAGCTTGGGAACTTTAAATCCTATGTACTATACGATCCCACCGTGGGCTTGTTCCAACGGCGCACGTAAAACGTCCGCTAAGTTTACCCTTTCCTTTTCAAAGTGTGAAATCTTTATTCCAAGAAAATTCAGGAAGACATCATCCGAAAACGGCAGTGCAAACCCAAGGGCCTACATGAAACCGAGCATTTCAGCAGAATTGCGAAATTTTTCGTCCGACTGTTATTGAGCAGAAAAAAATGTAAGCCCCAAACGGGATACTAACTAGTCCCGTCACAAACACAGCAGCTTCGTATTTCGGTGCCTTACACCGCTCAGCTATTGCCGCATCCTCTCGCACTGAGTGTCCTAAGCTGTGGTCTCAAGCGCTACTATTTTATTTTGTCGTCTCCGTCATCTTTTAGTTCTGCGGTTCGAAGCTCACGGCGGCAGTAGTGGAATTGCGTTTCTACGCAATTGAACAGGGCGATAAAAGAGGTGCAAAGACTCGACTTTATCGCGAGCAGGAGCTTCCTGATAGCTACAGACAAACATGAGAAGGCGGCCTGACGCCTCACTATAGGCCTAAGAAGAGCGGGCAAGTAGTGTGGCGCTTCAAGCAGCCAGAAACGCAAAGCCTAGAACACGAAAACACAAGCGGCTGATCGCGGCGCTTGCATACAGTACCGAGAACAGTGATGCCGGGTGCTCGGTTCAGCTTGAATAGAAACGGCTGATGCTGGTAGCCCCTCAGGCCTAGAAAGCAGTCAGGAAGGTCATGCCGTGCCTAGCACCTCAAGCCTAGAAAGCAGTCAGGAAGGTCATGCCGTGCCGAATAATAGAAGCGGACTAAGGCAGCAGCTTATCTAGCAGCCAAAGGGCCTGTCCAACACCAGAATGCGGCTACCACCACTTATCAAGAATCTTAGAGTCAGTTACGCCATTCCTGTGATGCCTTCATGTTTACACTTACCCTCGACAACGAAATAGACTGAAAATTTGTTGTTTTTTTTTCACTGAGGTCAAGCTCACTATCGTATAGGACACGTCTCAAACGACAAAAACAAGTTCTCTCGCACAATAAAAACAGCAGTGGGTATTATTTGTCACCACTACGGTCGCAATGCAAACATCTGAAAAGCACCTGCTACCGTCGTAACCTACCTTAATACTACGTTTAATGAGAACGCATAGGTAGCACGTCACACTAACACAGGTTTCATCAGTGCAAGTGAAGGCAAAACAAAGAATAGACACTTAAAAACGTTTGGCTTTGTTGCGGCTAGTAAAATAGCGCATAAAGTGCGCCCCAGCGCTGCTGAAGTGACTCACGCGTACCGCCACCTAACATTTTATGCAAGCTGACTATAAACAGCAAAAGGAAGTCGTTCGACGATTACGGTAGAAGCGGCTAGCGACCAAACTTTACGCACAAGCCGGATGCAGGAATTCCCATCACCTCGGTACGACCAATTTCGCTGGGCTATGACGCCGCTTTGACGCCGTTCGCATTTTATTTGCCGGCCCATCCACACTTTAAGGGCTCAGTCGTTCTTCTTTTACGCCACTCGTAAATCGCCAAATTTCCCATTAGCTGCGCATCTATATGACCGAAACGAGTTGGCCTGTGACGCTGGGAGCTGAGCAAGATGACTGGCGCTTGGCGCGCGTTATTGCAGAGACGCTGGGGCTTGTTATATGCAGCTCTGGGACACACTCGTAATTGAGAAATGATCGGATTCTGCTTACTTGCTCGGCGATGACTGCCGTTAAGACTGCCTGGCACTCGTGGAAAAAGTAAGCGAATGTACAGCGTTTGCGCGTAAAGTGGCGGTTTGTCGTTGTTCCCCTTTGGGCCATTCGACAAGTAGCACCCATCTCTTATGGGCGGGCCGACCGTAAAGTTCGCGGTAGCAGAAGTAAAGATTGAAACACTGTTAGAGCTTTACAGTTAGTAGCTGTTTTGGTGAGAGCGCTACGCCCCCCCCCCCCCCCTCTCCCCCGTCCCTTAACTTTTCTTAAGAGTAATGATTGGTAACGAATACACCATGCGGAAAATTTTCGTCTTATCAGGCAGAAACGCTCCATTTATCTGGTTCGGATTTTAGACAAGTGTGTTAGTACGATTATGAGCTTACTTTATTAACCAGCCTATTATCTTTCAAATCCTTCACGAAGACCTAGTTGGATGCATTGATTAGCCACCATGCAGGCCCTCTTCAAATCCCGAAGCGATCTTACGCTTGCAGATGCATGTACTCCTAAATGAATCTGTACTCTGCTTAGTGAGGTGTTAACCGCGACAAATGTTAGTGCACAAGAAAACACCGCAAGCGGCCTTAACGTTGCAGGCGCCACATTAATATGACCAATCACTCTTTCCCAAAATGAAAAAAAAATGCATATCCCCGCCAGGTCTCAGCGTCATAGATACGCGGCAGAAAAACTCGCCATGCTTACTAGTCACCGCGTACTAACTTAGTGTCGGAAACACTACATTGACACTTCAGAGAATGGTTCTTACAGTTTCACTTACGCTCCTTCTTGAGTGAAGACCCTTCTCGGCCGAGTCCATTAGACCACCTAATCTCATCTGGGCCAGCCACCAGATTGTCGGCGCCGGACCTCCCTGAAAGGACAGTGCGGAAACCTCTTTCTCTGCTTCAAGTCACTTCCGTTGCCCTCCAAAGACGTTTCGGCTCCGCCGTCAGAGAGCAGCCTTTAGGTCTTGATAAATGGCCGTGCTTCTCGAGCCTGACTCCTTTCCGGAAGATGCAAGAAGTTTCTCCCCGAGTCGACCACGCCACGTCGATCGCCTCTCACTATTACCGCGACCAAACGCCGACCACTCTAGGGCTTCCGTTCATTAGAACTGCCTCCCGAGGCTTCATTGTCTACGTTGCGCGCAGTTCAGGCCGCGCTGATGAGGGCCCCTCTGCCCGCCCCGGTTCCACGGACCCTTGACGCTGACGCCAGCTTGATTACACGCGCACAGTCCCTGTGGTATGAGAGCTCCTGCTCCTCGCTTTCCGCTCGTTCTTGTAGCGTTCTTGTAGTTCTCGAAATGCCGCCTATCGCCGACGCGGAAACCTTTCGTGGAGAGACTCCTGGCTTCCTGACTGCTAGATGGCTCGAAGCATACTTCTAATCTCGAAAGGAACACTGTTACGTCTGGAGTGGCCTGTCGAGGATTTGAAAAATAGATGTAGGACCAGGTGAATAAATGTTGCAAGAGGCCAAATGATTCAAAATATGTGGAAGAAAAAGGATCGGAGAGGTTTAGCACAGGTTTGATACTACGACACATATTTTGTTGACGTGTGTGGCGAACAAAGGTACAAGCACAAAATGTACCTAATGCTGCATGGACTCGCGCTTTGTGGCTGTTGCGTGTTGTGCGTCGTTTTGTTTAGTTTTTTTTTTAACGCTGAGATTCATTAATGAGAGCCGACCTTGAGTTACCGTGTAACTGAGGCCCGCTGTAGTTGTAAATTAAGTAGGTTTGGCTTGATATGACTTAGTCTGACGTCCAAGCGAAACGAAGAGCCAACCAAAAATAAGAAGGAGAGAACAAGAGAGAAGAAGAAAGACGAGAAGATTGAAAAGTAAGAAGAGAAAGTAGATGTCGATGAATAGCAAAAAACGAGAAGTGGATAGAAATGGAGGAACGATGTCGAGCAGGCAGAAATGAAAAGAAGAGAACTAAGGAAAGGAGGTTAGAGGAAGAAAAAGAGAGGAAGAAGAGACAAGAAGGAGAGTGAGAAAATGGAGGAAAATGACGACTCTCTGCAAGAGCTGTAAGTAAACTGTACCTATATTTAGCCACGTTATTCTATAGGTTAAAATGCTGAAGGCATAGCGTCACTTTGATTGACGCAACCTACTTTCTCATAAGCAGCCATTTTCCTGCTTCGCTTATTTCATAGAAGAAATGTCATGAAACCAAGCTAATATGTTTTAATGCTCTTTGAAGATATTTTAAGGCAGGATTCCAGGTTTAAATTTAGGCGCTTAACATGTAGAAAGGTTTTGCAATGAATTAAGGCCAGACGTTTCATTTATTCAATTTAAATATTTTTGTAACTACATTTCCGTAAGTTCAGAAGCATTCGCACAAATTTCTATCGCGTGCTGCTGGCAATATATTACAACCGTCTGGGGAATGTGCCTTTTGAGCCCTGACATCCTCTCTGTACAAAGCCAAGCGAATCACTAGTTGCACTTAGCAAATAACTGAACACGCATGCATTGCCAGTATCACAAGATAATGACCACAGAAGTGCATATTCAAGAGCTGGCACTGTTCACCGCTGTTCAATAGCGCCTGCATGTCCCGAAAGTCCTCCGCGCACGCTAGCAAAGAGCCATGGTTAAATACATTATGACGTCATCTGTCAATGTTCGCGCCCGTGTACTTTGACGCGCAGTGATGACACACATTCACAAACACATAGCTTTGTTTTTGCGGTGCCGACGGCTATTTTAGCCGTCGCTTCTCAACAAATAGAGCGTGACTTTCTGTCATCAGCTGCGGTATCCCTGCTTTGCTAACGGATCAGCCGGGCTACGCGGAGTCGGAATGACTTTGTAATAATGTTTAATCTCAGGGTCCACTGGCCAGCTGTCTGAAGATCAAATCAGTTGGCCTTAGACCATTTTTTTTCCGCTTTCTTGCTTGTATTGAGTTGCTTGCGGCTGTGTTCAGTACTCTGCCCATCAAAGCTATTTGTTTGATAAGCTTCCTGTGGGAACCACACCCAGTGTAATTGCTTCGAGCACGCTAACCTCCGATACTGACATGAGTTCTTTAGGAAAAACTTTGCGCAAACAATACCGGACTCGTCTCTTTTTTTTTTCCTTGTTCTTGTTCATGCACAAGTAAATCAACGTGCAACAACTCGAATATACATTGAACTGTGGCTCTCATCTTTAAGACGGTAATATAGCTTCATTGCGCGAGCGCATCAGAAAGTAGGTTGTAGGCATAGCTTCGACCTGAAGGATTTTTTTTTTTTAAGACTTGGGAGAACTCTAGTATTTGGTGAACGGACGTTCTTGGTAGTAAAATTGCATTTGGAAATGGCCTGAGTGCATCTAAATACATTTGTTACTAGTGTCGGTTAACTAAACCGATAAGAGATTTTCAACGTGAGTGACTGTGTTCGACTAGCACAAAAGGCAACGTGATGGGTAAAACAAAAATCGATGTTTGGACATAATATTGGTGCCACTATGAGTGAATTTCTTTTTATAAACCTCTCTCTATCGTTTGCTTTCGAAAAACAAGTATTCTCATGTACATGGACGTTGTGAGATTTTAGTGGCGAATCGCTACTCTTAGCCATAATGTACACTTCGCCATTGCGACAACCAAGGCAAAAAGGGAGGGGTGAGGTCACATCACCGGTTTCTAGCGGTTTGTAACAAGACGCTCTTTTGCTATTCTGGGTGGTTCATCCAACGCGTATGTGCTCACGAAGAAGCTAGCTTTACAGATACGAATGTTCAAAGAATCTCAATTTCTATTTTGCTCACTCGAGAGCATACAAAGACGTCACCCTGCCGAAACTTTAACTAGTGTGCGAAGGCTCTCTCTAGATTCTTGTTCATTCTGCTATAAATTTTCAATTTCTAGTCAGTCTTACTTCTAACCGTGCTGTGGACCACAGACAGATGCCCAGAGGCGTTTTGACGGGGTCCGCGACCTCACGTACCCACCTTTGTCAAAAGTTTAGAGTCAAGGGCAATTGCTTCTCAGCCAAACTTTGTATTTCATGTTATTAATCCTTAGCGATAAAAATCCGCTGAAGATAAGAGCATCTCTAGTCCTGCCCCCTCTTTTGGGTAGAACTTGCAGGAATGTTACAGAAGTCCAACTACAAGGCTCAGAAGCAAACCCCCTGAGGTAAAAACGTTTGACAAAGGCTGAATTACAACATGAGCTACGTTATTGGCGTAAGCGCAGCTAAGAGCAATATTCTTCTTTTAGTATTTTTCTCCGCATCCGGGTGCGGCCCGACAGAGATATTTATCGACTCAGATATACAACTACTTGCAGGTGACCACCCATCCGGTCCGGACTGCCACTAAGCTGTGAAGGAGGTTAAAATAACGTTTATCGGCATTCAGGAAAGTCAGCTAATCTTTGCTGCTCTGTTAAAAGCGTGTTCAAAGACGCCAAACATTGTAGTGAACTAGGAACTGTTATGAAATTAAAGAAATATATTGGTTTCCTGATTCGACGAAGGATTGAAGTTCGCGGCTCTCAGAGCGGAGGTTCAAGTGCTAAATCCGTCCTCTTTAATTGCTTATTCTTGCCTCGCCACTGCGTTACTCGTTGACTCAAACAAAGAGCGGCGTATTTGTTCTCAGGTCTCAATAGCAGTTAGAAAATGACCACGAGGAACACAGAACGACGCAGGCTTTTCTTTCTCAGGTTTAAGCCCGAGAAAGCAAGAAGCGGCAAATGCTTACCTACGTAGTAAATTACGTAACAAATGTCAAGAAGTACAAGATACACGCAAAACATAAGGTTGACACACATATAAAGCAATTAAAAAACATGCCGCTCCTTGTAAGTTCCTCACCAAGAACAGTAAGTTGCGCCGCTCAAAAAAATAAAAAAGCATCGAAAAACCAGAAAAGAAAGCTCTGTCACATGAAGCAAGGAACATCCACTCTGCGTGACCCCTCGGTTCTCCTTCCCTGCACAGAACAGAACCCCGCAGCCGCACCGACCACCCGAACCCCTCCGAGTGGGGATCCGTCTCTCTCAGTATGCGTGCTATCGGCCCTGGTCGGCCTCCAGGCCATGCAGCGCGCCCTCTGTCCTCTGCGGGTGTCACCCGCTCTCCTGCTGGGTTTTATGTCCCCGAAAGGCTATAGAATATCGCGCCATTTGGCGCTTCGCTCTCTGAGAGGTCCGGACGCTGCCCGCTGGCCTGCGTCATGATTTTTATGCGATCGAAGAGAAAAGGCAAGCATAGAGGCAACAATTCTAGGATCGGGTGTGGACACCGTTCAGTTCCACCCTCTTTCTCTGTCTCTTTCTTCTATTTTTTCTTCTGTTTTTCTAATCGTACCACCTTTTTTTTTCTTTTCCTTCTGTCGTTTCTTCCAGCCCATCCGGTCTGGCAAGAATTAGAAGTGCTTGCGGGGATCGTTCGGACTACCTCACTGCCCACGCTTTTTCCTCCCTCGTTCCGGTTCTCCAGACCCAGTAATAATACTATTGCCTTCAGCTGGCAATGTCACTGCGAGGGATCGCTGGTCGTTTTCTTCCGCTAGACTGGCTCTGCTGCTGAGAAGATGGGCAAGGGGGAGGGGGGGGGGGGGGGGGTCATTTGTGGCCCAATGTGTGAAAGAGCAGCACGAAATGAAGACATGTTGCCACCCGAAACTCCCGTGAGGCATCGGCTTCACGCATGTTTTATACGCCTCGAGGTCCATTTTCCTCCTAGATAAAGCAGAAGGGCCGCAAGAAGCAGAAGGGCCGCATAGAATACGATGCTGAGAATCAGAGAGTGAAACTAAGGAGTTTGAGAATGATGCATTGTATTCTGATAACGCACTGCACCACAAATTATCGTATAGCTCCAGGTGGCAACGTCATCTCCACCGCTGCCATTTCAAAAGCTTTTTTGCTGCACCTCAGAACCAAGTTAGAGATCAAGCAAGATAAGGGAAAAAAGAATACAAGCGGAGCTGTCTTCTGAGCTTGCCTCCACAGATTTGTCTCCAGCCAGTTTCCACCTTTGTGCTAACTACATCAGCGAAGGTTACAGCAGGCTGTCTAGAAACAATAAAGACAGAATTTAATTTACTTAATATTTATTGATCGACCAACCGACAGACCGACCGGCAGACTGATGTTTGATGCGCTAACCTAACGGGGGAGGGGGGGGGGGGAATGTTGGAAGGGTAAGGCATCATTTAATGCTGAGAAATATCAGTTTTATAAACTAAGAATGGATCTAGAACTCTTTTGTTACGACTGCGAAAAGACAAGCAATGCAGTATGGCCCCTAAAGTTGGAAAAAAAAAAGCAGGCCTTGAAATCCCAGAATTCTCATTGCTAAAACGACCTCTGGTGATGATGCCTGTTCCCCATTTTTTTATGTCATTCTAAATTGCGATAGCTTTATTTCCAGTTTCATAAAGGCAAGCCTCTTTGTCATGAGAACTCGGTTGATCAGTGGTTATCGTAGTGGATACAGACCAACTTCAGCAAACCCCCAGCCCCTTTTTCAGGTGTTTCCACATCTGTTGCTTAGCACACACTGCTGACTAGAACAAATAAAGCAAGAGCAAAGAAAGAAGGTCGTTGTTTGGTCGCTTAGCAACTCTCAGGAAAATCTCTGGGGTCTAACGGGGTTTTCGGATCCAATCCGGTGATCCGGGAGATTTGCTGGAAACAGTTTTCCCTCGGTCGCAGTGGGACCTCCAGTGCTAATCCGACTGTGATAGGCCAATCGTGAACGGCAGCTCTCTGGAGGTTTAAAGGGGTGGATTGTCACGGCTCGCGCGAGGCGACAGCGGGGTAGCCAGGCTGTTTCGGCTAACAAGATGAAACGTGTCTTTCCAATCGGATTTATGGCTGGTGAAATGTGGCTGCTTTAAGCCGAGCCTTCCCAAATTGGGCTTTTGGGGGGATTTGTGAACTGGCGACTAATAAATATCGAACTGATTTAATGCGCTAATGAGTAGCTACCAATTTGGTGTTGTTTCGAAATTAGTCTATGCGGCAAAATGGCGACGTGTCGCGCCGTCTATCAGTCCTAATTCAAATATCATTTTCCGCATCTCTCCGCGTCTTGAAATAATTTGGCTTCGACTCCGCAATGTTGAAATTTAGGCTATGTTTTGTGTAATCACCCGAAAATACCTGTACGGCACTTTTCAAGCTATGCCAGGTTGGTGAGCACCTGTTTGTTTCAAGCTTCGTTAATGGTAACTACTTCGGATGATATCTTACTGCATATTGCGTCATTAAGGTACTATTTTGTCTCAATATATTTGCCCCTAGGACCCCGAACTGCCGCTCTCTAAAACATCGTGAGCACGGGCTTTTCGTTTGGCCATGTATCTTGTGCGCTTCCCGAGGAACGATTGCTTAACACTACAGCCCTGCATTGAGCAGCAACTTTAGAATGGTCTTCCCCTACCTACCGGCTTAGCAGAGCGCTAAAAAGTTAAAAACGGGTCGAAGCTGCACTATCATTGGTAGCAGGAAGGTAAAGCTATCAGCGCAGACCAAGTGATGCTATTAAAGTGTAAATGCGAAAGTATCGATGCATAATTTATAAATGTGGACTTATCAGCGGGCGAAAGTTCCTACTTTTGACGCAGTATCCGACGCCTAAGTGAGAGAATAAGAGAGGGTTCTATGGCCTTCTCGTTCAGTTTCTGATACCGGCTTCGCGAGAACAAAACGAAAAGACGCATGATTTTGTTTTGTGGGATTTAATGCCTCAAAGAGACTCCGGCCATAAGGGGCGCCGTAGTGCGCATAATTTAAACTCCATGAGGTTCTGCAATGCCCTGCTATGCCTTTATGTACGTGCAGGGTAGAATAAAAAGAAAATTTGGTTTTACAGTAAGCTGTAATTTATGAGGTTTAACGTTCCGAAGCAACACATGGGCTATGAGGGAGACCGTGGTGGAGTGCATTAGATGAATTTTAACTACCTGCTGTTCTTTAAAGGGACATTGAGGACAATTTTAACTTCATCTATATTGATAGTGTGCCAGGTTCTGATACCGAATAGACCAATCTGACCAAAAAGAGAAAAGGACAAAAAAGAATCCAGCTAAGTGTCGACATCACTCACCAATTTCGCAACTAAAATGCATGCGTAGTTACCAATTTTGCGGCGCGGGTCCCTGATGCCTGCATACACCGCCATTAAATTCAAAATAGCGGCAACCAGCCTTCGGTGTGGATGTTACGAGTTTTGATCAAGTGCAG
Source organism: Amblyomma mixtum (assembly GCF_055824585.1). Lineage (NCBI taxonomy): Eukaryota > Metazoa > Arthropoda > Arachnida > Ixodida > Ixodidae > Amblyomma > Amblyomma mixtum. The sequence continues at coordinate 41,674,549 of NC_143019.1, read as the reverse complement.
GATAAATTTCAAAGTTCCCTTTTCTCAGCCCTGAGTGCGGCTTTTGCTGCCAGATAATCTTTTGCCAGATAATAAATTCCACGTTTACTGAGAACAGTTATTCGATGGAGTTGTTCTAAGTGTCATCTCAGAGCACAAAGGCGTTTTTGTATTTTGTCTGTTTTGAATTCATGCCGCCGCGGCCGGGATCGAACAGGCTCGCTGCGACGGCTGTGGATCAGTAATCGATTGTCAAAGCCACTAAGCAACCACGACCAATTTTAAAGAAAGCGTTCTACTTCATATTATTTTTAGCTCTCCATTAGCAATTCACTCGGTGACCGCCAGACGTTGCACACTCAGAAAAAAAAATATGCACGGAACAGTTCGACCCACGAAGATATTAGCACAGACTGAGAAATTGCTGTCAGCGCTTGTATCGTATTTCTTAGCCTATGCAACCTTTTACAGAGTTGTCACCGGCTTGGAGTCCACTGGTGTGCTTTAGAAAAGGGCTTATTCGCTCTCCGAACTCTTCCTTTTCATACCGCCGACCTAAACTACGCGCTTCCGAAATATAGCGCGCGCATTGGCAGGCCCGAGTGTAACGTCGTGAGAAGCACGACATCCTCCTCCACTCTTAACTGCATTTCTCGGTGGGAGTCCTCGCTTAATGGTCTGTGGGATGTTTTATTGCTGGGCTATTCTCCCTCAAACTCTAATCTCTCTCTCACTCTCTCTCTCTCCCTACTTCCAGCTATCCACTGTGACGCTATGCATTTACACCACACCCATTTCCCACCGCTGTTGTCTTTATTTCGATGTGTCTTTCGCCACCCCGACGCAGTTCGGCAATGGAGCTGGCGTTGTGAGGGAGTCCCCCCCCCCCCCCCCCCCGAAAAAAAAAAAACAAGAAAAACTAATCTCGCCGCTATCCTGCTACCACTCCGAGTCCGAGTTTGTTTATTGTTTTATTGTATTTTCTACTCGTGTTTGCTTCCCGTGTTCGCTCGATTTTTCCTATTGAAGCCATTCTTCAAGCGATGCGGGTGGACGACCATTGAGAGGCTTCCTCCAAGGCGACGACACCATTCACGAGTAGGACTCCCGTCTCCGGTGATACCAACGACTGTTGGGAGGTCGTGGAGCGTCTCTCCGCCCCCTTGCGGGGAACTGTGTGCAAACAATTCCGCTCGTTTAACGGTTCCGTGGAACATTGCTAGGTTCCCAGTCTTTCAGCGAGAAATCTGGCACTTTGCTATAGAGAATTCCTCTCAGTAAACGTGTATGTGACAGCTCGCAGTTGTGTGCATTTGCGCATTTCCGACCCACAGGTCTGCCTCGTTTCCTTTCCGGCAGAGTGCTGATCTCTAACGGCTGGGCAAGGACGCCCAACAGCCCTTCCTGCCAGTCTGAGGCAAAGCCCTATTCCAGAGGCAGTGATATTGCGATGCAAATAATGGGAAGAAACGCGTAGAATTCGCAGATTTATTTGCGCGACGACAGCCCTTATTGGCGAGGAGAACCAATGGGCATGCATGTGTTCGCTTAGCAACATCCGAGACATCGGAAGGGGCGCGGCGTGAAGACAGCATGCAGACTTAAAGAGACGCCGGCATTGCGGAAGCGAGAAAGAGCGGAGAGGGCCTGCAGGGAAATAGGTAGCGCTAAGCTTCGCTGCTTTGGCAAAAAACGTTTAAAAAAAACAAATAAATAAATAAATATTAAACATGTAATTTACTGGATGTAGGAGTGTTTGCACTGTCGTTTTTACGTTGACGTTCGTTGGAAGATTAGGGTACCAGCGAAATAGCGACGACTTAATTTAATGCGGCATACATGTGCGCTTACACGATATGTCTGCTTCGATCAAATGCTAGGTGGTAACTGCTGCTGTCGTCAGGGTCATCTTGCTGCTTCTTTGCCGTCACCCGATACTTCCGTCTAGCAGCGAGGAACTGGGACCTAGGTCCGTAAACATGTTCACGCTGAGTCGACAGAGTCAGCCCTGGCTGAGCGGAGACAAGCGCTGACGCCACAACTAATGGGGAAACTGCCAGGAAAACCGCCGTACGGAGTGCAATATTCATGTGCATGGCACTGACAGCACATGTACTACAGGATGCCACGAAAGTAATTACGAAAAATTGCCCAGCCTTGAATTTTTTTGTTTGGAAAGGGCCTTCCTAGCCTCGATTGTCTAAATTTAGCGACACAGTTCACTTACCGTAAGCCTGAAGCATGCGATGTGCGATAATAAATTTTGAATGGTGCATCGATGTATTCAGCAATTTGTGCCTGTATACGATCTGTGTGCAGCACAGGCTGCAAATCTATCAGGTGTCACCGCTCCTCATTGCAGGATATGGCAAGGAAAAGTGAATGTTTAGTCGGTCCCTACCAGTCATTAGTAACGAGAAAGAGTTAATCATGTACACTGCCTACAATGCTTGAATTTGCTTTTGTACTTTTTTTGTTTGATTATTACGGTCTTCTGAGACTACATGCGTAGAGACGACCCGCTGATTTGAAGAAAGAAATCTCGTTCGCAGAAAAACATATTTCGGGTAACTTGAACTTGTAACTTTTTACTTGTAGCGTCACCCAGCACAGCAGCTGTGATGAAGGAAGAGAAGGTTTAAGGGAGCGGGGCTCAGTCACTAGCTTCGTCAACTACCTCCGTTTGTGTTCTTCCATTTGTAAATAAAGCGCTTTCATTTGTACCACATTTAGAAAGAATACGGAAAGTATAAGAAGCGAATTTTCAAGGCCGGCTTCGTACAGGAAGTAAGCAGAGTTGAAATAGTTTTGACACCTGTGCTTTTGAGGCCAAAGCGTTTCCTGCCAGTTAGTCAACAACTCATTAGATTTTAAATAGGAAATTCTTTGAAAAGTAACGCACTTGTTAAATGCACACAATCAACTATGGCTGGATCAGAAGCCCCACTCTATTAACCGAAGTACCAGACTTGTCTGCCCTCTGTTTATGCTGTACATACTGCTCAATTGCACCAACACGCTTCTGCAGCTAATTTTTGTAAATAACCCACGTGAACTGTGTGAAACCGCGTGTCACCAGTGACCTCACTTGCCTTTCTTTTATGTTCAACTTACGGTGGTTCGTCAGTATGATTCTAGCAAGCATAATAATTCTCATTTAATCAGTGTCCATTCTCAGCCATCTAGACGTGTGTCCCTTTTTTTTTCGGTATATCCACTTTGGCCCTTTGAATGAGATGCTTACCTAGTTAGCATACCATCGGTATTAGCCCCGAGAACGAACTCTGGTGTCGCTGCGGTCGCCACAGTATAACGTTACCGCAATAAGTCCGTCAACCCTGCTCCCTATTGTTTTCCAATTTATCTTACCGGCATCTTTTGTTTGTCATATCACGAAATTTGAAAGCAAAAATGTAGGAGGCCATTCTTATATATGACGCGCGAGGGCCAAGTAACCTCGTTTCAAGCTCTGCTTCAAGCGTTTAAAAGTCGAATAACCAGGAGAAATATCTTCTTCGCCTGGAAAACCAGGCATGCGACACACGCGAGCAATATACACTGATAACCCCACATGAATAGGCTGTCCAGTTTCAGAGCACCAGTCTTAGCAGGCAGCCCCACAATACGCCTCCGCACAGCTTAGAAAGAGCGATGAAATAAAGCCCAAAAAATAGCAGAGAAGAATGGGACCTAGCCCGACATAATTTTTTGTGAATGAAAGCCAAGCAGTCCCGAGATATCTCCCACCATGTGTAAACAAAGGAGGTATTTCAGGATCACGTGCCTGGGCAAAGAATGAACGATGACTTGTGTAATGAAAAGATTGGGCAAATGCCTTTGTTCCGTCCTCTTGCTCTGCTGTGGTCCGTTTAGTTACAGCGAGTGGCTGACTGCGATCACGGTATGGCAGCACACACTCAATGACGAATCGGACGAGAAGTCAATTCTCCCGGACAGCGCCCCTCCGCTTCGGGGCAGCCCACTTCCGGCCAAAGACAGGGGAAACAAGAGAAGCGCAATCGGAAGTGAGCCTCTGCCATCGTGCACGCGTCAGCTGGGAAGCGAACGTCGTTGAAAGAAACGTTGCACGGAAGCGCTCCCTGTTCTTTGTACGGAGTTGATTAATCTGACCCAGTTTGGCCCTGTTGTTCTTTTGTTCTTTTTTTAGCATGAGCGCAGGTCCCAATTTGTCCCAAACCGTTCAAGTAGAGATGGACTTGCATGGGTCTGCTCAGGACGAACTGGCGGGCTAGTTGGTTACACATCTCAAAAATTTTGGGTCGCATTCACTTTGCGTGCTGCTCATCTCGTGGTAGAGATTAAAAAGAAATGTGACTGGGTACATCGTGAGGCGCCTGTGTCAAGTTAGGTCATCGTCGGTCAATTACATCTCGCGTTTTTGATAGATAGGAATGCCACATGAGCATTTTAAACCTCGCGCAGTGAATTGTGCGTCAGGGTTACGTCTACTGTACTGTATCAAGACAAGTGTACTGGACATATTCCGCAACACACTCAGTCATGTGATCTGATGCCGGTGGTGTGTACCGTCTGCACTGCTCAGTGTGGTTCGCTATACGATGAACCGTAAATTAGTTCAGACATTCGCATTAGAACCCCTCATAAAGCGTAATTTACTTTTGGTACTAGATAGACTAGTCGTTTATCTAGAATGCCCATACTTATCGTTCAGCATATATAGTGGCATATTCTGGGCCATAAAGGACACAGTATTACTCAATCAAAAGTTTCTCCATTCTTTCACCTCATTCCAACATAATTAGCAGGTTTTCATAGCGTAAAATTAGGCCGTCTTATGCTTTTCTTTTAATGCTGCAGCAAACTATAACTACTTTTTTTAAATATAGACGTAACTAGGTTTCAAAAACTGAGTTGTAATCATGTAGAGGTTTAATAAGTAAAGCTACCAACTTACTTCTAATTAAAACCTTCAGTCCACCCGCCTGCTAATAATGTCAGAATTCTAGAAACTTGAACAGGTTGCCCAGTTTTGATGCTAATTGATCTATTATTTCGCTATTAGCAATTTTTTTCGCTGTACGTATCAGAAAAAAGCGATATCGACCTCTATAGGAAAACGATTCCATCCCTAAAAACTCCTACACCCAGTAATACCTTCGCTACTGTCCAGGCATCCGTGCATGTAGATTTTGAGAACCTCTGAAGTAAACCGCTTCTGAAATTTTCCATAGGCTTCTGTATCAAACCTGGGTGTCCAGTATGCACCCCTTTGCCAAAAGTAACCAAGCAACATGTTTTCGCTTCTCAACCGTACAACGAAGATATTACGGCACCCCTAAAGACCGAAAGGTGTGAGAACGTGAGGAAGAAGGCTCGCCTTACTCCACACAGAATCATAGCTTAAGGGCTGCCGTAAGTGCTTTGCTACGCGGCTAAGAAACAAAGCACCTGTGCCCGCTTACTATTGGCAAAGACTCTACAATACAATATATACCATATAATGCCGCAAAGCTTTCTACTGCTGTCAAACTCACCGGCGTGCGAGCTGATCATAATTTTTGTGGCACGACAGCCGACAAGATTCAGCCTTATAAACAACGTCAAGAAGTTTTTGGCGGCCTAGTTGGTTGGGAGGTATTGAGAATCCTAAAATTCGAAACGAGACGGAGAGTGAAAGGTTGCCTATTATCTCGTGTATTTTATAATTAACTGAGCGTCTTATGTGACTATACCATGGTTCTATAACTAAGGGTGTAGGCCGCGACCACTGCATAAATAGATGTTGAAACCTTTGAGAAAACGCATCCCGCATTGAACTGTCATTGCTTCTTGGCTGTACATAACTTTAACGCGTGCTTTCTCAGTAGTCACCGGCCTTGTTTTAAAGCGTAGCCGCGTTCTCCGTGACCTCTTTTTCCATGCGGTATAAACTTCGGCGGAAGGCACTGCTGCACAGTTACAAGGAGTGCCATAGTTTCGAATTTATTGAAGGAATCCTGATTTGAGTCTAAATGTGCTTTCTCTTATATGCATAAGTAAGCTACGGTTACATCGCAGTAATGAACGACCGGATGATCAGTAGCAAAAGAGATCTAAGAAACTATGCTAAGCTCTATAAGACCACCGATAGTCCTACGGAAAGTTTCGAACCCTTGTGCCCGAAGGGGTCGCTCCAAGCACTTGCAAGGTGCGTGCGATTATTCTCGCAGGAGGGCTTGGCTATCCGCGCCTGTGATGCGTCGGCGGTACTGGATCGGTGCTTAGACTGCGGGGAAATCCAAGCTGCCAGGCGTAGACATCGCTTGGTTCGCTAAACCGCAACCGCATGGCTCTCCTTAGCTAGCGGCCAGTCACCGTGAAGCTGGCTGGAAAAGGCCTTTCTGCAGCCGCTTCTCATCAACATGGCACCTAATGACTGAAACTGGCCGGATATCGCTTTACAGGGATGGTGGAGAGCCTGAGTGTGATTTCTGAAGCGACACAGAACAGAGATCTGGGCTATTAGTGCGTGCCCAATCCGGACAGATGGATCTAACGCAAAAAAAAAATGCCCTTCATTACAGACAGTGCACTCGAGAGGCGCAAAAATTGCTGCGAACAGCTGCACCAAATGTTAGTACAATAAAATTAAAAGAAGTACTCCAAATAGTACACACCAAAGCTCAAATACAGAGACAGATTATTCCCCCGTACTTCCTTCCAGTGGTTCTGTTGTTTCTCTTCTGGATATAGAGAAAACAAGTTGCCATCTGGCAAAGACCAATCCCCAATTCGTACCTAAAACAATCCCCTCAGCTCCTTTCTGTCCTCATTCATTTATAAGGCGTTCCGAAACTGGGGTCCAATGAAGCCGTGCCGGGCGTGTGACACGCATGGATTGCAGAACGTTTCCACTGTGTCCAAGCCCGTGTCAGATATGCAAATGTTTGAGACAGCGAAGCTCGTTTTCTCTTGCAGCTGATCTCGACAGCCATTGTTTGAGGAAGGGCACACCGACCTCTCCCGTCGCGCGCCACACGAGGAACGACAGGGACAACCCGAAACAACGACGACGGTTCCTCGGTCGGGGGCCGAAATGGTTATCGCTTTGAGTCGCGCGATGTCTTACGGGACACATAGGGTTGTGCATTCGCGAAGGAAAGAGCCGTCGAGCTGAGAGCAAAACACAGACACGGAAAAGGTCGAAAAAAATAAATTTAAGCCACGTAAAGCGAATACCAGCCATAGGGGTGAGCCTAGTAACAGGGAAAAGAGCTCTCTTGGACGCTGCCGCGAGCATCGAACAGAACACGCGTATCCACTTGCAGGCTAGTTTTAATATATCGGCGCCCGACTCACCCGCACGGCAGTGGTGTCGGGACGGCGAGGATTTGAGGCGGAGGGAGGGCCGTTAAGAAGATTGTTTCCAGTGGCTGATTTTGGTCTGCCGAAGTACATAGCAGGCGTGGGACATTCATGTCTCTTTTGGAGGAGCGCTCTTTTGGTTATTTACACTTCTGCCCCACGTCGATAAAAAAGAACGGGGCGACGCTTCGTACACCGATAATAGAACAGGGTGCGAAGAAGGCAGGGTAAGAGAAACGCACTCGCACTCGAAGCGCATTGAACTGCACTATACAGTACGCGGTGGAGAGAAAACGTACAACAGCTGTTCTTTTATCGGCTGCTGAGTTTCGCGGTTTGAATTTATGTGCGAAAAAGCGCAGCACTCGGCTTTCAAGCAGAAATTCAGAAGGACTAAGAAGCTCCGGGACGTCATTGTGCTCGGCACAGAAGAGACGCAGGGGAGGTCACCCACAAAACGTGTTCTAGGGTCGCGTTTTGAACACAGGAGAAGCGATACTGCTGAAACGGCATAAGTGTCTGCAGCATCAACGGGCGGCAGTGTGAATTCACCTCATCAGTGTGTTGGCAGCCGTCACATTTTCTGAAAGATGGCCTCACCACGCGTTCTGTTCTTTCAGTCAAGCTTAGGAAGCCTCAGACCCGGACGCTAGCTAGGTCGAAATGCAAAAAAAAAAAAAGTTCTCTCTCTTTCTTTACCTCTCAGGGCATCGTATTAAGCGGCATAGATCACTTCCGTCTGCAGCGGTGCAGCGTGGCTGTCCAAAAGCAAGCCAAGAATGTTGCATGCGAATGTTATTATAAACGGCATTCACGACCTGCGAAATATCATAAGCCCTTCTCCATAAAAAAAAATCCGATATCCGAGAAACCAGCCATAAGGGCTTTAGATTATGAATATTCGCTGCAGCGGCGGAAACAAACTAAATACGTTGAAGACCCATGTCGGCAGCCAACGCCAACCAAATCCCGCCTCCAACCTCTGTGTGTGCGGGTTGGGGGGGGGGGGGGGGGGGGGGGCTGCTTAATAACATTTCCATTCCTATCGAGCTATGCAGAATGCCCACCCAGAGGGCCCGATTCCTACCATGGATCCTCGGGCACATGAACGAACACTGGAAGGGCTCTGGAGTCTTGCCACCAGTTATGACCTCAGAGCTTTGCAACTTAACAGCACCGGTTGTTCTCCGGCACAGAACTCTTTTGGTTCACAGGTGAAATGAAAGGCTCCTTCTGTCCGGGGGTGCGGATGGCTGAAATTCGTTCTATCACCAGATCGCGCAGCAAAGGGGCAGAACACAAACGACAGTGATGCGGAACAAAAGGATTAAGGATTTCGCTCCCAGGTTTCCCTCGTTAATCCGCCACTTCCGCTCCGCCCAACGTTCCGCCCCGCGCTGTCACACGCTGTGTTTCGTCGTATGCAAATGGGACGAAATTAAGAGCGAGTCCTCTTCTACTGCCGCACGTGCACCTTCATCCCTCCAGGGGATGCTGGAGGTGACGTTGACAGTTGGGAAAGGATAGAAAGTGATTGGAAGGAGTGGCTGATGGCGTGTTCACCTGCGTCTTCCTGTGTAGATTTATGGAACAGGTGTCTTCATTCTTATTTTTGACGTTTATGTTTTAGCGCTGCCAAAGGTTGAGTACCGGAACTCCAGTTTTCTTGTCGCTTTAGCTGTTCACTTCTTCGTTAGTTTCTTTTCTTGCTGTGAAAGCCTACTTTTAGATCCGCAGACATGCGACAGATTAGAAACATGAACTTTGGTAATTATTTTTCAAGAACAGCAGACCAAATTACGCGGGCAGGGTTCAGAGCCCAACGACAAAACAAGAAATGAAATAACAAAGAAAGAAGACATAAACACCAACTATATTCATAGGAAGTAACTGAGCAGGAAAAGAGTGAGCAATAAAAGCTGCAAACGAGAACTGCAGTAATAAACTGTCAGGCCTGAAGTCAAATGTATAAAAGGAGCGTAAGTTCAAATCAACAATTCCAGGAAAAATGATGGAGCCAGAGAAATAATTTATGAACGGTCACGTAAAAAAAAAAAGTGCGATGCAGTCTGTGTCGAAAGAGACATCGTAGCAATGTTAAAAATTGCCTCAAAAAGCCTGAATTTATTAGGGGCGCAAGGAAGCGTTAACCAGAAGAACCAACACGAACTTCATCAACATTACAGCACGTGGCCTGCCTCAACATCAACCTGAAGTAATTACAGCTTCTTCTCTAGTAAAGAAGAAAATGCACGGCGTGCTCACTGTGCGATTTACCTAGAGCATCACACTTCCAATTTTTTTAGCAATGGGTAATCTTTTGTACCTTAAAATGCAGTTAAACAAACACCGTATTTGCAGTGTCTGGGTTCGTAGGTTGCTTTAAAATTATTGTGTTGGACCTAATCATTTCTTCAACAGACCCATTTGTAAAAAACAACGCGCGGTCGATGTTTTGAAGGCTCTTAAATCGAAATCGTAAGTTCAGCTACCTTGAATGATTTATGATCATACATTGCAAATACGCAATTTTTACTAAGAACTGCGCTTGGATAGGCTGGAAAATGACGTAAGACCGAAGGACCTACGGTGACGCCCCTAGCGGAGTGTATCCTTCACCGGCCACTAGTGGTCGTTGCTGCGCCTTCTAATGCAACACTATTTCTCAGTGAAGCAAGTGGTGCTGCGAGTCTTACCGACAGCATGGAATGGGAAGCTTTTGCTTGCTTCGCATGCCGCCTGATCCCTGGCCGCCGCGGCCAGGGATCAGGGATCAGCAGCTCAGAACCAGCAGGGGATCAGCAGCTCAGATGGTCGTAACCGCAGTCGTGGCCCAGTGGTTTGAGCGCCCGTATCGGCTGCGGGAGGTGGTTGGTTCGAACCCACCGCCGGACACTCACCGGTAAAAACGGGTACAAGCGTCCCCCGGCCTGGAACTCGGCTCTCTCTAGGGGTGTGTGTACGTTTGGGAGAAGCTCCATAAACGCCGCTGCGCCCCTCGTGGGCGAAGCAGAGCTTCGAACGACCTTGCAGTCTGCTAAGCCAGACAAGCTCAACGGCATTTCATCACACGTGATGACGAAGCAGCCCTTCCTCTGGGAAGAACTCCCTCAGCGCCTACACACTGACGCCTGCACTGATCCGCTCGCAGCAGCAACAACAGCAGTCATGAAAAAATAATAAAAAGGGTTACAAATCGGGCTTCTACCGCACAAGGCGGAATTAGGGTTGCTTGACGGCGGAACTTATCTCTGATCCGTCAAGGAGACTGTGGTCTGAGACCCTTCTTCCAAGCATCTCACCCTAGAAGAGCCGAGCACAAGGCCAGGGGAAAACTTGTACCCATTAAAGAAACCGGTGAGTACCCGGCGGCACTGGGGATCGAACCCAGCACCTCCCGAATGCGAGGCGGATGCTATACCACTAGGCCACGCTTCTGTGCAAGAAGTTTTCGGCCTGCCAAACAGTATCTTCCCGGCCATACACATCCCGCCCGAAGCCCGCTGGCACGGCGTCTCCTACAGGCAGCGTACAGGTTGGAATGGTCAAACACCTGATAGGGCGCGAAATGATTTTCATTTAAAGCGGCTGCCTTCTATCTGGACACGGGTTGAAGATTTTTGATGAATGCTAAGCGTGAGAGAGTTTGTTGGAAAAGCGAAATCACTTGACTCCTGCATAAGGGAATTTCGTACGGAAGATATCGTTGCGCGATGCGGTGCACACAAGCGCATGGCACAATCTGGGTCACGATGACCAAGCATGCCTTTTCTCGTGCCACCTCTTTCTCGAAAATTCACACGCCTACTACTTTGACATTTACATCTTTTGTGGCAGATCTAATACCTCTGAAAATAGAGTCTCAGGCCTTAAAGTGTTTACAAGACCCATAGTTCGCATTTTTTTTTTCACAGCAAGCGTCGAATTCATTTCGAGCGTAACCTAGCTGCGTAATGAAGTTCTGACTTTTCAGTAGGACATAATGCTTCTCTTGTAAACAAAAGGGAACGCAGGAGCAGTTTGCCGACAACGCTTGGAGCCCCGTTAACTCCATCACCAGTCTCTGTCGCCGCAAATGAGCGTTCCGTATGGACTCCGAAACCTTGCTAGCGGACGCCCTTAATTCGAGGCTCCTGATTCGAGTTTAGAAGGGCTCCCCGGGGACACATGAAGCGTGCTTCACCGGCTAACATCCACAGGGTAATGGCTTATGCCGGACACAAAGGGAACGACGATATGGAACGAGAGCGCGAGGACTGGCCGGAAAGCGGTCATTGCTAAAAGCCTGCTCCCCCCCCCCCCCTCCCCTTCCTTCCTTTTAATTGGATTTATGGCGCACCTCGTCGACGCCACGTCTGAAGAACGGCTCACGTCGTTGCATTCACGCAGAGGCTAGATCCCAAAGTCGGGACGCCAGTAGCAACGCTAAAATGCTTAAGTCGCTCTCTGGAATGACCGAGCGCAAGTTGGAAGTTGGGATGGCCCTCGCATCAACAACTACGGAGAGAAGGTTAGTCGGAGATCCACAGGAAACGGCTCTTGGACTGAGCTAGCTTCGGGGCAGGCCGACTACAGTTACTTTATATGGCCGAGGTTAATGAGAAAATGCACACACGCGCATGGTAAAGGTTATCGTGGCTGCGTATAGGTGACGAGGGACTATTCAGGAGCCGGTCACGCATTGATAAAGCGGCTCGTTTGCATGCAGCAGCTGGCGTCTGACTCGAGTCCTCTGCCTCGGGTCAGCGCTCGGATTCTGAGCGCCTCTGACATCGTGAAGGACGCGTTTTTTAACGAGCTAATGAGCCGTTGTGATGGCGACCACCTCGACCCAACCCATCCGATCCCATCCGATCCCATCCGATCCCATCCGATCCCATCCGATCCCATCCTCTGCCATCTTATCCCATCCCATCCCGTCCGATCCCATCCAATCCCATCCCATCCTATCCAGAGAGTTGCTCTATGCAGTTTTTTGTCACTCACGCAGGGTTGATATGCTCGTCGGGCCGGACATCCAGACGCCAGCTTAAGGAAGACTGCTTCAATCTGGTCGCGCCAATGCGAGTGACTGTCTGACTTTGCCCCTAGGTACTTATATGAAAATTTGGTTTCTATTAGCAAGTTTTATACTGTGATTTCGGACATCGGTTGCGCCAAGTTATCGTTTTACAGCGAAATACTATGTATTTCTGTTGGCTTCCTTCCCGGATACCACTATGCATTTTTTTTAACTTTTTCATTCACTTTTACTTATAACTTCGTTTTGTCATTGGTCTTAAATATCAAACTTTTTCTTTAGCGTACACCACAATACTTGAATAGCCGACCACTGGCTTTAAATCGTTAATATACAAGGAAAACAATTACAGAACGAACACAGATCCTTTTTATAAATTTTATACAACTTCTTTATATAAATTCAGGGATGAAGATGAAATGCTGTCTATCACCAGTACCTGTGGAGAGTCATGACCATGAATGTAATAAATATCATTGATTCATCTAATGCCTGTGCAATCTAAACCTATCGCCTTATTCGTAGGCAGCTAGAAAATAATCAAGTGTATTTCTGCAAGCTGATTTTTGAACATAGGAATACCATTAGGGATGCTAGACGCATGATTGTTTTAGTTATTTAAGCCCGGTAGCTCGTGACGAAGAATAGGCCTACAGAAGAAGATGACGAATTGAATGTTTCAACTGTATAACTGAATACTGATTCAGGAAGTGTATACGATAATCGGGGGCTTTCTACAATCTCTCTGACAATATCTCTTAGACCTTTGAATTTTCTGTGGGCCCACTTTGTCTGATCCTTGAAAATTCCCTTTTGCGAGCACTCATCATCGCCACACACTTATTCCGCATCGTCCTAAATTGATATAAGTAAAACTTCGTTGTCTCTTTTGGGCATCCATTTATTTCAAAGGTAATCGATAGTTTTTAAAACTTCAAGGGCAGGTTGGATCATCCAAGGGGAAATTTGTGTGTCGCGAGGACAAGCCTTGATTGTTTGAGTGCTATTCGATATCGCACTTATAAGAACAATAATCAAATTAAAAAAACTCAGTACCGAATTTTCATGATAAACGCCCTGTAAGCAAACTGATAAAAAAATTTGTTCATGTTGATATTGTTTAAGAAGGTCGGAAAGTCGTTTCTCGGTGTGGGAAAATTGTTCGCTGTAAAAAAAAAAATTGAAGATGGTCAGATAGAGGTTCATGGGAAATACCAGCAGTTATTCGAGCACTGGTGTTAAGGAGCGCATGATCTAGTATTGCTGCTGATCAATACCTAACAAGAACTGAATCATGATTCATTTTGAAAACAAAATTACCAACCACTCTGCGTAATCGCTGTGTGTTCCATTACACATATGGGTGTTTATGGTTCATTGTTTATTTCAGTTCATTGTTTATCTTCACCTTTTTGGTTTGGCCCTCTCGGCTCTGAATTGTCACCTGTGTTAGGTTTCACGAAACGTCTTCCTTTGTGATCAAAACTCCCCAAAGCTTTGGTTAATCTGGTCCTATGCAGAATTATCTGATGGGATTAGCTGATGCAATTAAAAGGCTAGTTCCAAGAAAGCCTATCGGTGATCGAAGTTCCATCGATGATATAGCCATTAGCGGAAAATGACGGCACGGGCCGGGTTAGCTGTTTCGTGCTGATAACCGCTCGATAGCCGCTACAAGCAGAAGACGTGTCTGCGGCGAGTAAAGTCCTGACCTGGATCATAAAGAAAACAGGGTTCTTTAGCGTGGTGTTAGTTTTGGTGCTGCTATGCCCACTTGTATGATATATGTCACGTTGACTTACCACAGAATCTTACTTCATTATGGAGATAGCAGACATGATTACAAGAGCATCAGGCAGATTCAAGCGCATAATTGCTTGCCATCAAGGGGAACATGGAACACGCATTTGTAACCTATTGTGCAGATTTCGCGCGTTCATTTAATGATCCGAGGCACACTCATAGTTTACGTATGTTGTAAATGAAAGCTTCCTCCATTTCTGCCGAATCAATATCTTCATGCAGATGAGATGGGACGGTGCGTTCGCCCGGGGAGCGTACAGCAGGTGACGCGTGCAACCGAGACAACCGCGAGCATCAGGCGTACTCTGTCCCTCATCAATATGCAAATGTGAGCGCAGAAATTGAAGAGATTCGAGAGACAGCGGTACTTGGAAGAGCCTTTGCGCTATCTGCTTCGAGCGTGCTTATTCGCATCACGCGCTAAAAACATGAATCAATCACTGATTAACGATGCGAATATGTAAAACAAGCTTATTAAGAAGAATATTCACAACGCTGCAAGTGATTTTTTCTTGCAACAAAGGAACGAGAACGGTATCCAGGCACGTTTCTTTTGATGCGATGACCGGAGAGTGATGAAGAGATCCTACAAAATTGTTGCAGTTTTTTTGTGGCAATGAGTCATTATTATCGTGTCTACTACCCCAGTCAGAATACCCCACATATAGCATGTAATGAGTGATGAGCAAGTGAGAAGAATGCCAGTGGAGAATATTTCTGGAGCACCAGTCAAGAAAAATTTGCACTTAACAACGGAGATCTTGAATTTAATTTTTCGTGTTCGAGAAAAAAAAGTTATACTTGCATTACGAGCGACAAAAGAGGAAGTATTAGTATATATCTACTTATGCGTAAAGATATATCGTACAGGCGCGGACAAAAGTAAACGGAGCACGCAACTGTCTCCGAATATTTTTCACGCGTCACCTAATTGAAATTTCCAGCAGTGGTGCGCGCATGCTGGTAGCAGAGGATGGTGGGCTTTCTTGTAGACAAACAACGCAACTTCATTACCAATGGATAAAGCGTGATTGCACTTCGAACGCAATAGAGTGCTCCGTTTACTTATGGCCGCGCCTGTACGCGAAGCCCTTTCAAAAAAGCGGCTTTAATGATAACTTTGCCTCTCTACATTCCCAGCTTCTCGAATACGGGTTTCTTCAAAAGCAAGACGTGTGTTTCGTTTTGATCTTGAAGCTCGAAGAGGTCATTCGCCTATGATGAAAATACTCAAGAAAACTTCGTTAAGAGCTTAAGGGCTTTGTACATGAGAGCTACAGGGGCTGCTGAGGTTGACACACTTCACCCCGACAGTACCCCAAGTAACTTTTCGTGGATCTCGCCAGTGCCCTGCTGCATTCTGCTGGTTTTATTTTTCCACGAGTTTGTGGCAGTGACATTTAATTATCATATCTCGAGAGTAGCTTTTATGCATTGAGTAGTTGGTACTCGATTTAATTACAGGACCACCAGTTTGCCCTATCATTTTTCGTAAGATTTTTTTTTACTCTTTCCCGCCATTGTTCTGCCTTCACTCAATTCCTCCAGCTGCGCTCTTTGGCAGGTTCGCTCACTGAAGCGTCTCGCGCAAGCCAGCGAGCTTTTCATTTCATTAGATGGGAAGTTTGCTTTCGCTTTCTTCTCGAGCACACTGCAGTCCTTCGAGCTGCGTTGTTGAAGCAAGATCTTCGTAAACAATTATTTGACGTAGCAAAAACGACCGCGTTTGCCAAGATATCTCATATAAGATACCCGCCCTCTGGTATTCGCGAAAGGCTGTATTCTATAAGATTCTATTTGCCCATTTCCTACTGGGTCATCTCGATTTGGTCACTGTTCGGAGAAAAAGCAGCCGCTTGCAAGGGTCTGACAGAAAAAAAATCGACTATTGCTCGCTTTGCAATTGGACCACATCATTGGCTGCTTAAAGCAGCCAGTGGCAGCCAACGATGGTGATATTTTGTTTTATCTTTAATTTATTACATTTAATTTAATGTAATTATCGTTTAATTACATCTCTGTTTATTGTTTATTTATCATTTTTCTTGTTTTATTTTGTAACTGACATCTTTTATTTTATATTTAATTGTTTTTGATGAACTCATCACCACCACTGATGTAGGGACCCGCGACGTTGTGATTTGTGCGACTGGCTGCATGCTGCTTTTGTCTGCTGCTGCCGTCTAGCTGCCGCCTCTTCAAATGAAATGAAAATGGACAGATACACAGTTATAGACTACGTCCCCAGGCCGACTGGCTGTTGGACGGGTCACCGCATTCGTCATAATCATCATCATCAGCCTGACTACGCCCACTGCAGGGCAAAGGCGTCTCCCATGTCTCTCCAGTTAACCCTGTCCTTCACTGCCTTCACCGGCTTCTATATTTCGGCCGGGTTAGCACACGTGGCAGCCCTGGCTTGTTTGCAGGCTTGAAGAGCTGCCGCCATCAGCCGCGCAACATTGTCGCTGCCATTTCGATGCTGAACACTAACGGGTGAAAGATGACAACGGTTAAAGCAGTAGCACGAGAGACGCCGCCGAATTTGAATAGACAGCGCATGCGGCTGCGGTGATGCCGAGTGGGACATCGGGAAGCGAAGTTCCTTCGTTTCACTCGATGTCGAACATTTTTTCTCTTGACATCATTCGCACGGAAAAGTTCGGCAAGGTTGCGAATAAGTTCGACTGCATGTTGGGCCTCGTGTTAGATTCAAACGCATCAACAAGCGCGCCCTAGTTTAATAAATATGTTCACCTGAATACGTCTAACCGCAATACGTACTTAATATAACTAACGCGTTGACGTACCAGACGTCTCCAGTGTGCCGACGTCCCAGTTGAGTCGCGCTAATGAGAGCATCGTGGGTTGAGCGGAACAATGGCCTGTGGTAGCTGCTGCTGGTGACGCGGCGCATAAGTAAGAGGCAAGGTCATAGAATCGTTAATCTAAGGCGGGTGGTGGGCCTGCCAAAACACATTACTTATTCGCAAAATAATCCACGACGCAACGACTAAGCAATTACAAAAACACGAAACACGAACGAAACATCAAGCTAGCGATGACCAGCCGCATTATCATGGGTGCAATTTGCCATTATTTTTGCTTCTCATACTGACAGGCGCAGTAAGACGAAGAAAAGAAAACTGAGAGATTGGACAGAGTATCGGGAAAACACTTACTAAGCAACAAGCATTAGCTTCCCACCGCTTTCGTTGAAAACATCTTCAATACTGAACACCTATTGTACTCGACTAGTGATGTCATCACAGCTGACGGGGTTCCAAATGGTTTTGTTGTATTTTTTTTTGTTTGCCTTGACATTCATTTATAAGGAGCATTGCATTAAACGCCTTTGTTGCTATTAAGCGCTAATAATGTGTGCCTTTCTTGCGTGTCTGGCTTCTTTTTGTGCAACTGTGCACGGCATGAACCATTGCCTACATGCTAGACTTTTAGCCGTGTGCTTCACATGACATGGGTTTGATTCTGACAGTTTAGCAACTCTGTATAGAAAGCAGCGGCAACCACTAAGAAACCTTATTGCATCCCTGTTGATTAGGCATGAGCCACTTGTATACGCAGCAGTGGCCGTGGCTCCCTATTAAAAGCATAACAGCACTTCTGATGGACAGGTTAGAGTTCTATCGTAGCTAGTGATGCTGAGGTGACACCCGCATAGGGGGCTCGAGGTGTATGTGCTTGTTGTTGATTTATGTTGATTTTTTTTTTTGCCGGCTCGCGAAACAATTTGTCACCAATGGACTCTCCGAATCAGGGTACGCAAGTTTCGTAATTTATTTCACGGTTCACATGCCCCACTAGTCACCGGTTTCTCATTCCCACTCTCTCTGGCTTCTGAAACGTGACCGACAGAGTAGGATGCAAATGCGATGCATGTCTGAGTCCTGAGTAGGAGCGCAAGCGGCAGCCGAAGATCATGAAACACGAGACAACTGTACCACAGAACTAATTAAACTCCACCG
The DNA here is from genome assembly GCF_055824585.1 of Amblyomma mixtum. Classification (NCBI taxonomy): domain Eukaryota; kingdom Metazoa; phylum Arthropoda; class Arachnida; order Ixodida; family Ixodidae; genus Amblyomma; species Amblyomma mixtum. The sequence goes on along the minus strand of NC_143019.1, from coordinate 41,656,435 downwards.
TGTGGTTGTTGGTGTTTATTCGTCTTTTAGACGGTCCTGGTTATTGATGTGTACCCGACAGAAGAGTGTTATAGGTGCGCGGGAGGCTCGGAGTCGCATCATGCATCCCGTGCTCAGCGTTCCGTGCCGCGAATCGCGTGCATTTATCTCCGTGTCCTCCTTTGGTGCGGTGCCGAGAAAAGTAATTAATCTGTTTAATGGGAGATTCGTTTTACAGCAGCTTATATAAATTTTTTAATGATTTTTAGACGCTGTACTAAATGCACTCTGTGTACGCTTTCAGCTGCGTCATAGTTTTCCTGGCCTTATGGAAAAGTTTCGTGTTGAGTCTTGAGGGTTTGATAATAACTTTGAGCAGCTATATTAAAGTGCCCGCAGTCAGTTTTCGGCAAAGTTATAACTCTGATTCTCTGGTCAAAGCTATGGGTTCAGCCACATACATCGGGCGTCCCAGCTAAATTAGAAAGGTTTTGAAAAAAACTGTCTTCTCTAGTAGAGTGAAACCAAGCGAGAACTACTGAAAGTCGCATGGCCTAATCTGCAGCATGTTTCTCGTTCTCCAAACTTTATTTACTCAGAGACTAATAAGCTAACCTTTCTAAATATCAGCTACAAGGACGAAGTGTCTATTCAGAAGTTGTGGTCTTCTTGAAAAACAACTAGCGGAAAATTTCTCCCCAGTGTACTATTCACACACCTATATTTACAAGCCTTAAAAAAAGACCACGAAATACAGAAGATATCACGTGACAGTCGATGACGCATATCGCTTCCCCAGCGGTCAGGCAAAGCCCCTTCCGGGATTTGAGGCACGTCTTATGATGCTGAAACTGCACCGTTGCATATCTAATGTGTATTAGATAAGTGTAGTACGTACACGTGATCGTCATCATGTTGTGTGATCGTCCAAGCTGAATTTCTTTCTGCATACCGAGTTGAATTATGGCAGTATTCAGATGTATACCGACATCGCCCTTCTGTGTAATGGAAAAAAAATTCTGTTTTTTTGGCGGTGTACCTTTCGACAGCCCTGGAATTTTAAATGTTCTTTTATGAATGTCGATTATTGGCTCGGTGATGCTCATGTGCGTATTTTCTTTTTTCATTTTAAATTATAAGCTATTTCTGGAAGGAAATATGTGAAATACGAAGTTAACCCTTGAAGACGGAATTTGGCCCTCAACCTGAATTTTCGGTTTCAGGTTCACCGGAATGTAAGAGCGATGTTCGCTTAAATTTTCGCGAATTTGAGCTAAAAGCATTTTACGGCTAATATCCGAAGGCAAGAGATGTCAGCAGAGAACCACAGACGCTCTGTGCCTTTATTCATCTCGTTGCCTGCACCTCCACATGCGGGGTAGCCTCGCAGATACATGTCTATTCCCCCCACCTTCCCCTATTGATCTGCCTGTATTTGTTTCCTTTTTGTTTATCTTCACGCCCCGTGGCCATCGAACCCACTCCTGCTGTTAGTTTCCCGAGCCTCCACCAGGGACTTCCTGTTCACAAAGGAAAGTGAACGAATACGCCGCTGTGTCGAGCGATAGCGGTACGTAATTGTGTCTCTGGAGGGCCCCATCTTTTCCCCGTTCCACCAATGCCCACTGCCGACGACTCTGACCAGAGACACGCAACAAAAAAATCGCCCAACGTCTCCGGTGCGTCGGAAGCAGGGACCGGAACAGAGCCATAAACGTCAACCACGTCCGCTCTAGGAGGGCAGGGATTCCTTAATTTGGCATTGAGGCACTGTCCGGAGAGCAATCGGGGAACGCAGCAGGGCGCGCGCGGAGGTGTAGGAAACAAAATGAAGTAAACAACGGTTGCTGAGAAAACAGTCCCCGGAGTAGCAGGTCCAATAGGCCAAGGACTGTGCTGAAACGCGCTTCGCCCGACGCATACAGTGGACGAGCGCAATAGGCACGGCACAGAGAAAGGCCAAAGTGCGGGAAGTTATCGCAGCACATTTGACGGGGCACGAATCGATCTCCATTCGCCCCGAATAGGGTGAGGCTATGAAGCGAGCGGCGGAAGGCAATGAAGATTTGGGGGAAAGGAACATCAACCACACGGACAAAGTTTTGTAGGAGAATCGGAGAAGGGATCTCATGCAGGAAGTTTTTTTCTTATTTTGCTTGTGGCCATGGTGTTGCAGTTGCCGTGTACATTTTCTTTCTGTTCTTCTGACTCCCCACTGACGCTTTATTTCTAAAGTTTCTTGTAGCATTCTGCACCCATCAAACTTCTAAGGACATTTACGAATGTCTTCAACTCTCCACTTCCTGGCATCACGTAGAAGACAGAGGATAGCAAAGAACTAGTTACTTCTATGTGTGATGTATTATAATAACGGAGTAATTGCTCATTTTTATCCACCCACAAAATTATATAAACAACATTTGTATGAATGTTTCTTACATTTTAAGGGAATGGGGTTTTTTTATTGCAAAATCGCATTATTTTACTCTGTTTATTTGATGTTAGACTAAATTTAAGTCCCAAAACAGTTGGCGAACTGGCACACACACTAACTGTGCTATTTAATTAATCACCATAAACATGCAGTTATACCCATCAATGGCGTGCAGTGTATTAGAGCGTTTCATTACTTCCGCTAGCACTTGCAATAATGTTGAGAGTATGCACTTGAGCGGTTTAAACGAGGCCCCTCTCGGATTGGCGATATTAGAGGAAAGACTGAGAAAAGAGTTAATATTTGCTCGCGAGTTCAACAGAGCTGCAAGCCTAGATCCCGCTGTGATTCTTGTTTTTTTTTTTATCACCATACACACAGAGGAGCAAATAGCAAGCATCTAAGAAAGGTGTATTATGATCGTTTGGCTTTGCAGCCTCTTGCATCTTCTCTCGGAGAAGCAACGAAGGACATTTTGCACCTCCCTTCCAAAATGTCCATACAACTTCTAAAGACATCATCCTTGCCCTAGATTTTCTTTGTGTGGCGTACTTTGTGTGGAGTATTCTGGTCAAATGTTCTTAAAAGCTCGTAAAGGACAACGTGTTACGAATAACGCCCGCAAGTGCGGCTACTTGACGGTGCGGGTTCTTGAACAATATGTCAATGAAATCTTGTTAACGCAGCAAATTGCAGAAACTAATCAAAACTCAAGCTCCGGTTTTGTTATTCAGTGCAGCGAATTTTTCATATTTTCAAGAAAGCTGCTATTACTTCTTCGCCATACAGGTAAGGACAAATTCTGCGGCACATAAAGAGAATGCCAGTGGTTGGGATGGAAGCAAAAATTCTCTTCTGATTTAAGCATTTTTATGAAACAATATTTTGAAATCTTTCTCATAATGAAAAGTGATGCTCAAAATCTCCTAGGGAGACAGACTAAAATTGATTGTCTTCTGAGATTGTTTCATAAACAAGCAAATTGGACAACGAATTAAAACGGCGCAAGCACCTTACCATTTTGAGACGTAAACATAACACGCGTGTTCGGGAAGCAGCAACGTAAAAAGCTGATGTCGTATATACCTGTCTCGTCCGGCGTAATCAGATGCTCTCGTTTCCTTCCACCGACGTTCTTCACGGCATTTATTCCCGCGTACTTTGCCACCCTCACAGTCTAACCTGTATACTCTGACAGCACATCTTAACAAGAGGAGCCACAGAGTGCGGTTACATCGTGGAATTCAGTGCTATTCATTTGCAGGAAAGAGCCAACGGTGGTTGCCATTGCCCGAGCGAGATCAATTTTTCGTGCTGGTGTGCAATGATCTGAAACACTTTATTCCGAGCTTTCTGTCGCAATAAAGCGTGCTATAGTCTTCGCAGGAAAGTATATCAGGAAAATTCCTGTCGCAGCAAACTAACGAGATTGACTTGGTGTTATAACGGAAAACGTTTCACTACACTTGACCTACTCAATATCGGGTCAGGCATGAAGGCAGCAGAAGTTGTTATTTACATGATGATTTTGATGTTGTCGGTGCGCGAAGTTTTACGTTCACTACGGATTACTAAATATTTACGTGAATTGTAGGGAGCCATTAGGGAAAGAACGGCCCACTCTCATTACGTTTATGCTTTAAATACATCCGCACTTTGTATTAACTGCCCTTCGCAGGAGTGTGATAAGGCCATGGACGGCGTATTTCTTCGTTCAACAACTACCGCCGTTTAGAGGCAGAGATGCCGCACCTGATTGCTGAAGCGCATTTTGTACCGTCACTCTTATTCGTAACACGCATGAAAGAAAGAAAATTATGAAAAAAAAGTCAAACTGCGTGGGCACAATCGAAATTAAAATACAAGCTACGTGCTTAGTTGTGAAGAAGTCTCCGGCTCTCCTCCTTCGAGTAAGCAAGGGTACACGAATTCATCAACAAAAGGACATAGCACTATTGGCCGCAGCCTATGCGTGCATATCCGAAAACCCAGTATTTATGGCGCGCAAATCGCTTAACTGAGTGGGAACTGTGAATGCTTCTTAATCATTTTTACATAATTTATCGTATAGTTGTATCCTTCCACGATAACACCCTCGCAATCTCTTGTAGTCAGTAAGTAATATGGTTGGCACTTCACCGTATGCGCTACCATGTCGTCTGTCGATACCACTAGAATTTCTGTAATGAGAACGACTGCCTTCTGACCATTAAAAAGACCTCTGCTGTGCTGCACTTCTTCGACAACGTGTTCTGTTTCGAACACTGGGTCTATACCAGTATACCGCCAGCCCGTATTATGTGTTATGACATGTGTTCCTATTCGAAAAAAAAAAGCGCCCGTGGTACCTTCGTCCTTACCTGCAGCTGTTAACCCGCGCAGGGTTCTGTGTGCAGGAACTCACTACGTAGCCAACCCCCAGCGGTGGTTTAGGCATCATGCTTTTGGCGGCTGTAATCGAGGCCACAGGACAACAACCCTGCCGCGGCGCCCACGTTTATATGCATGCAATATGCAAAAGAAGCCGCTGCGCTGTGCGATATGAGCGTCGTTGCCTTTTGCATCTTATCGTTTTTATCTTTTTATCTCTGTCATCACCAGGCCGCACAGGACTCCCGGCGCGTGTAATCTCCTTTTTTCATGAAGTGTTTTTATTATGTCTTTCCCCCTGCCCCCTTCACTGCCGATCTTTGCTCTTTGTGTCCTCCGGGGTGTTCCTGGCACCTGACCGACCAGAATGACTGAATCCTTCTTGGGTTTTTTTGCTTCTGTACTGTGTGGGTCAATACGCGCCCTAGCGCTTACCCTGTTTTCTTTGGTTTTATTGTTAGTTGCCTTGACTTGCGCATGTGCCTTACAATCACAGGTTTTGGGTGCGGTATAAAACGTGCGGATCGCCCTCTTTCAAAATTAAAGTTGTTAGTTCCGCGCCCTGTGTGTGTCGTCTCTCCTTCATCCCTCGTCTGCCAGCGCTGCATGTTTACGCGATATGAGCGCCTGTTAAATAACCTAAGGTGGTCTAAATTCATCCGCAGCTTTTTACTGCGAGGCCCCTTTCTCTATTCCTTTCTGCTCACCCTCTTTTCACCGAGAAGTAAGACAGTTGCTGCGTCTTCGTTTTCCCCAAAACCAAATTCTACTCTATGTGCACGGCCTGTGCGCTCGCGGTGTCACCTGACCACGCTTGAAAAGTTGCGCATCGTCGCAGCGGAAGGAGCGCGAGCGCCTCCCAGGGGCGCTGCGAATTTTTCGCGAGCTTCCCGTGTGACCCCGCTGGACGCCCTCCTAAAAAAAGCTCTCGTTGTAAGACAACACAACGCCATGGTTCAGAATACACAAGGACACCATAGCATGGGGATCGCAAGCTGAGTGCGTCGTTTCCAACTTTCGGGAACGTTGTCACCAAATGTAGCTGAATGTTTCTTGCGCGCTCAAAATTAAATGAGACAGTCTTCTGAACACATACATATATTACACACAATGGGGTCTCATAGTTGAAATTTTGGAATCTATAGTGGGACATCAGAAGCTTATAGCCTATAGGAGCCAAGAATTACATGATATACCTGCTGCAACGTTGTCTATAGTTGAAGGGACAGGCCAATAAGCTAAACAGAACTTTCCTCAGTTAATTATGAACGAATGCTGCCTTTTATAGCTTGTACTTTGTGAGAGAACATCTCTTCTTGCAGAAGAGAACGGGAGGGAGGGTAGTGAGAAAGTGAAGGGGACTGCACAGTCCATTGAAACGCATTTTCATTAGGCAGAAAGCAGTATGGAATAACCCCAAGGCAAGAATACAAACATCCCGTGAGTAGGGAAAGTGTTCCCCGCAATGCCTCTACGAAATTTGCATGGCACGGTCATTTCAGCTCAACACCTCCTATTTTTCACTCTCAGCTCAGCGCGCAGTGAGGAGTACCTTTGCTTTAGCCGCAAGCGTGAGACACACCCTTTCAGCCTCGTTTCAATGATTATATTATTGCAGGCTTACCCATCAGCTGCGTCTGCGAGTTCTTTCTTCAAGCGTCCAAGCTGCACACTGTCCAGGGGAAAGGCAACGCAGTGCAAGAGGTTTTCGAGAGATTTATTGAATGCTTATCGCACATCCGTGTTAAATGACCTGACGAGTCACTGGGGCGGTGAAAAGGTAAGCCGAAGATACTAGCAAGCCTTATTTGCGTAATGGGCGTGAGAACTGCCTCGGAGGACAGCCCTTACCCCCAAATCCTTTGCGCTAAATCCTATCCCATCTCGACCTCAGAAGGGTTGTAATGGTCTCATTTATACCCGCCAAATCGCCCCTGACTCTATTCCTCGAAGCCGGCTCTTCGGGCACACCATCCCCATTCAACGGCAGGGTAGCGAGTAGAAGCGATTCGACTAGGCTTTCTCTCCACAGAGCTAGGAAGGCGCGTTTGGAAATCTAGCATGAACTGATGCATTCGAGGCGTTTTGAGAAGTGCATGGGTTCGGCCGGATTTGCCGATATTGGTGAGTCTTTGTTAATGTGGCTCCATTTATTTTGAGTGCTGTAAAAGCTGCAAAGCTCTCTCTACCCCTCGGGTGAACAATTTGTTGCTCGGAACGAAAGCCGGCCGCGATAACATGACGAATGGAGGTGATCTGGTCCGAACCAATTGCGCCAGTGAGATTTGAGGGCGAAAGCGAATGAATGAGTGCTTAACGGAGACACCCATGCAAATTCCAGCTTCCGCGTTTTCAGAGCGTCCAAACCATTTCGTGCACTGGTCAGAATCCTGATTTTTTGTCTTTTGCTTTCTTTTTGGTTCGTCGGTCGGTCGGTCAATCACCTTTTATTAACAAATGCCTATAGACACATTGATAACATTGTTCAGCAGAAGATCCTAAAGCAAATGCTTAGGAGGGGGGGGGGGGGAATACATTCGAAGACCTTCCGACTGAAGCACTTACCAAGTGGCCTCCATGTAATAGTGAACAGCTATAGAGCCATAAATTACTGCACTGTACTAGAGCTCCCCAAGTATCACTAGCTGAAATAGGATAACACTTCGCATCCTGGACGCAAATTACACTCGCGAGCAACTTTCCAGAGTAGCTCTTGTTGAGATCACACTCCCTTGTCGAGCTATAAATCATACGGCACCGCTCGTAGGAATTGCAGATAAGTTGCGCAAAAAACTCTTAGGTGGAGTAATGAATGCCGGAAGAAGACGTAATGATTGCTTTTTAGACAGTGCGCAACAAAATAGATCGAAATATTGTGAAGCCTAACCTATAAGCAGTTGGGCAGTTTGCCTATAAAAGGCCTGAATTTAGGCCATCTGTTGCTACTGTCATTAGGTTTGTGATGCTATGGTTACTGCTTACGTGACGTGAAGGATAGCCTACCAAACACCCATCACGTTCCGCACCAAGCTTCAAAGCCTTCTTACAGTGTGCAATTTAGCTATTCGCATTCAGCCCCTTCCTCGCCATGAACAACCAGCGGGCTGCTCCAGACTGTGTAAGGCTGAGGAAGAATGATAGGTATCCAACATTCTACGATTCGCAAAAAAATCTTACGAGACTTTCTCGTACAGATTGCTTCAGAAAAAAAAAACGAGTTTAACACAAACTCTGTTCATTTGATTGTTCATGTTTATAGCTTGATATCGCTTAGTTAAATCCGAAATACAAGCCATAAAGATCAGGTATCAAATAAAGCATAGCATTCAGCAGAAACATCGCTGACCTCTGCTCGCGCTCTGCCTTATTGAACGGTTATTTCTATACCTATCAGGACAAAGTCCATGCCGCTTTGCGTTCATTCCCTCCCTAAGGCAGCGAATCGTTTGAGGTTTTCAGAGAACCTCGTACGGCCCTCGGTATCGAAAAGCGTGTGCTCTCTTTTTTGCGGCCACTAACGCTGAATGAGATAAAAGCTCGAAGCCACAGTCGGAACCAGAGTTTGTTTTTTTTCTTTGTTGGGGGGGGGGGGGGGGGATTGCTTTATACTTCGAGACAGGGGCATGTGTTTATAAGCTAGCGGTCTTATAAAAGCAACAAAACGGATATGCAGGGCTGCTGCACTTGACTCGTTCATTTTCATTACGCTCCATCTTTGTTCCAGCTTTCAACAAGAGTGCCGGTGACATTCTAGGCTTCCTCGTCACTTTGTGTGTTTTCCATTAGCCATGCAGTGATCGGACGTCTCTATTCTGCAAACTAAATGAAACAGCCGAATAGGCTAGTTGAGACGCGAAAGCTGCGGCCGGGAGTGCCTTTGTTTCGTCGACATTAGAAGCATTGTTTGCACAGTGCGATCAGAGTAGCCCACCGTGTCATTTGTGCGGTTTCACGTTCCTGTTTAGTTTGCGGGAGAATAGAAGAGACAGGTTTGACGTGGTTTTGCATTGTGAGGTGGCGTGTTTTCAGGTAATTTTCCACCCTGCGCCAAGCGTCAGCGATAAAACGGGTTCTCGATGTGTTTGTTTCACGAACTGCCAACACGGTAGTCCTTCGACCTTTAATTATAGTGACAATCGAAGCGGGGGATTGCAGCAGCGCAACTGTATTATATTTCTAACTTATACCTCTGCGAAGGAAGGCTTAGCTGGATAGCTTGTTTTTATCCTATCGCACAAAAATGAAACCACACGTATCGAATACGGAGAGCACTGAGAGCTTATATATGGCACAGAAGTTCACTGAGCATAGAGGTGCAACCTCAATGACGGAGACGGGTCAGGCAAACACCTGACAAACAGAGACAACACACAGAAAAAAGGACTGCTAGTCGCCTCGAAACGTTCCACCATACCACCACCTTTTTCCAGGAGGACAACTGAAGTGCGCTGTTACCTTGTTGTGGCAAGTCTTTTAACAGAAGCCCGGGTGGTTGCGGCGGATCAAATGTACACGCTAAGGATCTCGCGCACTGCGACGCAAGATCGCTACACACTGCTCCAACCTGCCTCATTGAACAGAACTAATAAAGCCTTCATTCCACACGAACCCCAATCAACGAAGGTCGCTGTGGTGAGCATTTGCTCAGATCTCGCTATAGAGGAACATACGAAGGTGGTACACTGTAAACAGAAAGGTGTAAAAAGGAAGTAAACTGTCCTCTAACTCCATTTTATAAAAGGGTGTGCGCTAGGGGACAGCCTACTTTTTTTTTACTCCCATATATGCGTATTAGTGTTTAGGCGTCATATCTGCAAAACAGACCGCCAAGCCTTCTAAATGAAGCAACCTAAAAGATGCAAACTACATGTGCAGATCAACGTAGGAGATCAGCACGAATGGACAACATAAGAGGCAAAAAGGCTGACGACAAAAGGTACCATCTGAGTCATCGCCAAAACCCACAACTGAGTAGGAGCGTTGTATTGACTGTACCGCAGTCGACCGCGATACCACCCATTATCTACAGGCAGAATAATAGCAGTGTGAGTGAGCGAGCCGATCGCAACAGGGGATTGGAAACAATGAAATCATTGCGCTTCCGCAATCATGTGGAAAAAACGCACTCCCAGGAAAAAAATATGTTTACAAGAAATAATGCCTGACCACACGAGAAAATTGATCCGCGCTACTTTCATTATTCCTTACGAAAGGGCGAATGTGTTCGTTTCGTATTAAAGCAAAACAATCGCCGCCCATTCTATCGACCGCCGTAGAAAGGCTTGGGACAACAGACACCGCGGAGCGTGCGGTAAAAATCTGGGAGTAAATGGAAGCCACAATTGCGTGTATAGCCATACCGCACGTTTGTTTCCGCGGGCGTCTTTTGTGGTGTCCAGGCGCGTTGTCAAGCGTTGTTTTCGGTGACTGCAACCTTGGGCAACAACGATAAACATTGCGCTCTTTTAATGAAGGAAAAAACAGAGAAGGTTGAAGAAAAAAATATTAGAGTGAAGCCTGCTTCATTGGGATTATTTTTGTATTTTGCAAGGAATGTTGCACAAAATGGTGAATCGAAGTGTCGTGGCTTGTCTCCAGCGGCAGCACCACTTCTTGTCTATTTTCACAACGATAGGTGCGTCCGGTCCTTTCCATGATGTAAACAGCTCGGGAGCTACCGTTCTGATGCGTCGGTACTAATAACGCCATCGTGCAGACTGTACGAAGATGATGGTGGGGATGATTATGTAATATGATGATAGACGACTCAGCAACCTCATTTGGTTCCTGATGCAAGTGGAATACAATTATTCATTTGCATACAAACGTCACTCATTTGTGCATATATTCATACATTTGTGATACAAATGTAATATATATCACACAAATTGTATGACATTTATATGACGAAGCATGTATGAGGTTATTGCATCATACACCTTTTTTAAGCAGTGTCACCATTAAAGGGAGACCAAGGACAACTCCATACAATTATCGGTTCTTAGCAAGAATTGAGTCTGTTGCATTTTTCGATTATGTTGGCATTCGTACGGCAGCAAAAAACTGCAGCAAACCAATCCCCCCCCCCCCCCCCCCCCCTCAAGCGGCGGTCTAATAATTAATAGGGGTGACCACATTGTTAACGTTCTCTTCCCGCACGTGCGGGCACCAATCAGGTAGGCCAAATTATTGCGTTTGTCCGGCGTATGCCACATGATTCGGCGCTCGCGTGTTACAGCACGCAGGGCACACGTGACCCCTACGTTCTCTCTCTCTCTCGCTCCAGCGATGCGCACAGCATGCCCGCGATAAAGAAGCGCACCACGCTTTCCAATTACGTAACGCCCAAACGCCCGGCAGATTTCGTCGGCGCCACCCGACAAGCGAAAGCCTGGTGGAAGGTGGGGACCCTACGCGGGGGCTCGCTGCATTCTGTGCGGTTCAAAAGGAACGTGGACCACATTGGCGTGGACGCTGGTGCCAATCTGGCCTCCCAGCGCGCGCGCGACACGTGGCTAGCTCGTTAATTTAGAAGCGCGATGCGGGACACACTGGGACGGGAAGCAACACTTTCATTCGTACGACAGGCGTAAGCAACGCTTGTCACTATTCTATGCTGCGAAGATTCACTTAAGGGTTACGAGGCGTGCGGGTACGCGCATCATTTGTCCGCTTTTGGCAACAATTGCGCAGTGCTGCAATCAAGGAATTGATTCATATTTCTTTTCGTTTTCGCGCCTTGCCTACGCTTTAATCCATATTACCGATTTATTTGTCCTCGTGGGACGTGATTCAACGTGGGAATCGGACTTGTCACCAGAGGCGATAAAATGCCGCAGATTACGAGGCGAGCTCCCATCCGCTCGTGCTTTGATGCTGCATGTTCGCTAACGCCACTCCAGAATATGATATTTCAACTCAGTGAGGTCACAGCGACAAGCAAAGCTTCCCTGATGAACCGCCGGCCATTGCCGGTGGCGGCATTCAAGTGAATGTAGGAGCGGGGAGGTAGCGGGGCTATTCCCACTGGCTTCTGGTGGATGGAGGCCTTCGTGGGGGTTGAATGAGGAGCTGGCGTTTCTGGGAGGGTGAAGGCTTCATTCCTTTTCTCTCACCCGCGAACACTGGCGGCTCGACCGCATTGCTCTCATACACCGACGCCGGGATTTTGCGGCAAGACCGTAGTACTGCTGCCGCATTTGCTCTTCAAGGACACATAAAGCCGAAACACCTGCAATGGATGAATGCAAGTCTTTCCAACGCAGCATACAACGCATATCGGGACGAGCAAGCGCTGTATGGCTTCCTGCCTAAACGCAATACTTTCTCCAGACACAAACAAGCCTCTAATGGCACTCCCCATTAACGCCGCATTAATCAACTTCGTACACAATGCAAGCCCGTTCACATGTTCACAATTTGCCACCACGAGTTCAAACTAGACTCCCACGTATGGCGGCGATAGGTTTGTCTAGTCCTCCAAACAGCCAGAGTGTTTTTGATCGTGGCGCAGTGGGTTCACATTAACGTGTTTGCCGAAAAGCCGCGCACCAACATCTGGTGGAGTGTGCCGCGCGTGTCAACACAAACTTGAGGCAGGCGATCAAACCTGAACACGCGAACTAACTGTTAGCTGTCAGATTTTACGCAGCGGGCTCTTTTGTTGGTGCCATTACACCTGCATAGCTCGGTGCATGTTTGCCTATGCGGTAGGCACGCAACAAGACACTCACGGCAACAGCGTCACTCACACCCCGAATCAAAGGGGCCGACCCCTGTAAACAATGACTGGTGCAATCAAGGAAAAAGCGCCTGTAACACACATATCAATGTGTGCAAATAAGCTTTTCTTGTTCTCCGTACTCTCAAAAATTGCCAAGATGCATTTGGGTGCCGAGGTTCTTAACGTCTGCTTTATTAAAACCAACGCACATACAAGCAGTCCCACCTGGTGTGAGGTATGATAAGATCTGATTCGCAAAGTGCTTCGCATGAAGGAATTTTCAGTCCGAGAATGGCTAGTTCCTTGGCTCTAGAAATGCTGGTTGCCGGTGTCGCTATGCCATCATTCCCTACCATCCACAAGCCCTACCATCCACTGCGTCTTTGTGTAAACCCACCAAACGTAAAGAATGTTCTATATGCCACCATACATATTAGATAAGAGGGAGGCAGGGGAAAAAAAAAAACCTTGTCACTTGCAACTTGATGAGCCTTCAGCCCCTAGTTTGTTCAATTTTTCAGAACTAGCCCAGCAGCATATCAAAAGCATACACAAAACTGACACGATAAGTGAAGTGTAACGTAAACGGGGTAAAGATCACGTATCGAACAAAAAAAAATTCAGCGGCAATACAAACCATGGAATACCAGGAAATCACAAAAAAAAAAAGAAGTATTCAAAAGTAAGCACTGCATATAAAATGGAGAATCCGGTAAGAAAAACAAATTAAGCGTTTGTAAGCGTTAAAAAGATAGGGTAGCGTGTAGGATAAACGCTGTTGTCCGGTATAAAAAAATATTTAAAAAAAATGAGTATAGAAACACCAGCTTTCTGCATGCCTAGTTGGGTAACGTGGTGAATATTTTTGCAAGTTTCTAAGAATTCGTAAACTACTGAGGTTTTTCTTCATTTCTGATTTGAAATTCAAGCTGTCTGCTGATTACTGTATCATTGTAGAACAGTAGAGCAGTGTTTGATCAGCATGGTGCATTATAAAGATTACTAATGTATTTTATTGGTAACCGTTGAATTCGTTACAAGCTAAAGGGCTCTTAGGCCCCCGTACTTTCTGCTAGCAGTTGAGGTGCAAATAAACGAGAGTTATATATAAGCATTTTACTTCGCGTTGATAGCTCACATTTTATTCGGCGCCGCAAGCAGGTGAATGGAGGGAGCTTTGTAATCAGATAGCTTATATGATTGTCCGAAAAAACCTGACTGGAGAAAATCACGCCTAGACATATCAAACTCTCTACAATATCTATATTGCGGATGTTACGTACCATGGCACGGTGTGGCGGGATGATCTCGTTTATTTGGCGCAAAATGATTGCCTTTGTTTTCTGTTCATTTACACCCATGCAGCTTGATGTTGCCCATTTTCCTAGCATTGTCATGGAGTGGTTAAATACGGAAATTCTTTGTTAAATAGTTTTGCCAGAGTACGCAGAGCGATGCGCTAGTGCTGCACTCGAGCAAAAAGTAGAAAAACCAAAAGAACCATGCCCAATCTCATTGATGAAACATGCAGAGATGCCGCTGACGCCCCCAAAGCATTGACAACTGGTTCAGAAGCGCCATATGGCAAGCCGGCCATTTCCGTCTGATCATATAGACCCACGCCTGGGCAACAGCTTCACGGCCCATAAAGCGCGGAGTGGGGTGGCCAGGTTTGCGGGACCTGTGCTCTTTCACGGCAGTCGTCAGCGGAGGGACCCTGGGCCCAGTCACCCCTCACAGGTGCGACCGACGCAGGCGCAACCCTTTAATTTGGCCTCGATTCGAGGGGACAGATTAAGTCCTGCCGAATATTTCACGCTTTCCTTTCTCCTGCTGCCGTGTTTTCGGCTGTCATCGCTGCTGCTTTTTTGTGTGCTGCCTGCAGGCGCATTTGCGGAGTGTAGGTGGACAGCGAAACAAAGAAAAGAACAAAAACCAAAGGCAGATAGCCTGCGGACGTCGTTCCCGGAGGAGTTGCATCAAAAGGCAATGGTCGGAAATGACGATCGCACAATACGGGCAAGGCTGTTTTCTCGAGTCTTGGCATGTTATTTAGCACGTATCTAGTGGAATGGTTTTCTAGAGGGTTTAGAAACTTAAGGACCTGGACAACTTGCTGTTTTCCAAGCTCAAAATATTGCCTTTGTTTTACTGGGCACGACTCAGTAGTGCGACTTCGAATTGATAACTGAAACAGGCACATTTTGACTCGTTAGGATTGAAAGTTGTGCCAGTCGCAGTTCATTGATTGAATACACGGCAGTTAACGCTTTATGGAAATGAAGTATCAACATTTCAACGGCTGCGCAAATTTTGATTAAATTTTCAGTTAAGATGTATCCTTACGGCGCTAAAATATAGCGAACATTTCAATATGCTAAGATGTCTCATTGTGAAGCACAGTACTGGAACTTTTTTAAGGAAATAAAATTGTCTTCAAGATGACTTCAGTATTATACTAGAACTTTTACACAGTATAATGATTATATTATGACGCAAAACAAAAATAAATAAAATGCCATGATAAAACAGATAATAACCAAAAAAGCCGCAAAATAAGGATACCCAAAAAGAAATAGCCATGAAAGAAGGACATAGGGTACAAAATTCAGGAACAGACGAGAATAAAACCAATAAAAGTTACAAAAATACACTATAAAGATATAAACACAAAAGTGTACAGCGTTGAATTTTCAGGTAGCACATTTTGAACAGTGAATATGAAATAATTCAGGAAGTGGCCAGGCTTGCTAGCAGAAAAATACTCGATCCGTTTGAGTACTTGCAAAAATGTAGTGATGAACTAGATTTAATATAACTATGTGCCAACACCGTAAACGGCGACGGAACGTGGACAGAATAGCGGTCTACACACCATTATTGTTTGCACGCTTAATGTCAAATGATTAGTCACCAAGCTGCCCACATTTCCATTTTAACCAGTGAACATAATGTAAGAAGCATGTTGTTACAGAATTTAATCGATACTAACCCAAAAGCAAATTGCTACATTGTGCTGACTTTCGTGAATAGGTAATTTCTTTTTGATATAAACATAGCAAAACAGGGGAATTGATGTCTTTTTTGTCATATTAGCTGTTTTCGTTTGTTAATACACAGGACGTGAAGGAGACACGAAAGCCATTGAACACATTGTTTTTCCACTCAGTGGGGATTTATGCAGTACGTTATTTATTTGTTCATCTCATTGAAGGTAACTTAGCAAGTCAGAAAAGAAAGAGTAGATGGGTTGAAATCACAAGAAGACCGTGTGCTTTCAAGGTGACTCATCTGAGTTCGAGCAACCCTTATGCGCAAGTTGCGGACCACATTGTAGCTACCGAGTATCTACACAGGGGAAACGTTTTATTGTGTGCATATTAATCGTAAATTTCATGCCGTGCCACTTAAGCCAGCGCTCCTTCATACTCGTGGAACGTGCGCGTTAGGGTTTTTGTTTGATCAGAAGCCCATTGTGTGCCAATCAGTGCCGATGCAATCCTTGCCACATGCTCCTTGATCAGCTGCAACCCGTCCTGTTGTCCGCCGCTACTGAACGCGACCCTCATTCTGTCTTCCGTTTCCCACTGCCGACTAAGAAATTCCCTTTTCTGCTTCCCATCTTGATAGCGGTTCAAGGCATTCAGGATTATTTATTTATTTATTTATTTATTTATTTATTTATTTATTTATTTATTTATTTATTTATTTATTTATTTATTTATTTGTGATACCCTCAAGGTACAGAGTACATTTCAGAGGGGAAGGGCAGTTGATAACAAGAAAAATAAAAAAAGCACAATTCATACAAAACTATAGAACAACTGAGGCAGGATAAAAAGAAGTGAGCAAAACTAACACGGAACAGATTAATAAAATAGTTTAAGAACAATACTAGTACGTGGAGAACACAACACTACAATAAAATACAAAAGCGATCATTATGTAATCAGAGTGGTAAGTATTCTTCTAAATTGAGTTTTATCAGTGATGCTAGTTAATGATGCGGGTAGGGAATTCCATTCTTTAGAGGTTAGCGGAAAATATGATTGCGCACATGTCACTGTGTTACAATGAGGCACTGTGACCTTGTGTTGATGATCACGACGGTGACAAATGAACGGTGCTGGTTGAATCCATCGAGAGCGAAGTTGAAAATTGGAGTAGAAAATCTTATGGAATAGGCAGATGCGGAAGTGCTTACGGCGGGTAGCTAGGGGCAGGAGGTTTAAAGACCTTTTCATTTGGGTGACGCTAGATGTACGATGGTAATTGCCTAAAATGAATCTAGTTGCACGATTCTGGACAGTTTCCAGAACCTGTGTCAGTGAGACCTGTCCAGGGTCCCATATGGATGAAGCGTATTCGATTTGCGGTCGTACGTAGGCCGTGAATAATAATGATTTCAACGAAGATGGAGCAAGTGTAAAATTTCTTCGAAGATAACCAAGCGTTTTGTTTGCTTTAGATGCTATATGTTCTATATGAAGTTTCCAGGACAGGGTGTTAGTTATATGTATGCCAAGATACCGGTACGATCTTACGCTTTCAAGGGGGTGACTGTGAAGAAAATAAGGAGGACAAGTAGTATTTGAACGTGAAACTCTCATAGATTTACATTTTTTAATATTTAGTTCCATTTTCCAATTATGACACCAGTCTAGTATGTTATTAAGATCGACCTGGAGAGAGCGAATATCGGAATCGTTAGTTATTTTACGGTAAATCACGCAGTCGTCGGCAAACAAACAAATCCTACAGTTAACAGTAGCAGGCAGACCACTGAGCCAACGCGGCGGCCATTATTTTGTAATTTCTCCGACATTCTCTCAGCTGCGTATACATGGAGCAAGAGCGGTTACCGTTTACGTTGTTGAAGCTAAGAGGGTGATTCATCCTCCTCATGGGCCCCTTGTGCACTAAATGAAAGACCAGTCATTCGAGGCCTGAATTAAGTGACGAGTTATTAAAACCAATTGAAAGAACCAACTCTAAATGTGGCCATCTAACCCTCTTCCCGATGACGTCACTGAAAAAGTGGAACTGACAGCGCGGTAGAGCAGGTCACCCGTTCAGCCCTATTAAAGCCAATCGCGATGAGGAGGATGAATCACCCTCTTAGCTTCAACAACGTAAGCGCTAACCGCTCTTGCTCCATGTATACGCAGCTGAGAGAGTGTCGGAGAAATTACAAAATAATGGCCGCCGCGTTGGCTCAGTGGTTATGGTGGTGAGCTAATTCCCCGAAAGACTTGGGTATGATCCAGGCTGCGGCGATTGCATGCAATGGAGGCGAAACGCAAGAGACATGTGTTCTGCGCGATATCAGTGCACGTTAATGAATTCCAGGTGGTCGAAATTATCAGGAGCCCTCTAGTACGGTGCCCCTTATAGCGTGAGATGCTTTGGGATGTTACATTTTACAGTTTCCGTGTTTTATTTTTTAGGTTGTTCAACATTTGGCATAACCGCATGCATCGGCGATGCACCAAGGGCGACCGGGTTCAGAGCCGATTTTACCATCCCGTATATAATATCGAGAGGAGAAAAGCAAGAGGGGAAGCCCTGCAGAAGAAATGGGACAAGCAAACTCACACCCTTTACGTGGGCGCAGCAGGACCAAAGAATGGTGTCATGACGGTTGTGGTCTCAACGCCTTCAGGGTCGATGGAGAACTGCGCCTCGATGAAAACATCTAACCCCCCTCACGCAGAGGAAGCAGCTATTGCATTAGCTGCAGCATCTAACCCGAACGCCGTTGTGCTCACTGATTCCCAGAACGCCTGTCGCAACTTCAACAACGGATTCATTCACAGGTCAGGGTGGTCATTGCTGACTAAGCATCCACCCAGTCTAGCCTCAGTCATCTGGTTTCCCGGTCACTTGCAACTACCAGGAGGAAACGAAGCCGCTCACAGGCATGCCCGAGCTCTTCTATACCGGGCTTCTCCCCCTGATGACCATGAAGGGTGCCGCGACCTGATAGGTTTAGCAGTGTATGCTGACAATCTCGCGCCATACAGAACAGCCAGGAAGGAGTACCCAACACCACATAAATTCCTCAATAAGTTAGAAGAGAACACCTTTAGGAGTCTACAAACCAACACATACCCAACGCCAGCTAAGTTACACCAGTGGCACCCTACACTATACTCTCCGCAGTGCCCACACTGTGGACAGGTAGCTAACCTCTACCACATGGTGTGGGTATGCCAATTTAATCCCTTAGTTGGCCCCATTCCAATCCCCTCAGAGGAGCAGTGGGAGGCTATTCTGCATGCTCAGCGATGATCCTGACCGTCAGCACTGGCTGGTGGGGAGGGCCAGCGCCGCAGCAATAGCTAGTGGACTACGGGACTAGGAGCCCCACCCACATATTCAAGAATATTCAACGAATAAATATGTTTTCAATCAATAATACTCACACCTCGAATCCGCCTGCTATTAGTGCGATAACATTATTCCGATGGGTGCCGAAACTCCCAGCAAGGTCTTGCGATGTTCGTGGTTTTGTGCCAAGTGAAATGAATAAATACAAATTATTAAATATTGCCGCGACTGGTAGTCGAACCCGCGGCGGCGCGGCGAACGGATCAGCTTCGCTGCCCACTGCACAACAGCGTTAGGCTATCGCTGCAGACGATCACGCCTTGTGTTTACTACAGCACACTCTCAGATCCTCGGTCCGTGGCCACAACAGTCAACTGCCATCAAGGCTTACAAGGCACTCTTTCGCTTTTTGAGAGCGACTGCCTTAATTGACAGACTGTGATTATTTCCCTTTACTTCTCTCTTTCCTCTTTAATTCCCCTCATTCCCTTCCCCTGTGCAGGGTAGCCAACCGGAATCCTTTCTGGTTAACATCCCTGCCTTTCCCCCCCCCCCCCCTCTCTCTCTCTCTCTCTCGCGCAGTGCATTGATCATCGTCGCCTTTTTTTAAAGTGATGTTTATTGCCTCAGGGCATACAAGGGGTATGTGATTGTGGACGACCAGGATGCTTAAATAAATGAATTAAGGTTCACTGATTAATGAAGTTGAGGAGCGTCGCCTTATCAACTTCCATCTGCGGCGCGAATACCTAGAGAATTTTCTGTCTCCATCGTCGTCGTTATAGTACATGCAATTATTTCTCACGTTTATAGAATTTCGGGGAAAATTGTCATTTTTTTTTCTCCTTCTCATTGTTAGTGGACCACTGCGTTACTTACTCTCCGCCTCTTTCACGGCTCAACCACTTTGCTTTACTCTCACTCCCGCTGCTACGTCCCTGTTTTCAATTTTCTTTTTGTTTAACTGCTGTTTTTTCTACGCGAAAATAAATCGAAGAGGACGGTGACAACTACGGCATCGCGGCCAATAGCCGTGAGTAGAATTCAGGGCACTTACTAAATCAGGAAGTGAAGTCAGCAGACCCGGCCATACCTGTACAAGAGAGAAATGGGAGGGGGGGGGGGGGGGGGGGGGGTGGCATGGCGTTACGCAAGCGCTTGCACCGACCTGCGGGCCCAAAGTTTAGGGAAGTCACGTGACCACGGCAGTGGAGATTGGGAGGGGTACTAGCTTCCCACAACGGTATTTCGCATCATTCAGTATTTTAATGCTATAAAATAATGGAGAACAAGAGAAGTACACTACAAGCTTCCATATCACAAATAAAAGTATACAGACAAAGAAAAAGACCACTAAACATTATCACTTTTCCAAAATGACTGTAACCCATTTTAAGAATTCGCAAGCATTTTAAATATAAAGAGGAGACGAAGCCTTTATAAAGACCCCAAAAGTTCTCACTGCCTACTTGCTACGATCAGTAAACTTTGGAGATGCACCGTAGAAGAAAATTCGTGAAAGGGAACTTCATGAATAAGCGTAGCCTATTAAATCGTAAAATCACGTCGTTGTGCCTCACGCAATTTTTCCGCCCCTTTAAAACTGTTAATCGCATAACGGCCTAACTGATACTAAACTGTGTCTCTCGAAGCAGCGCGAGGACTCTGTCGACCGTGAGAAAACAAATTTTCGCGTTTGAAACTTCGTGAAAGGAATCTGTCGTTCCCCTGTGCTGCACTCACCTTCGACCCCCCTTTTTTTTTTCGTAGCATTCAGCACCAAAAGTGGTGCCATGGGGTCACCACAGAATAAAAAGGGAAGAGCGGGAGGGGAGGGGAGGCGGCAGAGCGTTAGTGTCGTTTCACAAAAGACTCTAATGACTTTTCAAACTACAACAAGAATAAAAAAGGCGAGCATAAGAGAACGGCGTACCCCACCCACCCTACCTTTGTTCACCGAATCCTATCCCTCGCTGTCTCTTTAAAACGCGTTGCGCACTTCCGTTTTCATTTTTTTCACTACCGTTCCAAAGGAAAGGAAGGCAGTGAAAGGTACTGAACGCTGCTCCATTTCTTTAATGCTTCATGAATGCTTTTTTGAATGGTTTTGAATACACACGTGACCCCGGAGGACCAAACAGGGCACACGAGCAGATCCCGAATTTTTCAAAGCTTTTAAACAGAGATTAAGTGGCTGGTCGACAGGGCGACACTGACACGATGTCTGGGGTGTCGATGAAGCGATACCAGCTTTGAGCAGCGTTCGGGAGAAGGCGGGGGCGTTTTGTTTTATTCGTCTTAGTTGACTCGACGCCTGTGAGAGAGTACACCCCGCAAGGGTGCGCTGCAAACAGCAAGTGGAACTTGAGTGATCGCGATGCTAGCCGGTGCG
Organism: Amblyomma mixtum; assembly: GCF_055824585.1. Lineage (NCBI taxonomy): Eukaryota > Metazoa > Arthropoda > Arachnida > Ixodida > Ixodidae > Amblyomma > Amblyomma mixtum. Next base: position 41,635,207 of record NC_143019.1, on the reverse strand, counting down.
TGTCAGAGGCCCGCCGTTGCATATGGATCGCTGCGCGCTCCTTGTCGAAATTCGAACGCGCCTCTGAAAACTCCTTCCGGTCCACGCTTCATTTAAAACTGGAACCTATTCTTTTATTACCATTTTTCGTTCAGCATATTGCTTACTTCAAAGTAAATTGGGGCAGGCTCGACCTCCGGTGCTCGCTATTGGGGGAACGAAGTTTCCCATTTGTGCACATTTGCATTGCCTATTTTTTGTGCAGACTACAAGAACTTGCCTTGAGTCATGGCTGATGACGTGTCTCCGAGCACTTTAGTACATCGGGTGATGAAAACACAGTTGCAGAAGCCCGTCGCACTAAACAAGTTCTAAATAATTTCACTAGAAACTTCTCCTTCGGCAATTTCAACCTCCCTCCTATCCGCAATGTACATGGTGAGAGTTTAGTGCAGTCTGCTGGGGTAAAAATCAGGAACGCGATACCCATTTCTCTGAAAAACTCACACAATTTTGCTGGTACGTTTAAAAAACTCTTAGCTGAAATAATTGATTCAACCTAAAATTCTTTTTTCCTCATCGTTTTGGGTTATTATGTACTTTATATGTAAAACGATAGTTTGCACTCACACTCGGTGTCCGAAAGTTCTCTTTGCATTTAATGTTTGCAAAGCTAGTTTCTTTCTTCTTTTTTTTTGTCTTACTCCCCCCGGATATAAGTTTTTCCACTATAGCAGCTTAACGAATCAAGATTCACCTCCCTCCCCTTCCTGACACGCATCCCCTCTCACACCACTTTCTTTCCCCCACCCGGGGCCTTCCTCCTCGGAGCGAAGGCCCTATTTCATCCCTGCCAATGATGAACGCTTTGCCCAGACGAAGACAAGTCCTCTTGTCGAAACGTTGGCTCAAGCAACCTGAGGTTTTCCCCTCCCTTGTTCATTTTGTGATCGCCAAGGACCATCTACCACACCCTCTCTCTACCATGTTATCTACTAGTGTTATTTAGACTGCTTAGCTTTTAATCTTGTTTGTGCGTTTACCCTATTCTGATTAAGTCCGGCGTTTTTGAATTTCCTTTTATGTATTTTGTGTACCTGGACCCGAACTAGCCGTTGGCTATGGCTCCGAAAAGTGTTTTGTACTTTTTGTAAAAGAAATGAGAAATAAATTGAAATTGAAAATTAAAAATTAAAACCTCGGCGTCTCTCATAGCCCGTCGGCTGCTTGGGCATGAAAAACCCCTTAAATGAAGTGTAATCCGTAATCGCACTCCGATCAGTCCAATCAGTTTCTTAGTGGTCCCACCGTTGACATTTCATATTCGACTTTTTTGTTTCACATTCGACTTTTTATTTAATCATGGTACAAAAGCATGAGCAAACAACTGTTCGGCCAGCAACCAAAGCTAGTGCACGCCCACGAGGGAATATTAGACACCTTTAGCATACCGTGTACCGTATTACCGTTACCGAAGTACCTGGAGCTCACCCACCACCGCTCAGCACGCGCTGATTTGTCCCAATGCTGCAAGCGTGCGCGCAGCTGCCGGGTACGTGGCGCCATCTGGCGCCGTCAAGACGAATTGCGCATGCGCATTGGCTGCACGCTGGCTCCCGGTACTCCGGTACCGGTAACGGTAACCCGGTACACGGTATGCTAAAGGTGCCTATTGATGTACCTTGCGTACGGCCTTGTCGACTCGGGAAAGATCCAATATGCTTTCCAGGTCGAATACCGGGTACACGACTACTCAGCACACCAGTCGGGCAGCACACCGACCCTGCGCTTCCAGGGACCCTTCACCCGCTTCTTCCTACTGGCCCTGAGGCCCCCTTGCATAGACACCGAGAGTCACGTGCCACGTATGCCGCGACTCCTGCACTCTTCACAGGAGTGACTGCGCCGCCCGGGGATGGCGAACCCCGCCGTACCGAATTTCCGGGTGCCACCCCGCACACGTGAATGCGAAACGCAGCGCCCCTTCCCCGGCCTGCACAACTTACTGCACGCAGTCAACGGAGGAACCGTTAGGCGTGCGGTCACAGCGAACGGGAGCACCATCGTATTCTCCCTCCCCTCCACCCGTTCCTTCTTCTCTTTGTAATTTTTTTCTCGCTTTTAGTTTTTAAATAACCTTGGCTTGAAAAAATAATAATCGTTATCAAACACCGACTGCAATGCGATGCGAGTGCAGTGCGCTGATTTGTGGAGTACTGCCATGTTATCGTTACTCTGCTCTTGATCGAATTGCGGAAACACTCGCAAGCACTCCTGTTGACACTGGCGTTGAGACTTCGACTTACTGCCTCGCCATTTATGTGAATTCCAAGACACAAATCTTGGACTCAAATCCAATACTCAAATACAAATCTGATGAAAATTATACCACGTTACGCGATTCATATTTTAGTTATTTCAGTGCTATAGCCAGAGGGGAGTGGCAAGCGTTTTCACTTGTGGCCCTCTCTATGTGCCATTTCGCTGCTTGCATTTGTGGGGCGCGTGCTTCTGGTTTTTTGACAATGGTGTTGGTGCTTTATTTTCCCGGGAAAAGCTGCTAACGCGCTATTTCGCGGCACAGGCTGGCTCGACATTTTTCTCTTTAAGCGTAATAGTTTGCAGGCAAAGAAAGCGCAGAAAATGGAGCTCAAACATTACAATGAGCACGATGAAGTCGAAAGTCTAAACATTGAATTAAAAATAAGGAGAAGTCCATGTGGCACATCTATTCTGGAGGTGAACGCTCGGCGGTTTCGGCAGAGATTGTAATGTCTTAAATTGGAAATTTTACTTCCCTTCTGTGCACCTATTTTTTCCAGTTTATCAGCCTGTGTCGGTAACGTGAAGAGGAAAGGTATATGCTGCTGTATTTTTGACCTTAGGACAATGATGACGATGTCTGTTGCTTAAGAATCGGTCACAATCATCGGATTCAGACCTCGCGAAAATACCCATACCAAGCGGAAACTGGGCAATATGATGTGTAATCATTATGATATTTTATCATGAAGGAAAAAATTTTTTCACGTCCACTCTCAAAACACGCAATTGAATAGAGATTTGTGACTGCAGTCAGCAGTTTTGAAATCAGACCCAAGAAAACAGGCTTACACGTTATTAAAAAGGGTGCCCTATTTCCTAAAGCATTGTTTTGCTGCCCAATATCACCCAGAGAAGTTACAGCTTCGCCATAATCTTGCTCGTAAACACATCGAAAGTGGATCCGTAGTTCGCATTTTCCCGTAGACATGGGTTAAACTGTTTCCTCTCACAATTCTCTCCATCCGTCTTCCGTGCTACCCATCCCGAAACCACCTAACCCAGAGACCTTTCCATGGACACAACCTTCCCGCTTCCTTTCCAGTTGAAGTTCAGCCCTCTCCGGTTCGATCGTGTAGGAAGCAATTTAACACGGCTACGGCTTCCAACTTGACTGTTTTCCCACTTGAGCCCAGAGCCTATATCTGGAATGTGTGAGGGTGTAGGGCGAAGGAGAGGGGCCCACGGGTGGGGTGCGGATGGTGTGCGGGAGAGGTTGCGCTTTGCGAGGACAGTATAATAGAGTAAGTTAAACATTCGCCTCCGGATGACCTGCCGCTCGCACGGCTGGCATGCTCGGGGACGATGTCACTGGTTCCCCCAAACGGAAGATAAATTGTTCTCAAAGTAATTTTTCCTGAACGTCGTTGTAAAGGGAAATAAAAGGGAAAGCGGCTCCCGTGTTCGTGAACGCTAGGCGCACGTCCCGGCACAGAGTTAACGAAAAACAGGAAAAAAAAAGAACGTAGCTTCACGCTGATAGAAAGGCTACGCTGGGCCCAGAACAACCTGACTCGCGCGGGCTTCCTCTCTTAAGTGCGCCAGTCGTGCAGAGACGCATGGCGATTGTTTTCTCGTGTGCACTCCCTATGCAGTCGGCCAACTTACACGCTTGTTAGGGTCAACATGATCAGGGGCTGTCTGCTTTCTTTTTTTTTCATGCACTGATTCATCGAGGCTTGCGGAGAGCAAGGGTGGCCTGTCGCCTGTTTATGAGACGGTTATAGCCGTTTTACTATGCGGATTCAGGGTAATTAATGGTTTTTGGAAGTGAGTCGTTTTGTTAACATGGATTGGAGCCTATGCGCGTTCCGGGGGCTATCTTCATAACATTCAGAGGCGAGACTCATGAGCACATATTGCGTGCGTGTGTATGCATCATACCCAACGATTCTAGACAAAAACATTTTTGAGCGGAAACTGTTTACGAAAGCAATTTTGTCATACAATGCGAGATTTTGCTATTAGAATTAATGTATTCGCAGATCACCCGACGAAAGTCTTGAATTTTTTTTTTTCATTTATGTTTCTGCTATCGTAAAAGCATTCCCTTTTGATTTTCTATGACAGTCTTAACTGTTCGATGCGATTGATGGAAACGCTTTAAAAGAAATATTTTGCTGCATATCAGAAGAATGGACCATTACCTTCAGTATTTCTAAAACAGCATCCTAAAATTTCGCAATTTTCAAAATTTCTGTTTTCCGAGAATGTTGGACATGCTGTGTGTACATGTGTGCGTGAAAGCATGCGGAAGAACAATTCGGCGCGCAGAGTCAACCCACTTTTTTCGCACAATGTAAAACAAGCGACTTTGAAAATTTAGTGATACTCTTGAAATCCAGCTATAGAAGCAATCGGTTTCAGAAATAAGACCACGACTACAGTTCTTTATAATGGGGTGAAAAGTTTCCTGGTAGAATGGCTTGCTGGCCCAAGTATCTATGCTCACGTGACCTGCCATTCGAACACCGTCCAGTTTCTCAAATGTATGCACAATAAAGTGTTTATGCTTTTCTGCTGCACTATAACTGATATACACTGTCAAACTTGTGCGTGCACTTCAGAAACCGAAAAAGGGTGCCAAATTTTTAAATTGACGCCACTGACGGAGAACGAATTTGCTGTGCGTTCACCAAAGGTCGCAGCTTCAAGTTCTGGCAGTTGCCTGGGATAACAATGGGACACAGGTCAAAGGGGGACAGTGATAGCTTTAACGGCCGTTCCCCACCAGACGGGGTCAATATGGACGACGCCCCAGAGCGACCCACGGATGCCTGCGTGCGGTCATTTTTGTTTTTTTGCGAAGAAAACAAGGAGAAAAAGAAGAGATGAAGAGAAGGGGGAAAAAACAGTCTGGACATTTGACGAACGGACGACAAGCGCAGTCCACACACTCACAAACTTCACCACACTTGTGAACAGAGATAGATGATGGATGGAGGCCATTGTCGGAAATCCTCGGACAACTGGACCTCTCAGCGACAGGGTCAAACATCATCGACACGACCCAGTGGTCGTTGTTTGAGTAGTACAGCTACGGCTAACGTGCAGGTTGGGCCAACGGAACGGAAAATATGAAAGCGCTGCAATATCGATACTTTCGTTGCCACTGCACTGTAACGGGCCATAGATGACCGCAAATACGTATCAGTGGATATTCGCCAAAAATGCGGAGAAGCAAACGAGAATAATATCGTGAACCTCCCTGTTTTTTTATCGTTTCTTTATCATATCTCTTTCACTTCACAAACGTACTCAGATTCCAGACACAATCGTACACCCACTGCTTTAGTAAGCGGCTACTGCATTAAATACGTGCTGTTGAGCGGCAGTTAATTCAGTATCAAGAGACAGCGGCTGCAGTTTGGTGGAGGCGACAAGCATAAGCATCCAGGGCAATAGTAAAGCCCTTATAAGACAGTTACTTTTACATTACTTGGATTTCTCAATGGGTAGAAAGTGGGCAGGTCACTACTACTCTTGCGAACATTCCTGGCTGCCGAACTGGCTCAGGCTATGAGAGACGCCGTAGTGAAGGGCTCCAGAAATTTCGTCCACCTGGACGAATAATTTTCAGACCTAAGCAACACGGTACAAGAAACCAAGAAAAATGGCTGTGGGTCTAGCACAATACGAACGAAGTTCTTAAAGCAGCGTCGACGTCGAAAAGAACAGTTTGCTCGTTTCAATTCTGCCTATCGAAGCTGGCGACTTCAAAACAGCACCGAGAGTCGTTCAAACTGTTCTTTTTTTTCTTTCTTTACGCTGGTACATGGTTTAAAAAGGACAAAGCCCTCCCTCTTCTTCGTCCCCAATTTCAGTACGGCCAGAAACGGCCTGACACCATGGGCGTATATGGCAGATATCTTTAGTGCAATTGGTTACAGACCGCTCTGTTTATTTTTTACCAGGCCCTGTGTAAAGCTTGGGGGGGGGGGGGGGGGGGGTGCGCCACTTTACTGCTCGTTCCTTCACATCCCAATGCACTCCCTGTCCGTGTGAGACTGTCCTCGTCTCCAAATGTGCCCTTATTACACTGCTTCATACTTACACGGCGCTTCAAGAACCATCACAGTCACAAATGCGCACCAGTGGGCGCTGCAGTCTGACACTTTATCTTTTTCATCGCCGGCAGCTGTGGCGCCACCTCTCGGCCAACGAATGACACGGTAGACACCGCGCGTTCGCGCTCTTTCCCCCGAACTACCCGCGGCGTCATGCCGCGGCGGGGAAAGCCAGCTTCTCTCGTGAGAACTCCATGGCGGTGCCGCAAAGCACACGTGGTGCTGTCCGGGTTCGGCTCGCGCTCTGCTCGACACTGACTACGGCGAGTGCAGACTGCTAGTTGCAACTCCGAAGGCATGGTGTATTTGTTCGCGCGGCGTGCGATGGACACGAACGATTTTTTGAAACCCTGTGAATCTTGTCTCGCGACCACCCAGCTGTGTTCTGTTGTCACTCCACTGCTGCTTCCCATGGATAACAGCCGCTTCTTAGACCACCTCCATAAATGTGAGGAGCGAGGTTTCTTACACATATCACTAATGCGGTAAGGAAAACTCTGACTTTGCTTACCGCGCGTAAGTTTCCAAGGGGTGGAGTCCACTCACCATATTGAAGAAGTTAATGTCGTTTCGAAACCTGCAGTGAAGATCGCTTTTCTAGTCCGATTTTGATTGACGTTCAGAGTGCACAGTGGAGGTCTGTTTTAACTCCGCAAATGGCGCTGCTGCCTGGCGGGAGGACTGAACATAGAATCTCTGATATTTGAACAATGATTGAGAAATATGGGACATTGATCTCTTGTGGAATTGAGCATTAATGCTGATTACGTACAGATATGCTACCGCATCGAACTAGCTTTCTTCGAACTCTTCAATATTAAAGGCAGATGGTTAAGGACTTCATTAGTTAATATTTCGATATCGCAGATATATATATATATATCGATATCGCAGATAGGCGGTGAGGCTTGTCAAGCAGTAATGGAACACTGCCACGGTGGTTTTGATTGAGCTTTGATTGTTTTGAATCTCTTTTTGATGGTCACCACGTTCAGCTACCTAAACCTTCAATTAGCTATGCTAGCAGGTTAAATATCCAAGAGTTGTTCGCATGCTTACAAATGATTGGTCTGCGCTGTGTGAAAGAAAAGCTTTTTGATCAGAAAAATCTCCGTCTTTCAGAATCGATATCTAGACATGGTGTGGGCTAGGCCGCAATAAATTTCTTCTTGAGGTCATTCGAGTACAGTGATTAAAGCAGCACTTCATCGTCCATCTTCCGCCTTGTTCGGACAAGGTCTTGTAATCCGATATTGGGAATAGTTTTGAGATCAGATTTCATGGCTAATGCCTGCTAGTTTACATATGCAATCACTATTGTGAAACTCTTTGTCAAAAAACACTGCATCGATTATACATTCTGTTTTCACAGAATAGTCTACCTAAAATTGATCCACCGGTAAAGATAGAAGGAAAAAAAATTTGCGCTACGTTATCGTTCAAATTATTGCGCGTAAGTAGGTGCAAGGTGAAATAAAAGACCGAAATAAAAATTGATCTTAGTGTTTTGATTTCTTCGCATTGTCAGAAAAGTTCCCCCATGTTGCAAGTTTCGAGGCTTATATACACGATTGAGTGATTTAAGGGATGAAACTTCACCCTCAAGAACACGTTTCCCAACTTTCAAGGGTATGATTCTTGAAGCGTAAATTCGAGGGGGAACTTCAAATGCATAAGCTGTCCCAAACACAGAATTTTCAATAATCTGCGGCAGTTCAGGTGTTCTTACATAATTTGTTGCTCCAATTCGGTTCCTTCTACGCCGCCTCCTTTAATGCATTCACTTTAACACTTCCTGCTCTGAACAGTAATGTTTTATGGCACATCATCTGCTAAGGCCAGAATGTAGAAAGTTGGGTTTTGGATACGCAATTCATCACTTTTTTTAAACTCTGCTGAAATCAAAGTATTAAAAGCGGGAAGAATGCTCTTGTTGTTTCAAATATAAAAAAAAAACAATGTTATAGTTCATGTATGTATCCTGAGGAATACTTGGCGTGTATAAATCGACAAAATGTTTACGCATCGCCATAAACGACTGATCATACAAGCCAAAATGTGCCCCGGACACCCTTAAGCGACCACCACGTAGCTTTTTTTCTTGCGCTCCTCACATACTCCGCAATGGAAAGGGCAGTCCGGGACATGCCAAGTCCATTATGCATTCATACGTATCTGCCCTGTCATGCTTATTTATTTTTCTTGCCTTATGACTCTACCCTAATAACTCATAAGCCGCATCAATCCCTCGGCCCACAGGTGCTTCGATCCCCTCACCCCTTCCGGACCTGGTGACGTCCTGCGGCCTCGAGGTTAACGAGACCTCCGTGGTGGCTGACGTCACAACGTGCTCAGCGACGGCGTGTCGAGACGGAGCCAAGCTTGTCGGCCGAAGGCTCCGGTACCTCTCCGACGAACTGGAAGCGGATACTTCGGTGCGTGTCTTCTGAAGTCCTCTCCGCAACTGACCGATCTGCACACTTTACAGCACAGGTAGCAATTTTGGGAAAGGACCCGGAATCCGCTGCCTCCATGTAGTAGCGCCTACAGCTTCGGGTTTCACACAACGGTTCTTTGCGGATCGAAACAGCAACACACAGTGTCATGCTAGACCGTGAATGATTCCTCCGGGCTACACTATCGATGTATATTTTAGACGACCAAAACGCCACGATTTCTCCTGACACGACACGCTTCAAGAGCAATGGAAGGGAACTGGGCGATGGGGGTGGCCGGACAGTCGCGGTTAGCGTGCAACAACCCACTTCGACGCGACAAAGCTCCCCCGCGTTCAGTGGTCGGCCAATATGGTTATCATGCGAAGGCGGGAACTGTATTATAGCCTTGCATACGATAGCGTTCGCGCATACGTGCGTGTGTGCATGTGTGTCCGTGAATGAGGGGACTTATCTAAGCGCAAAAACAGCTGTCCATCGCTCATATCCGCACGAAGTTGTCTCGCCACATGCGTGAAACCACCAGGTGATCATTCATTGCTTAATCGAGTTTGAAGCGAAGTGGCTCAATCACGCCAACCTCACGTGTGATACGCGGTATATAGAAAGGGCGACAGCATTACTTTGTTGTTTTTTTTTTAGGGAGCACTCGGTTGCTTCGCTCGCATCGGTAATCTCTCCACCATGAAAGTTGAACCTTCGAGAGGGAGATGAGCTCCTAGCCACGCGACCAACCATGTCTGTGGTGAGGTTCGCAAAACAAAGCTCGCGTGCTCAACTAATGTTTTACTATAGGCTCTACGCGGAGCAGCGCTAATAGGACGACGTAATCGAAACTGTGTCCCGACTTCACTGATTCATTAACTTTCAGGATTGGAATTTCAGGCAATGCGCGGTGCACAGGCTTTCATGCTATGTCGCTTTGAACCAAAAGCGGAATTGCGCAATACTCGAGGCAATCACTTCAGTTCACCCCGAGCTTTCTCTAAGAAACTTTTTTTTTTCTGCCTGGAGCACTAAGAAAAAAATATCATGAAAATTCTTGGTGAGGGTTGACAGCTTATAGATGCATCAATCTTGTTCGTGGAATACGCTTTCAATACAACGAGCAGACCATAGCAAAAGGCGCTGCAGTTCTGAGTGAAGGCTTGTCAACGTAGATTTTGTTTTCACTACGATGAGTACCACATTCGAAGGGGCTTAGGTATCCGATAGCTCATTCGTAAAGGCAATTCATAAAGAAGCAATAAAGAGGGGATTTTGAAGATTGCAGCCAGGAAATAAAAAAAAGAAACGGACACCAGAGGCATCACCACTCAGCCGAGCATGCATAACGTTGACAGCCAGCCGAAGCACTCAGAATATATTGTAAATGCGCATGAGGTGGAGATATTGGAGTCTACCGCAGCCCATGTGGCCACGTTCCCACATATCTCTGAGCGGAGAACAGTTTCGCGGAGTGCTCCACGAAAGAGCTGACCTGGGTGGTGCAGGCGTGGATGGCAATAACGCCGCCTGTCTGGAACGAAGAGAGCGTGATAAGAATGAAAGGGCCGGAAACCGCCTGGGCCATGCGAGGGATGGTAGCAAAGGCGAAACAAAACTTGTGAGTGAGCAACGCGCGAGGGACTCTCAGCGAAGAGAGCGTGACGTGAACTCAAATAACTGCACTGAACTAACTGAATAACTAAACTCAAAAACGCACTGTATGGAACCAACAGGAGCTGTCAGGAAGCGAGCAAGGAGCATGACTTAATATCACAGATGGTTTAGAAGAACGTCAATTTGGGCTAGATGGTGCATTATTTGAGACAGAAATGGAAATAGCGCTGCAATAAAACGTACACAAGAACGACTGACAGAGGACTTGCGCTAGTTGAGAAGACGACGGGTGGTCACACACAAAAGGGCCCTGGATTTTCGACAGATGGTTTAGAAGAACGTAAATTGAGAAGACGACGGGTGGTCACACACAAAAGGGCCCTGGGTTTTCGACAGATGGTTTAGAAGAACGTCAAGTCCTGTGTCAGCCTTTCTTGTGTACGTCTTATTGCAGCGCTATTTCCATTTCTGTCTCAAATTATATCACAGCTTTCGCGTAAAATTGAGGTTCACCCTGAATGTGAAGCTCTTTAAATAGTTTTGTTTTGGAAGAATTTTTTTTACAACCTCGAAAGGATCACCTGCGTAGCGCTTTCTGTTAACGGGAGTTCCTAATACATCTGGCAACAAAACAAAAGCGAATAGGCTCTTGTCGCTTTACCCAGAGGAAAACCATTGCGAAGTCTATTTTTATGCCCAAAATTGCTAGCTCTGTGAGAAACTTGAACAAAAGCCTGATCGTAAACCGCTCAACCCTGCTGACGGTTTCAACACGCACAGTTTTCTCTTGATGAAGATTACGTGCAGTGCTTTCGAAAGTTGCAAAGCCACTGGGCGTAATACGGCTTCTGTGACAGAACGAAGCCTGGCTCTCTACCGACAGAAACTTCTGAAAAATAAGAAGGTAGTTCGTTTCAGCATTTAAATCGTTATGAGCGCAAGGTTTCCAAAAGCCGGATTGATTGCCAGCGCTTGCGCCTTAATTGCGGTCAACTCCCCGCGGAAACAAGTTATTTCGCTAGCACGGCAGAACAGCCTGGTCTCAGAACAACTGGCGAAGCCTTTGTAAACAAATGCAGCTGTGCCGAATCAGGTTGTGTCTCACCCCAACTGTCTGGGAAATTCAGACTGCTCGGAGTACGAGAGGGAGCGCTGGTATTAATGCAACAAAGTGGCGCTAAGCGCGTAAAATCACCGAAAAAGTTCCCCCTCGAACGCTAAGCTAATTTATCACACAGTGCTTGTCAGGGGGTCCTCGAATAGTGATACATATCGTCGTAAAACGCAACCTCCTACCATCAACCCCACAACAGCTACCCGCCAATCTTTATGCAAGTAAACAATAGACAGCACAAGCGTATCCGACGCAAAGAATGAAGCCTATAACGCATGCACTCAATGAATACGAATATGTTTGAAATGCATTCTTTACAAACATCTTATAAACGAACGCTAGTATCACTGATGTGCGTCGAACAGCCGACCTAACCGTCTACCCCAGAATGACCTCTAATGGCCCGGCCTGAGTAAACCCGCCTAAGTGATGCGTTAATCACCTCCTCCAAAATGACTTAACTGCTGCTGCAAAAAAAAAAAAACATGACAGCCTAGACCGCAACAACAAACGATTGTTAAAGGTGCGGGATTCGTGATCCTCCGCTTGTCTAAGAGCAGATAATGCGACTGAACACCCCGATTTACTCTGCACAATGCGCATTCAGATGCCACCTTTATAACCCACTGCGGGACAGGAAAGTGTTAATGCTCTTGTGTCGTTCGAAAAAACCGGTCCTGTCCTAAGCCTTTTCTCAAATACTACTTAATGTGTCCGCCTTATCTAGAAAAGCCTGTTTTAGGAGCGTCGAGGTGTTATGCTTTCTCTTTGAAAGGCTGGTAGGGAGATGGGCCGAAGCGGTGAAGTCTAATTAGACCAAGAGGAGGGAAGTTGTTCTCGACAAAATGTCCGCACATACGCACAAGAGACGGGCTCGGTTGAAAGAAGGCTCACTCGGCGGACGCCGCCACCACCGCGTAACTAACCAAAGCCAAGCGGAACAAATCGGTAAGTAAAGGAAAAGCAAGGAAAAAGTGGGCCCGGTGCACAATGGTGGCACTTCGTGAAAAGCGCGGGAAAAACAATTGAAAGCAGAGAAGGGCACTTCTTTCTTTTTCTTTTTTTCCTTCAAACGAAATGGGTGCTCCCTCATTCGCCGAAGCTTCGAGTGATCGTGAAAGTGTTTGAGCCAGGTACACGATGGTTGCTCAAACGAGCGGTTAAAATAAAACAAAAAGAAAAACAGGAAAAGGACATCGAGGATGAAAGACGCGCCCGAGTCGGGAGTCATCAAGCGCTGACGCCCCGACGATGAGTCGCTTTAGATGGCGGCGGTCGGCGGACCCCCCGGCGCTGCTCTAGCTATATGGCGGTCTCACTCGGGCTGGGGAGGGAGCAGTTAGAGAGCAGTGCCGCCGAACTGTGGGCTGGTATTCTCTTTTTTTATTTTTGTTCCCACTAGCAGGCCGGAAAAGTGTCGACCCTATTGTGGCGAGGGTGTCCCCATTGCTTCGCCGCACTCTACGTTGAAGTGGAAACTGGTTTTGTTCCCTCCCACCCTCCGATTTCTATCTCCGTGCGTCGGGGACAGTGTGCGTTTCAGGTGAACCTGCGCATTTAGTTTTGATTTCACTTCTATACCCCGCTCTCTCCTATCGCCGCGTTCAGACGAGCCAAGTGTGTAATCAAAACACAAGAGCCTGTGTAGTTGGGACACGGGTACGGGATGGTAGCGAGGAAAAGAATGAAACGAATAAGGAGTGAATGGAATAAAGGAAGGAAAAGTAACGAAAAATGTACGCTCTTCGAGGTTGTGCCGCAAACAGACTGCAATATTCACAGCGGTGATTTAGCAGGAAAACTTGAACGCACTCTTAGCGATGCTCGAATATTACCTGCGTGGAAAAAAAATATCGATTGGAGGCAGATAATGGCGAGTCAAGGCATATCTGGCTAACGAAGATATCCTGATAGCTCCAGCTTCCCTCAGGAACAACAGGCTTTCGTGGCATACGAAGCTTGAAATGGCATGAGGAGGTCTCTTTCTTTGTTCTCAGCAAAAAATCTTTAACACACAGACATGGAGAAATGCGTGCGGATGCAGGTTCCAAAAAAAATATTCATTTCTGTGTGGCTCAGCTGAGTAAGTCAATAAAAAGCAGCGAGGCATGGAGAACATGCATGTTCAATACTGCGGAAAAACACAACCTGAATGAGGCCACACAGAAATGATTTTTTTTTTTTTTTCCCCGCGAATGCGCATCCAGCAAACTGTTTTCCATTTGTGTACGGGAGGAATACGGCTAGGTATTGGAGTAAAAAAAGGAAACTACTAAGCAATGAATGAAGGCAAGCTCACATATATGGTTTATAGTTTATGGGGTTTAACGTCCCAAAGCGACTCAGGCTATGAGAGACGCCGTAGTGGAGGGCTCGGGAAATTTCGACAACCTGGGGTTCTTTACCGTGCACTGACATCGCAAAGCACATGGGCCTCTAGAATTTCCCTTGCATCGAAATTCGACTACCGCGACCGGGATCGAACCCGCGCCTTCTGCAAGCTGGCAGATATGTCGCCAGCTATGCTACAGAGTTAGATAGTTCGCAATAGAACCACAAAATGGCTGTGACCACGACTCTCTGCGGCACTTTTCTCAGGTCGAAAACCATGTTCTATGCATTTTTATTCCTTTCCTCTGAATGAGAGGGTTTAACAAATCCTTCCGTAGGGTAAAACTCGGTACTGCTGAATTAACTGATATTAGTGGGAAAACTACCAGCTGTTTTTCTTGCCGCCCTAATACGGTGCTGTGCACTGCAAGGTTTCAGGTATCAAAAACAGTTCAGACAGGACTCACGACGGAAAGAAAATGAGTAATAAAGATGAAAACAAAAAGAAGCGAAAGAAGAAGTAGACAACGCTTGCCCAAGTGCCAGAGTAAGCGAAGTACGGTTCATTCATGATTGATAACGAAAAGATGATGAATTGTGCGGCGCTTTTTTTTAATCTTTATCAGTTCGTTGAGTGGAACAACTGCGGCACTAAGCGCTGCTTTAAGTCTCGCCTTGCTGAGTCCGTCGCGAGCACCGCCGGAATCTGCCACGTGAGCCTATTCAACGAGCGCATCCATGCGTGAAGCCCGGCAGAGCAGCTGGAGTCGATCGATGCGCCCACCAGCGGCGGGGTCGGATGCCGCGCTACCGCACGCTTGGGCGCGCGCAGTGATGAACTTCGGCACTTAAACACACCTCACGAGACAAGAAATGTAGTTGGAAAATAGGTGTGGCTTCGCCGAGCACATCGGCCCTTCCACATGCTATGTACGCATATACATATGTATGTATATATATGTATATGTATATGTATAAGTATATGTACATGTACATCTACATGTACATCTACATGTACATGTACATGTGTATGTATATGTATGTATATGAATGCATGTATGTATGTACACAGTGAACTCACAGCCTTTTCTGAAAATGCGCTGTAGCTAGCAGATTTTTCTTTCTTTCAAACTAATCTCTCCTCATAGTGAAACTGGGGTGCTTTTTTACTTCTTACTTGCATATATTTAGGTTTTGTATTCTAGCAATATATTATGATAGTGTCGTGACAGAAAAATTCGCACTGTGTGTTTTGCGGCAATAGTGATTACCGTTTCTTGTAATATTGGTACCTTTGTCCTATACGCTTTGGAAACGGGAAGGTGAATGTAGCAGCTGGATACCAGCATAGATGAGTGCTCACATTGAAGGCGCGCTTTGATAATGCGAAATACTCAACTTGTCACTTCGATAAAATTAATACAATCCGCAACGCTCAGTTTCCCTCTGCTTACTAGAAGCTGGAATAAAGGGTTGTGAATAGATCCCCCTCTTAGAACTCACTTTACACTTCGGCGCGTTTCAGTGCTGTTCATCCATTCACTATGCGTTGACTCGTCAACTGGCGATTTCAATATCAATGCTTTTTTTTATTTTTTTTATTGCTTCCAAAGTAAGAAGACCACCTGTACTCTGCCTCGCAGAAATCTCAGTTCTCTATTCATCCAGCCTCCCTTCAGCCTTCAATAACGCCTACTTTTTCCCACATGGATGTTCTCACGTATGCCGACTCGAGTCGAGTGATCGGTTGAGCGAACGTACAATTTGGTCGCTTCACGGCGACCGCACGAGAGAAAGCGATGACCCTCCTTTCAGGTTCGGTAGCGCCGCTACCTGGACCACGCGGTAAAACGTTCTGTAAGAAGCGCCGTGCGACGCCCACTCAGCACGGCGAATGTGGAAAGCCAAGGGCCTCCGGGCCTACCCGTCGCCGCGATCAGTAATAAGCAGTTGAATTAAGTGCGGTGCTCAGAGCGCATGTCACTTCGTCCTGATAAAACGGTTTGATGACGGCCTCGCCCCCACGTCGTCTCCCTCAAAGATCCACATTTAATTTGCAGCTTTATTCTTCTTCCTTCCATGCTGAAGCAAGTCAGCATCACTCGAAGGAGTTTTATCAGTGCGTCGCTGCGAGTGATATTTTTTTTCAGCATTCCGTATGGTTAACCTTTATCTCTATCCTTTTCACAAGTAGCCTCTTTGTATTCTAACACTAATTCTAGTGTTCAGCACAACTCGTCCACACAGAATACCTTGACGTGCGCATCCTCTTTTCTAAAAAATTCAGATAAAAAAAACGGATCCATGCAGGATTTAAATGATGTCCTAAAAGGGCTACTCTCGCTTGCCCACCACTTTTGCAAGGCAGAGCCTTGAGTCTCAAAAAATTTTTCCTTTTTGTAATGCTGCCTCCGGAAAAACTATCACTACTAATATTTTTCCGTTGTTATTCAGAAGGTTTCGTTTGACTTTTTCCATAAGCATAAACTACTCGCCTAAATTTTTTCGCTGTTTGTGGACTATCGTTATCTCCTCTACAAAGATTTACCTCTTAAGCTTCTTCGTCACTCGTTAAAAAAGTTCTTTTTGCTCACTTGTTCCACCTCTCTCTGTCGCACACCAGAACTTTATCTCGTCTCGGCTTCGACGCCTCAGCGTTGCGGTCTGTCCCTTAAAAAAGGGCTTAAGCCCTACGCGACGAAAGCAATATTTAATAATTTGAGAACATTTGCTCCTTCCTAGGCTAGGCTGTGATAAGCCTTTCTTTATTTTATGCAGTTCGGAAATACTGAGCATTTATAGGCCGTCTAGCACGCAAAAGCAAGCAAAAAATTTCAGACTGCATGCTGATTTTCAATCATCTCCGCAGTACCAGGACTGCAAGGCGCAACTGCTGCAGAAGTTTTCACATCGACTCCTGCTGCCGCCAATCTTATTTTGGTTGCAAGGGGTGATGCAGCAAACAACTTTTTTTTCTATTTGATCTTCAGATCTGCATAACGCAAGACGATGATGACCAGAACGCTTGCTGGAGCATTGGTTCGGTCCCGGCCCCGGTGGTCGAATTTCGATGGAGGCGAAATTCTAGAGGTGCGTGTACTGTGCGATGTCAGTGCACGTTAAAGAACCCCAGGTGGTCGAAATTTCCGGAGCCCTTGCCTAGTGAGCCTGAGCCGCTTTGGAACATTAAAGCCCAATGAAATAAATAAAACTGCTGGAAAAAAAAGCTTGAGGAACACGGTGTGTTTGCGAGCAGTTTGTTATCCATGCCTCTTCCTTGGTATCTGCTGACTCATAACACCACGTGACAAGGCACCCAGTGGAGAAAGCAAGCGTGCCAAACGGAATGCGCGAATTATGCTCCCCCCCCCCCCCCCCACATCCTTCCTCCCTTCCCAATCCTACCGCCTGGACGACGGACGGGTTAAAACAAGGATCGCACACACCATCCTGCTAATTCGCCTGGTGTCTGAACGCTTGGCGCTCCAGACCCTGTCTCTCAGCATTCCACATAGAGTCAGTACCGCGCCCAACACTTCGCGCCTGCTTGCGTTTTACGGCTGTTAAACCTTTGAGCGCACGCTCTAATGAGCGCGAAAGGAGGGGTCCGCCGAGCTCACCAAATGGCGCCTTCCCTCGCTCTCTTTCGGACAAACTCCGCGCTCTCCGTCGAACGCACAGGCCCGATTCGTTCTTTCTTTCTAAAACGCCAGAGCATCCACTTCTACGCCCAAGAGCCACAATGACAGATGTGTCGCCGCATTGTTTCAAACTTTGAAGAGGGGAAGCTTCCTCCCAGAGTCTCGTTAACGGGTGCACCGTTACGGGCTACGAATAACGTGCGTGCGTGCGTGCGTGCGTGCGTGCGTGCGTGCGTGCGTGCGTGCGTGCGTGCGTGCGTGCGTGCGAGCGAGCGCTCGAGAGCCCAGCTTTACCACGTCTGAAGAATTTCACCAACTTGTACAAACAACGAGCCCTGCTGATCCCATCATGAGTACGCGTAAGCGCTTGCGATATGTCAGCGACAATACTAAGATGATGCACCATGCGACACATCTCGCGCACTTTTCAATACCCTCAAATGCGCGCCCGTGTACAAGGACACACCGCTCTCAGAGTGGGTTGCATAACGGCTCAAAAAAGAGTGGCTCCATCTCTGCGAGTTCCGAATATCCAGTGTATGGAGAATATCATAAATAAAAATCACAGATGACGTTAAACAAACGGCTTTCCAAAAGCGCCTACTACGCTGGCTCAATGGCGGTGGTGTTTGGGTCGTTAGTACAGTTCCGGGAATTCGATTCTTGACATGACGATTACATTTCAATAGCGGCCAAGTGCAGAAAATCTCTTCGAGGTGCGTTGCAGAATGCTCAGAAGGACAAAATGCCTCTTCATCCTGCAAAGCTTAGTGCCAAATGAACAAGTGGGCAGTGTTGAATTCGCTTTGAAATATTCACTTATCACTGTCAGTTAATTGCTGAGTGCGATTAAATTTGCAACCTGCCAGTTGCACACCGGTTCTGAACATCACCCTTCCGCAGAGGTGAACGGTATTGCCGTATTTGGGTTGCAACGAAGAAATACGGCGTTCCCCTTCTCTACAGCCAGAATGTGATGGATGTGAGGCTGGACCAAGAGGAGCGGTAAGGTGGGGCTCGCAAGTGAGGGCCGCGGTTGGTTATGTGATTCAGGTCAGCCTTCAGGAGCGGCTGCTTCTGTGCACATATCTGTATTGCGTTTTTGCTTCTGGAAGAGGTGTGATCGTGCATAAGAGAAAAGAAACATCAAAGTATGTTAGAGAATTCGTAAATAAATCCATACGAATATTTCAGTTGACATTCATACCCTGTTCATAGGTTTACCTAAGAAAGTTTTGTAAGGGAGAGCGACGAGAAACTGCGAGGTAGGTCTGAGATGAATTTAATTACTGGCAAATCTTCTATAAACCCGTTTCGCATACGGCTAAATTAATTATGAACAGTTTACAACTAAAGTACTTATGTGCTTTCTGAAGAAAACGAAATGAAAAACTGCAAAGCTTCGTGAGAAAAGCGCAACTGCATGTTGCATCAAAATGTGAGGGAATCCCAGTGAAACGTCATGCAACTAGATAGGCAGGCGCAGCGTAGTTTACAAATATCACTTGGAATGGTTAGCACGAGAGTTGGAGATACATCGAAAGCACACACTGCGATTGAAATCCCTCATGGAAATTTTTTCTTCGATATGCCCTGGAAAACACCGGCGCAGGTCTTTATACATGGTGTTCTACTAAATTTTATTTACTTATTCGTTTTCACCGTACTGCCGACCACAGTAATAGTATTAAATGAACGATAACTATCTCCAGTTTCCCTTTGTATGTTTTCTTTTCTCCTACAAAAGGCTTCTGAATCCCAATTGGCCATGTTTTCCGGTGCCACTTTGCTCCGTTGGGAGTGCTTCCCCACAACACAAAGATGCCTTTCCCCTAAGTGGAAGGCTTCTAGGGAAGATCGACTTGCAGCAGCCGAGATCAGCGCAGATTCTCCCCACCGCACTTGTCGGGGCAATCGGGTGTTAGAGTTCCTGTATATGCTCCCGCAGGGAGCAGAGTTGCGCGAAGGTCCGCCATCATGTTCCAAGCTGTGCGGGAAAGCCACTTCTCGTACGTACAGGGGCTGCGTAGCTCGCTGTGTAGGGCGCTTGGGCTTTTTTTTTCTATTTTAAATAGATTGACTTGATGGCAAGTTTCTAAACGTAACGCTGAAAACTAATCTGTGATTTGCCGAGGGTGTGCATACAGCACGAAAAAAAAAATCACCAAAGGTTAACAGCAAATCGTAATCATGATAAACTGACGAAAAAAGACTGGAAACGGCCTGCGAGTTTTTTTTTTCTTTCTGGAACCAGTAATTTCATAAGAACAAGCAGTCCCGTTCCGGATGAGACAGCGTCTGTCCCATCCTGTCTTCCTGCGTGCACGTCTTAAGAACAAAAAGAGTATAGCCATGAATTGCTTTTTTCACAACTAGCACCGCCGCGTGTTCTGTACGAGTTATGCGCGAAAAATACGAAAACGCATCTCTCTAGAACCACACATTAAAATAATTGTGCAACTTGTTGTACGCAAGCAGACTAAAACAACGCCAATGCATTGAACGAGGCGAGTGTGACATAACGAAAAAATTAACACTCAATTGCTTGCCCAACACATTTCACAAAATGTACCCCGTTGCTAAATGCAGTGATAGGGCGGATCTTTAAAGGACCTTGAAAGTACTCTTACACGTAGATATTATTAAACTTTACTCATTTTTTATCGAAAAGCACAATCGTTTCACATTAGTTATTAAATTGCAATAGTTGTTGATTACTGTGGTAGGTTTTCCTGCCTGCTTCATCCTTATTGCTCGGAAAAACTAATTTAATGTTCCGCTTTGCATTTTTGTACTCCTTCTTCGTAGATTCGGCTTAGTTCGCAGTATCAAAACATTTCGCGACTCCTGGATTTTTTTAAAGCCGAGGTTATAGGCTGATTTGCTGTCTTCTAGCTGAAATCATTCGCGGCATAAAGATTTGCGACACTTGTTTACATGCGATTTTTGCCTATCCTATCGTCACATCTCTCACTTAATCCTTGTCAGATGGTATTTAAGGGCATTTTTACTGAGAACAATACTTTATAGCATAGGCAGACAAATGGTTTAGTGGGGTTTAACTGCCCAAAGTGACTCAGGCTATGACAGGGAACAGTACATGGCCTCTAGAATTTCGGCTGCATCGAAATTCGACAGCCGTGGCCGCGATCGAACCCGCGTCATTCGGGTCAGCAGCCGAGAGCTATAACCACTAAGCCACCGCAGCGGCTGCATAGGCAAATTAAATGTTTATCCAGGTGAGACTGGCATCGAAATGTAGCAAAACTTTGCATGAAATTTGCTTCTTGAACATTCATTGTCCCTTATATTTCACCTCGAACCATCACTACAGAAGGCTCGAAGCAGCAGTAGAGTAAGCAGAGCCTGCCCTAGTGAAGGGCCAAAAAGTTGCAGATGCAGACTGTAAATTCTGTACAATTTTAATGCAGTGGTATGCTACAAATACTGCTTCGAGGGACAGGTATAGGCTCAAACTAGTATCCATAAAAGGACACTAAGTGAAAGATATAGACAAACAAGATTTTCGTTGCCTGTTCCTTATTTGATAATGTGTGTAAGTTAGAAAAAAAACTAGTGATTTGTTCAAGGTAAACAAATGTCGACACATGAAAAATGTTTTTACCAATGCAATTCTGATTTCGCTGTCGAAACAGGCAAATGTTGGTTGTGATGGCACTGGTAGATCTTGGAACATGTTAGAAATTTTTATTTATTTATCAATACTGTAAGCCTTTCACAGCCGCATACAGGTGAGGTTCATTCTCAAGAGCCACTTGAGGCGCCGGCGCACTTCGGCCGCCGACCTTCCACATGGCACTGCGTAAAACGCTTTGCCGTTTCCCGTGCGATTGCTGCAGTTTGGCGCACTGCACCCAGTCATACCTGACGAGTGCGTCCGTCACTGCCACTTCAGAACACCAAACCTGACGCCACAGGTGTGCACGGAAAACAAATGAATGTAGCCGACAGCGCGGGCTCACATGAGGCGTCGAGCCGACAAGGGCTCGCTCGGCGCTGCACCTGTGAAGTCAGCTTCTCCGCGGAATGTAGAACACACGACGTCACGAAAATCATGTGACCACCTCTCGGCGAATGGCGTTCGGAGCGGCGAGGGAAAACAGACGCGCAACTCTGCTACCTTTGGTAGCATATACAGTAACTCTATCGGGTGTTGCCGAGGCGCGCCGCCTACTGTCAAAATATGGCCCTAGGTAACCCATCAGGGCACCCGGGTGTCATCGCGGATTCCTTGCTTCGGAGGAGCAAAATTAGGGAGAGGGCGACGCAGGCAAAGAGGCGATGGCAGCACCGAAAGGCAGTCGAGGGGTTGCGACTACACGAAAATGTCACGCAAGGAGCTTTATCGTGGTGGCCGTAGAGAACTAAATTCTTCGATCTGAAGTGGACGCTTCGACCTCGATGAGATGGTTTCGAAATGTGTCCTGTTGCCAGGCGCTAGCCAGGTCGCCACACAGGACCGAAGGCAGCCACTAGGCTTTCGAAACGTGTTGTTTTAAATCGTTTAATTCTTTTAACTAATCTAGAGCTCGATTACGCCACTAAAGAATAGTGACAGTGTTGACACTGTCATTGCCGTACACACGTTGGCTTTGCTTTTGCTTGTCTCCTTGTTTGTTGGGATAGCCTTTATAAGCACCCTGCTTTCGCTAAATAAAGTCAGTTGGAAGTCTGCGCTTTGTGTGTGTGTATTCGTGCCTTCTTTTGTCCCGTCGTCTTCGCGCAGTTCTGTTTCGCTCTAACCATGAACCGCCTAGCCCAACATCATGTCTTACTTCATGTATTTAAAAAAAAAAATACAGAATCGTTATTGCCCAAAATCGAGCTATGCGCTGTATTGAAAGCCTTGAGCGGCTGGATCACAAGGTTCTGGTCTTTCTGAGACGTAATTTTACTTTATGTAAACCATTTATGCGAACTAAAACTTGCAATACTTTTAAGAATAAAATTGCAGAACATCCGTACTGATTGTATCTCACTTGCGCTTGCCCAGTAGTACACGTTACAACCTGAAGCGTTTCTTCAAACTACCTCTCGTAAGAAGAAATTAAGGAACTAAAACAGTGATTCAGAGAGATGCGACCGAGTAGCTATAAGATCGCTAGAACAAAAGCAATTGTTCCTGTGAAATATTTCCTCTTCCAGTGCCGTCCACATAGGCATAATCAAGACAGTATGTGCGCAGACACTCGGAACGAATAGTGGCACGTTTTTTTATCTTAAACTAAACCATCGCTGTTCTACTAATTTCAATGTTTTTTTTTGTTTTTTTTTTACGGATTATTCCTGAGATGCCCGTCGCTGGTGCGTATTGAACTTACGACCCGGGTCTCATTATTACTCCTTTTGTTTACGGTCGTCGCCGTCCATTAGCGAGACACACAACTTAAGGCCATGCTCAAATAGCTTGCTTCTCACACGCACAAAAAAAAGAATTTACTTTTCGAGTGCCTTTAAAAATAAATCACTCGGATCACTCGGACCAGAAGGAATTTTAAATGGAAAGGGACAAAAGGGTGATTCGGCTCAGGAAATCATTCTAAGCGGAAACACGGTAGATTTCTTGACGCGGAAGAAATATGGGTTTCTCGGCCGAGCACCGCTCATTTCCATCCCCGATTACAAACCCATACAGGCAGGCGAGGATTGCGAAGTTGCGTGGCGTAATTAATGTAAGTGCATTCGCCGCTTCGTTAAGAGCGATGCGTAAAGCTCAGTGTCTCGGGGAGAACGGGTGGTGGCGGACGGTGCCGGAGCACAAAGAGACCTGCACAAAGGGGGGCTCTTCGTCGGCGTAGGTCTTAGTCACAGGCGGTGGCATTGGACGAGGTTCGGTCCGTGTGTTCGTTTTACGCGCGGAGCTAATTAGGGAGACGCTCGCCGGCGAGGCACAAGAATTCTGTTTCACGCCTCGATGGAGGCTGGAGGGAGGGACCAGCTCAAAGCGAGCCGCCTGTCAACGAGTGTTAAATGTTGCCGTGAAGAGCAGGCGGGATACACGAATTGCTACGTTACCGACAGATGGCAGCACACACAGGAGGTGGAAAGGCGTTGGGAATGGAGAGTAGCGTCGTACTGAGACAGTAGCTGAGCACAGAAGCTCACAGGACCGATGAATTTTATGCACAATAAACAAGAACCGTGCTAAAGAGAGTGCACGGCTAATCTGTTGCATGTAAAGTTAATTAAAATTTCAAGGATGTTATCTCATGTCCCTGTTACGTGCTTTTGATGATAGAATGACGCCAGTAAATCAAGAGTATTTTGATCACAAGTCAAAGGAACGCCTCTCTCTTGTGCTTCCGCTTTTAAGTGTGAAATGCATGCTTTTCTCTCGGCTCCTTAGTGGTTACCGTACGCTTCAATTGATGTTTGTATCGTTCTGGAGAAGTGGCTGGATGTCTTATAGATGTGTCGAACAGTTGATGTCGCAGCCAGCCTTTGCCGGTTTGAAAAAAATTTACACACTACGTAACTTGTCATCACTTCATAAGCGTAGAGAAAGTGTTACTAAGTGCGTATGTGCGCACGCAGTGAGTTAAATACGTCAGTCACAGGGCAAATGAACCGGACAGTGTCTCTCCCGTCCCAGTCGTGTACTCCACTGTAAGAATGAGCGTTGCAGCATTCGACTTTTTCTTGATTCTCCATTAAAGTGTGCACGATTCACAATAGGCTCTTTTATTTCGCCCGGGCTTCACACTGCGTCTTTTCTTAATGAGCTACAAGTTGTAAATGGAAATAATGGGGCAAGCTCTTGCATGAACATTTACGACTCGCCCTCAGATCCGACATCGCCAATTTGAAATGTACATTTCCACTGTCATCCCAGACGTGCAAAAAAGTTTGCTTAGGACTAACTCATCTATTGCGCAGGTCGAATTTACAGCCTCGCCGAGAAAAGGAAGACGCTTTTGAACGTTCACATATGCTGCAATGGGAATATCGTTTGTTTACTTTTTTCTTCCCCCAAATTTCTCAGCGAAGGCCTCTAAATCACAACTCATGTTTACGGGTGCTGTCACCTTCTAATATAATTGGGCTACTGGATTAGCCCTGACCACAGTCATCAGTCACCTGACAAGGGGACATCATGTCACAGGCGCCTGAACATAATTAAGTGGCCTCGCATGACCGTCAGCTTAATTTAGAGGCAGCGGGGAAACACTGCAGATAAGCTGCCGCCCTCTCGGTTAGAGCCCCATAGCAAACGGTACAGCAGGGGAAAGGGGCTAAACCCCGGAGTAAATCTGACGATGCGCTTTCTAGCTATGTAGACTTCCGAGCATCACTAACCTGCCATCGCCGCGCGGGCACTCCGCTGCGTTTACTACGGCCCACCTTTTTAAAACCGTGCACCACTGTAAAAGCTAAAGACGCAGGTCATTTAACTGCTGCTCCAACCGAAATGGCTTTGACACGTTAGAATGATTTGTGATCGGCTAGTTCCCTGGCTGCTGTAAGGTATACTGATCGGTCAGCTCCAATCGCGGACTTTTCATGCTGGCGAGGACATTTATATATTTGGCAAAATCCATAAATGGCCGTAAATCCATAAGTGGGCCTCGCAAACGCTTACGCCGACTCCAGCGTCAACACCACTGCTTTCTTTTACTGAGGCAAAATAGCGCTGATCTCGCTCGGATGGACACGCCAGCGATGCCAAGCGGTGATCTGGTAAAGAAGGTCACGTCATACATGAACGCAATATTAATAATTATTAAGCGCAGCGGCGACGAGAAAACGTTGAATGAGTGGAAACCCCACCGAGAGCCCGTATTCCGCCTCATTCTTTAAAAAGCGGGGCGGCTTGGGTGCTGCCTTGAATGAGCCGTTATCAAATTATCTAAGCTGGGTGCAGCAAGTGTTAACTACCTTGTTGCCCGTTATTCTGATCTAAGCGCGGCAGTTTTAGCATCGTGCATTAGGATGACATAGAGGCAATCAGACTGTCCGAAATAATGTGCAGTGTAAAAGTAACTAAAAAAAAACATGGACTTCGTACATGAACCGCCTGAAGCTTTTTAAGATGCGGACACAACACGAATGAAAGAGAATTGGATAACGTGGTTCATATGCCATGACCGAATGAGTATGAGAATACAGACATTGGCCAAACATGACGGCATTTTTTTTAAATGTGTATTGATGCAATCGAATGACTCGACTTCAAGACAATGTCCTGTGTTATTCTTTTTTCTTTTTTTGCGAGCTGCTAGCTTCTGCCTGTTAACTTTCTGGACATGTTGGCGTCTCGATTCAGTTTAAGTGGCGACTGCAGAAGCAAATTATGCGGCAGAGACCACACATTAATTTCACGGTTGAGATATATTCATAGAACGTTCCCGTTTTTTTTACCTGGTTGCGAGAGGTGCGCAAGGAAGCCCGCAGGATTGTTTATTTATTTATTTATTTATTTATTTATTTATTTATTTATTTTGAAGAGGGGTTTATTGGCAAGTTCGAAGGACTGGCAGCGAAACGATGGCACAGGTTGTTCGAGTAGCGGCGGCACCAGAACAGAACCAAGAGCGAGCTCGAGCTCTCCACGCGCGCGGCCGCCGGAATCGGAGGACGCACAAATCGCTTCGTCGTCGTTGGTGCTGGCGCTCTGCCTTCTTCATTGCAAGTGCCCCGGCGAAAACAGGGAGCCATCCTGGCGACTCAGGGCGAGCAGGTGACGATGGGGTCGTAGTACGGTTTTAGCCGGCTCACGTGAACAATTTCGCGGCCGCGACGGCGGTGGTCCGAGGAAGGCGTGACCGGTTCGACTGTGTAGTTCACAGGTGAAGTGCGCTGCACGACACGGTAGGGACCGAGGTACTTAGCCGCAAACTTGGATGCAGCCGGCACAGACAGCCAGACGAGGGAGTCAGTTGGAAAGTCATGGGTGGGCTTGCCTTGGTCAGTCTCATATTTGCGGAGGCTTTGAGTGGCGGATGTCAACGAGCGAGCCAGCTGGCGGCACTGCTCGGCATGACGGGCAGCGTCGGAGAAAAAGGTGCATTCAGAACTGTCGGGGTTGTAAGGAAGGATAGTATCCAGAAGACAGGAAGGTTCACGGCCGTATAAAAGAAAGTAAGGGGAAAATCCGGTGGTGGCCTGCGAAGCAGTATTGTATGCATAAGTCACGAATGGTAGGACTTGGTCCCAATTAGTGGCGTCAGAGGAAATATACATGGCGAGCATGTCACCAAGAGTCCGGTTGAATCTTTCAGTGAGGCCGTTCGTTTGGGGATGATAGGCGGTGGTCGTGCGATGAACGGTGCGGCACGCATCCAGAACCTCGTGAACGACTTCGGATAAGAAAACGCGGCCGCGATCGCTGAGTAGTTCCCGAGGGGCCCCGTGGCGTAGGACGAAGTGATGAAGGAAAAAGGATGCGACGTCGCGAGCAGTAGCCGAGGGCAGGGCGGCCGTCTCCGCGTATCTTGTGAGGTGGTCCACGGCTACGATAATCCAGCGATTCCCGGCAGGCGTGCACGGGAGCGGACCATACAGGTCGATGCCCACGCGATCGAAGGGACGAGCTGGGCAAGGCAATGGCTGTAACGGGCCGGCGGAAAGACGAGGAGGTGATTTCCGCTGCTGACAGGCAGTGCACGAGCGTATATAGCGGCGGACAAAAGTGTACATTCCGCGCCAGTAGTATCGCTGACGCAGACGCTCGTAGGTTTTCAGCAATCCAGCATGTGCACATTGTGGGTCGGCATGGTGATGCATACAAACATCAGCGAAGGTGGCGAGGGATGACCAAGAGCCATTTGCGGCCATCCGGGCGATAGTTGCGGCGATACAGTAGAGAGTCCCGAACTGTGAAATGGCAAGCTTGACGACGAAGAGACCGAGGGAACGATGCCGTAGACGGTGCGCTGAGGAGGTCGAGGAGCGAAGAAATCCATGGGTCTCGTCGTTGTTCGAAAGGGAGGTCCGTGGCGGTGAGAGCGGCCAGTGTCGAGTCGGATATGGACGAAACGGGCGCAGGAGATGGCAAAGGTGAGCGCGACAAGGCGTCAGCGTCGGAATGTTTGCGGCCCGACCGATACACAACGTTAATGTCATATTCCTGCAGACGAAGGGCCCAGCGGCCGAGGCGTCCAGAAGGGTCTTTCAGTGTAGCCAACCAGCAGAGGGCATGGTGATCAGTAACAACGTCCAGGGGGCGGCCGTATAAGTAGGGACGAAATTTTGTTAACGCCCATACTATGGCGAGGCACTCCTTTTCTGTAACAGTGTAATTGGCTTCCGCTTTGGTGAGTGCACGGCTGGCGTAAGCAACAACGTATTCGGAAAAGCCCGGTTTACGCTGCGCAAGGACTGCCCCGAGGCCGATGCCGCTGGCGTCGGTGTGGAGCTCAGTAGGCGCGCTGGGGTCGTAATGGCGAAGGATCGGTGGTGAAGTCAGAAGACGACGGAGCGTATTGAAAGCATCGTCGCAGGTTGAGTTCCAAGCAGATAGCTTGGTGGGACCATTCAAAAGCTTTGTAAGCGGCGCAATGATAGAGGCGAAGTTGCGCACAAAACGGCGGAAATACGAGCACAGGCCCAATTTATTTATTTATTTATTTATTTATTTATTTATTTATTTATTTATTTATTTATTTATTTATTTATTTATTTATTTATTTATTTATTTATTTATTTATTTATTTATTTATTTATTTATTTATTTATTTATTTATTTATTTATTTATTTATTTCAGAATACTCTAACAGCCCAGGAGGGTATTGCATAGGAGGGTGGGGGGTACTGATGAACTGATGGATGATGAACTAAGGCGCTTTGCCGTCTCTTTCTCTTCCCATGTGCAGCGCAAGAGGGGCAAGCCAGGAGAAGCCATCCCTCAGGACTGGCTCACGGACCTGCTGGCAGCGTGCGTGTCTTCGATGGTGTCGAGGCGGTAGAAATGCACGTAAAGAAGACAGGAAAGCAGGAGCGTGCCAGCGAAGCTCGAGCGCATCAAACTAGAGGGCCGTGAACACGAACTTCTGCCTGTGTTGGACCGTGGAAGTGATTGTGCCTCACGAACTTCAAATGATTCTTTGCCGTTTTAGTTTCCAAGCGTAATCACTGCCATGTACAGCCATTTTTTTTTTTTCATCAATCACCTGGGTGGCTTTCCGTACGCCCTCATTAAACGGGAGACTGTAAACTTTAAAATGTGCGATTCTTTAACGTAACGGACATAAAACATTGTGGAAGTGAATGGTGCCGTAAGCGTACCAGTAAAAGCACCCTCGAGTCAGCGACATACTGGAAGGGCATGAACGAAGTGTCCTGTGCATGGAGCAACAGCATTGAAGAGCGCGGCTCCGCTCTTTAACACCGCAGTGTTTCATTGTTCCTTCTGGAATGCCTGACGATAACTGGCACTCAGAAAAACAATCTTGCCATACTGTCGGCAGTTCAAAGTG
This sequence comes from Amblyomma mixtum, assembly GCF_055824585.1. Taxonomy (NCBI): domain Eukaryota; kingdom Metazoa; phylum Arthropoda; class Arachnida; order Ixodida; family Ixodidae; genus Amblyomma; species Amblyomma mixtum. The sequence continues at coordinate 41,606,259 of NC_143019.1, read as the reverse complement.
AGCGGAGAGTTTACAGTATGCCCCCAGATGCCGCTAGTTCTTACGCTCCATCCGCGCACTTCTCTTCTGCAGTGTCATCACGACGAACGCATGTATGCTCAAGCCTGTTAAAAGCTTCCACTGCTGTATGAGTTCCCAACGTTGTGAGCACGAAGTCTCATTGTTAAGACTGGAGCGCAGAGGGGGGGGGGGGGGGGGGGAAGCTTATTAATTATGTGTCGCGACTATTTCTGTTTCTCACATTAACTTAAATCTCATTCCACATCAACAGGCTACTCTTCGATGTCGACTCTCTTGGTGCTGACGACTCTCAAACGGACTGCACACAAATGACCGAGGTATACCGCGTGCGTGCATCCAATATTTTCGTACTGTGCACTGGTAAGAGATACAGCACTGCAGGTGACGGTTACCATGCTAAATTTAGAGATATCACTTGAGAACGAATAAATACGTATACAATAGAATGCTGCTGGCTTCCTTCACGATAAGCATTGCTCGATATGTTTCTCATGAAGCATGTAAAGAAATAAAATAAGCATAAAATTTTAGCGCCTATCTCAATTTCTATGAATCGTCTGCTGTCTGCTATACTTCTAATATGGTGTCCGAATGCTTACAGCTCCATAAAGAAATCTAAAAAAGAAGGAATACAAAGGAACAACAACACCATGGTTACGGGTGCGTAACTTGAAGTTCAGCCACAGCTCGTGTAGAACGGGAATGCAGTGAGGTCAGCAGTCTGAAACACTTTGTAGCGTATAGTGGGTAAACTGGCTGCAAATGCCTTGAGACCGTTGCGGAACTACATACGATCACACTCGGAGAAGCTGCAAAGAGTGAGGTTGTCTCGGCACTGACTGCAGAAAGCGTACCTCGAACTTATACTTTGCCTCAGACACCTCCGACACCTGCCTTCCTTCACTTGTGCGTCACGCATTGTGTGGCCTTGACACTGGATCCGGCTAGCCTCAGCACCGGCGGCACGCACTGCAGGGTATTCACACCGCATCGTCTCTGCTATTTCGGCTACTCGCAGTGAGGGGTCTTGACGCGACCGTCTGTTAGCCTTACTATCCTCGCTGAACAAAGTTCTGGGCACTTTATTTTCATTTTCATTTATGAATGCCCTCAAGGTCATTTGGCATTACAGAGCGGAGTGAGCAAAAAAGGAAACACATTAAACAAAAGGAAGAAGTGCAGCAAAATAAAAAATACAAGTGGTTAGGCTCTAATCAAGCAATGCTGGCTACTGCATTTTTAAAATATTGATTGTCTTCAATGGCGGCAATAGGTCCGGTAAGAAGGTTCCAGTCCTGTGATGTGAGCGGAATAAAAATGTGACGTGCGTGCTCGGTTTCGAGCCCGTCTTTAATCCTTTTTAGCTGCGAATTTTGTTATCGCCGCCTTTATCATTACATCTGAAAGAGAACATAGCCTCCACGACATACTCAAGCTTATCGACACCCTCTTCTTACGCCACAAGGCAAGACCTCGAAAAAGAAAAAACATTGCGCAGGTGGCAGGTCAGCGTGCTTTACCCGGGCGAGCTTGCACGCGTCCCGCCATGGTAGGTGTTCACGTGCAAGTTGTCCAATGAGTGAGCGGCCACCTCAAAAATCTACGCGCGATTCTATTTGTGTGTTTTCTTTTTATGCCACGCGTTACAAACGCATACGCCGACGAGACCGCGATCTAGAGAGTTAAGGCAATCACAACGTTCGCTGCAAATAATGGCATTAAGACTTCAGGATCTTTCGACCTCTGAAGTAAGAAAGCGTCCTAGATTTTACTCTTGGCCTTCGCAGAAATGGTATCGGCAAAACCAGGGTTCTTGCAGTGCTCGGGCTCGTTTTTATCGCGTGGTGCAAGACTTTGCGCCGGGAACTGGACAGGAATTTAAAAAAAAAACAACAAAAAACTATGTCGAGTAGCATTCAATATCAGAGAATTTCCTTAAGGAAAGAGTACCAGTTTAATATTTTAACGTAGACAGGTGTTGGTTGTATCATTGCAGAAAGCAGGCAACCGCTACATGCGGAGGGACACATGGAGGGACTGAGAGTTAAGTGTTAAGGAAGGCAAGTTATACGCAACTGTGAAATTCCCGCCTCGCATTGCATAACCTCAAAATGCCTCACTGAACCGCGGAAGGCGGCGCAGAAAATTCGGTTTAACCGCTTTTGGTGCACCACAACAATGGGGACAAAATGCGTGCACCTGAGAAATGAACTCTGCACGAGCAAACAGCAATGCTTCTTGCTTGCTCCCGTACAGCGGATACGGCCCAAATTAGTGTCGCCGCAATCCGCTTATATATGGAATTAGAAATGCAAACGTGAGACCCACGAGGCTGACCAATCCGCACGTGGCCTTTGTCCAAAGCGGGACCGGTGTCACTGGGTCGAAACTAAAGAAATTTCTCTCGAGAAAGGCTCTTTCCCAAACCTACATATACTAAACAAAATGCACCCTACGATATACACGAACAAATGTCCCTGGTGCGACGAAAAACCTACACTATACCACATCACATGGGCCTGCCAAAACATAGACGTGGTCCCCAAAATACAAAACCCGAGTGCGGAGCAGTGGGAGACTCTGCTGTCCAGCGACCGCTGCGAAGACCAACAAGGTCTGGTACAGCGAGCTCAACGGGCGGCAGTGGCCAGCGGAGCCCTGGACTGAGGGCAACCGACCACTGATTAGAGGCGGACGACTTCGACAGAGAAGGCTCCTGGGGGTAGAACCAAGACGTCTCTGAAGAAGCCCCCAAACCGCAGGAAAAACCATTACTGTAAATAAAGTTTTCCCTTCCTTCCTTCTCGAGAAAGTTGGGGGCCGCTCCCGCCCTCCTGCAATTTGGGAGGCCGATCACGAACATTCACTTTCCCCCTTGCTGCGTACACCTGCAAGAGCAGACAGGAGCGTGCTTCTCGCGTGCACGGTGCTTATGCTGAGGAGAAACCGATGAACGGGATGATGCAGAGTAGTGTTTACTCTGGGTCCTCGGTAAAGCAGGGTCCTTCCCCGGCCCACGCCCTGCTTGTTTAGTTCCGTGCACCGTTAGTCAAAATTTACAGAACGCGCAGGTGTTGCTGTCACCAGGAAAAAGCGAAACAATGTGGACGGATATTTGCGGGTACGCGTAATCATCTATGCTCTCAGCTTTTAATCACTCACAGTGGTACTCTTCTTGCTCTAACTTGTTACCTTATTTCTTCCGCGCCAGGAAGAAATGCAGTAACTGCACGAGCCGGCTCACAACGCATTAGGGCAAACGTAGCGCGCGGGAAAGAAGTTTGGAATTTGAGCATCATTCAGAGATGGGCTTCTCACGTCCTCACTATAGGCTATAGGGACTGAAATATGAACGATTTATAACTGTCAGTGAAGATGGAGGGAGCTTGCGAGCGACAGTTTTGGTCAAAGACAACATTTTCATGTGTAACGCTTCTAAACTGGGAAAGCTCACTGAACGAAACAAAGGTATAAAGTTTGCTTTTCTGTGGTGCAGAATGACACTATTTTCATAGCGAATGTGCATTTCTATGACTGCATTCACGAAGGATGTCTGAAGTTTATGGCTACGCTTTCGACTGTATCTCCACGGCTGTTTTTTTTTTTTTTCGTAGCAACTCTATGGCAGTCCTGCTAAGAGCGCCGTGGCAAGGCTTAGCGGTCCCGCCTCTAGGGATGCCGTAATTCCTCCCTCGTCTTTTTAATGGCGTACGGGCCACTGGATGCATGTTCTTCCCGAATGCACAGAATTGATAAGCCCAACTTTTGAATCGGCGGCAACCGGCGCAGCTGGACCTGGTATGACGTCACGGCTTCACGTGACCTGCGGACGAGGATCAGCCGGGAGGGCCTCTTCGAACCTAATAAAGAATGCGTCGGACAGCTGTGAATTCAAATGATGTAGCTCTTATCGGCAATTTTGCTGGAAACTGCCGAGCTTATAATGACTTCAGATCACGTTACACGACAGGGTACACATTTGCATCGTAGCCCTAATGTGATGGCACATTGCTTGCTGTTGTTTTTCCCAGCTGCTCGAAATGTGCTGTCTACAGGAGCTCTTAGAAACTGTAGATCTGGCCTTCTATAGTAGTCCATGCCATCTTGTTCCTCCACCTGACAGTGGAATCAAAATGTGTCGATCATGCAGGTGATCATAACGGATCATCTGCTCTTCGAACATCAAGAGAATAGCTTTGTGTATGTGTCGTCATTTACCCTATTACGTAACTAGCTCCAGTACTACTTGACCATCGCTAACTACCTCACGAGTGCATGACGTCAAAGTCATTCAAAGAGTAGAAAGATACTGTACAGAAAACGAAGACATGTAGAGGATCTCTACAGATTTGAAATGGTGCTCCAGAACGAAACCGTGTGACACCATATTTAAAGAAGAGTACTATAAGAACTGATTTAGTTTTGGCATCGTTTTAAAAGTTTTCAGCAGCTGCGGCTAGTTAGTCTATTTGCGCCAGACAGCAGGTAATTATTATGGTCGGTTTGGGAGCGGCAAGAAAGATACCAAACCCTGCGACGCAATGTATATCTCGCACCTGCTCTTAAACTGCGCATGTTTTTTAATAAAAGAAACTATTGCGCATTTTTAACGCGACAGCATAAGGAGGGCGTTGACGGTGAAAGCTCTCCGAAAAGGAGGGGGGGGGGGGGGGGGGGGGGGCGGGTAGGCTTCAGTGTGAAGCCTATGCCTACCAACCGAGGAATGTGTTGTTAAGGGGGATTTTCCTCTCTCCACCAACACATTTGCCGACCATCCTCCTCTCTGTCCTCCTGACCTGCAGGAGAGATGAAGGAGACGCCGGACGAAGAATAGCTCAGCGAAAATTAAAGCGACTAAGAAGAAAATTACACGGAAAACAGCAGCAGGCCTACGGGCAAAATGGACAGCCTCCCGAAGATCTATCTGTGCAAAAATGAGGCAACTGAGGGCGATGCTCCTTCTCCGTTGCTTGGGAAGAACAACCTGAGTCCCATAAACTTCCTTGGTGGCTTTTTGAAACAGCCACCTGCCGATGCGGTGGTGCATTGCTTAATGGCTGCGCCAGAACTAGATGACAATCAGAATTGGAACAGATTGGCGAGTGAAAGAAGAATGCTATAGATTTGCTCCGAATAAACACAATCGACAACAGAAATTTTTAGCTGTAGCAATTGGGCAACATGGAATAATTAGCGCAATAGACGCGCAGCCCACGCAAAGCAAGTGGCTGCTAGGCAGAGCTTCGAATGTTTCTCTAGGTCGTTCGATATAGCAGCAAGTGTACTGATTACCATGCACTACAGTAATGGGAACACGGCTGTTTGTTGGTTCCAGAGTCCCGAGTTTGGATCTCTAGATCCTTGAACGTCCTGATTTCCTGAGAACTGCTTGTCCTCCAACAATTTAATCGCAGGCAAAACTACGACAACGATAAACACCTGCTTTGTCTCTATGATGATTAAATCGGTTTTATTATAAATATTATTGTGTCCGATCTTGTGAATACGGTTTCGCTTTACGATCAAAGTGGGATGTTTTATTTGTACATGTTCTTTTACGATTGATTGATTGATTGATTGATTGATTGATTGATTGATTGATTGATTGATTGATTGATTTATTTATTTATTTATTGATTACTAAGCCCCAAAGGTCGTTCGCAGCAAAACTTTGTGCCCACGTTCTGTGCATCAAGTACCAAGGGGGCACTGCCCTGCCCTGTCCTCTCCCTGCTTGGATTCTCCCTTAATTTGGGCGTGTTCGCGTGCCCATCTTGCTCACCTCGTTTTCCACCGAACCCGCCTCACAAAGGACGAGGCTCTCGTTGTTCTGCGCTTTCGGGTACTTTACCCCACGCCGCCTTCCTGTCCTACGCATTCGCCCATTGATCGTGCTCGAGGTGGCGTACACAGTGTCACGTCTATTCGGCGTCGATATGCGCACACCCGATGCAACCAGAGGTGGCGTGAGTGGCCCACGGGACGTGGAACCTGCGTGATTTGGGGTCGGTGGAACCAATAATGAGAATGCGTTCGCGGGGAGAGCATCGCTGCGGCGAGGAAAAAGCCGGTAAAAGCGCGCCCAGGCTGAAGACATCCGACGGTTGAGAGCGGTGCTTTTGTGAATTTTATACGAACACTGCGCTAGCAACAGGAGGTGAATAAATACCTTAATTTCTATTTCCCTAATAAATTCGGAGTGTCATTAGTCTTGCTTTCCCGCTGGAGTGAATGGACTTCCTTTGCAAATTGTCTTGATTAGAAGCGGTGATTGTCCTAGCAGCGTTCGATTCGCATTAACTTATTCCCCTGACATCAGTTCGTGTACTATAAGTTTAAAAGCTGATAATTTTATGTGATGCACATTATCTATGTGGGCGAGCTATACACGATTTAATTTTTTAATATCGTCTGTCAGAGCCCCAGAAGCCTAGCGTGGCATTAGAAGTTAAAAAAAAAAATTGGATATCACTGCGGCGTCCCGCTTTGGGAGAAAGCGAAAGCACTGACGCCTGCTTTGCGCTCGTCGCCTCTTTGCCTCTCTTTATGATTTTATTTTTGTTTCATTAATTTAGCTACTGAATTAGAATAGGTAGCTTATGTTGTAATTATTGACCAGTTTATTTGCTCTAAATATACCTTATTTTATCTCAATCAACCACTTTGGTTTTTCAACCTCGTTGCGTTCCCATCCACTTATTTGTAAATTTTGTAAATTTCGTAAATTTTATACGAGCACTACGCTAGCTGCACTACGCTGCCCCGTCCAGCCTGTTCAAACATCTAAGGGTTTTTGCTGATAATTAACTAATTAATCTATGTCAAAGATTTGTTCGACTAATTATAACTCATCAAATACATATCAATTCATTTCAATGTTTATTTTCACTCCTTTGCCTACTTTTGCACTATTCTTCCGCCCATGGCTCTTTTCTCGTTCACTCACTATACCGACGTCTGCGATATTTCGACGTTTTTTTCGGCATTTTTGGCTCTAGTTAATTACCTGTTCACCCTATCGACATATCTTTTTTCCACAGCATCCTCACACCGTCCTCTATTGGTCACAACCATTCGTTTGATGCTGCCACTTCTGAGAACGTCACAACTGCTGCGGACACGTTTTCCAGACACGTTTTACGAACACGTTTTACGGACACGTTTTAAGGACACGTTTTAAGGACACGTTTTAAGGACACGTTTTACAAACACGTTTTACAGACACGTTTTGTGGACACGTTTTGGGGACACGTTTTGGGGACACGTTTTGGGGGACACGTTTTGGGGACACGTTTTGGGGGCATGTTTTGGGGACACGTTTTGGGGACACGTTTTGGTGACATGTTTTGGGGACATGTTTTGGGGACACGACTCCGCCGATATTGTTTAGAAATGCTTTCGCATTAAAAACCTGGTCCTGCTGCGCTTGCGACGATTTACCGTGTTAAATCAGGCAGCGAAACTAGCTTCGACGGAGTCCTTATGACCAATGGATGTCACTAGAGCTAAGCACCTCGTAAGCTGGCATTTCACGACCCGCTTTCTCTTCTTGTCTTTCTCTTTTCCCCTTTTTGCTGGTAGTTGTAAGCTTGCTCCCCTGGAGGGGAAAACCCCGGCTGCAATGACCGGAAGAAGGCAAATATATAGAAGTAATGGCGACATGTGAAACGCTGAATTGTCAAAGAAAAACACTGACGCTCAAAAGTGCTTACCCTGGATAACCAGTCTCAGCGTTTTCGTTCGAAGGCCGCATTAGCAAAGAAAAAAGGTAGGAAATGACTAGAAGAGCCCCTACGGTGATTAGGAAAGACAAGGCAATAATGTAGATTTAAGAAAAAAAATATGTTTTAGGATTAAATTAAGCTAAAATTGCCAACATATTTTCTTCTCAGTACAAGGTTAAAATGAGGTTTCAGTCGTTTATCATGACATAACATTAATGTAGAAGAAACATAGCTAATTTCTTTGCAAAAATGTAAGGAAATAAGACCAATTTTAAACACAAACACTCTGCCTGTAACCAGCTTTTTTTTTGTGGCCGAAAGAACCGTGCGTTAACTCTACTATCGGAGTCTCGAGTTGTCTAGATAGAGTTAGTGATCATGTCAGGAAATATACTGTAAGCGGCATACATCACCCTATTTTGTCCATACGTTAGATTACGGTGCACAATATGGAGAAAGTTTTATCGTTCCCTTGCACGTCAGCGTCATCCTTCTGAATAAGTACATTTGCATGGCGCTCCCTAAACTCTTGTCCCATGTGGATTGTTTGCGCTGCTTTCCTAAGTTTCACTTTGTTAAAATCATAACGACTATTCCTTCGGTACCTACTGCATTACTAGTGCCATGATCATTCTGGTTACTGTACAAATCCGTACCGGATACCTTCGCTGGTTTGTTCATATTACTCAAATTCTTGTTAGTGATGCTATCATTGTCTTACCGAGTGCATCTAGGTGTGATCTCTTTTCAAGCGTATAGTACCGACTAGAGTTGTTTCCAGGCAGGTCTCCGTGCTTTATGATGTATCGACGTACAAAGCACGGGCTGCTGCATCTCTTTTGATACGCTATAAAGCAATTCATTATACGCGCATCCACTTCCGCAATAGGATGCTTCCTTCAGCGTTTTCTATTTCCAGAAGACAAATAATGTCGCGCTATTGGTGTTCTCTTGCAAATTTTCTGTTTTGTTCTAAGCGCTTGTTGTGCGTTTGCCAGCAGCAAAAAGATTGCGGTTTTCAAATCTGTTACGATTTGAAAGGTCATCCGTAACTGCATCATAATGCGGACGGCGGGGGGTCCTTATGCCCTCATCACTTTAAGTGATCCGCTTTTCCTTTCTGTTTACTTTCCCCGCAGAGGTAGTTCGTTGAATCCGTTTTTTTATTATTATTATTATTATACGTCACTTGCGCGTTTCATTGCTTGTTACGAGGAGGGGTTACTCCGATTACCCAGCAGATATGTTCACCCAGTTGCGCGGGCAAAGCGAGGGGGGAGGGGGGAGTGAAGGGTTTGGCCGCGATGCTTTCACCTCATTAACTGTATTAAGACTCCACTGCTCTCGCCGCGCACACCTATCGGGGTCAAAGTGCTGCCTCCGCACGCGCCTCTACGCTATCCATTATCACACTTTGCAGCGCTTCGTAAGACTGCGGCACTCATCGGAAGCTGATTGGCGAGCTACAGCACTTCGCATTTGGGAAGCGTGCGGCGTCTGCAAAATCAGCTCTGGGGCCGTAGCTGATGGGACCCGAAGGCAGACTCGTGGAGTCAGCGTAGCAAGGCGTGCTTAATGACAGCGAAAGGCTCTCCGGCTAATTCACTTTACTGAGAACGAACCCCCGGAACACTCATGAATGCAGTTTCTACCTGAATCTTCTAGTTGCTCGCTCACAGACGTGAAATTACGCGTGACTCGAGACACTCCTGGCCAACACCCAGAATAGAAGATCGCATTTAGCTGAGTATGAGTATATTTCCATGCTGCATGTTGTGTGCGGCTTAATGACGCTTCAAAAGTCTGCGATGCCGGAGAGACATCTGAGACATTGGAGCAAGTGAGTTTAAGTGGAACTGCGAATTGAGAACAAAGTGGTGTCAGTTTTACTCGATGGTATCACTTCATTATGACGCATGACTTTGCTTAGGGTTTGGCTCTGGTAATGGCTGTAATGGTGTGTTAGAGGTTCCCAGGAACAAATTTTTGGCAAAAATCAACACTCTCGATTAAAAAGCATGTGAAATAAAAAAAGCATAGCCCGCTATGGAGCGCTGCGAATCCCCTGCCCTTTTTAACTTCCTTGCCAAAAGTTTCATCTGGATTAGACCAACGCAGAATTTGTCAACGCTCCTGAGATATGATCAAAATGTTACGGAATTATGAGAATCCACAAAAAACGCCAATATTATATCAGCGCGCTTCTTGATTTTTAACCAGAAAATCAAACACAGCGAAATCAAGTGACATTCGACTTTAAGGTCACGTGGTACAATCATCCGAAAGCAGCATTAACAAACATTGTCTTCTTTGAACAATATCGCATATTCAACATACGCAAGAGATGTAGCAAACCGTAACGGCTTAACGAAAGCCGCATTATGAAATGAGAAATTACTTCTGTTTTCTGCACCATGTTCTTGAGGCATATTCCTTCTCTACCTTTCAGGGTGGCTAAATGCCAGCAAGGCGAGAACTCGGAGTGTAAGAAAAGCCTCTTGCGCAAAGCTGCTATTCTAGAAATAAACACGATAATATCGACTAATTGTTTTTTTTGCTAACACTGCTATATGTTTGGAGCCCTTTAATAATGACCGCACGGCCATGTTGCCGCTTTTGCGTGCTGTCCGTCAATAACACTGCGACGAGAAATTCACCTCAGTGCTTTGCCGAAAGTGTCTTTTCCACTCTTATCTTTTGAAATCGATCGCGTTGCCATTAAACTGCTATCCCATTCTTGGAGGCCGATGGCCCTGGCGTGCCCAGCAGCTTTCTGTCTCGAGCTGCGAGGACACGTCACGGGAGCGTGTGCAGATTGCTACGGTTGCTGCATCGGGATACCAGAAAAAATAAAATGAAGGGTGCGTGTGGGTTTTGTCGTATGTGTCTAGTTTTATTTTTCTTTACCTTTGTATACACTGTGTTTAAGCCTGATTCCTTTCTTTGCGGTGTTCTTAGATCTGCACCGCTTGCTCCCCCTCGATTTTATTCAATTATGCTTTTGATGCCTTTTAAAATCATTAGGTAGTTTTGTGTTTCTTCCATTCTCTATACATCTATTGTAAAGTGGTCCACTTTGATAAACCCCTTGACTGTACAGAAGGAAGGAATTGAGTCCTCACGGTCCAAAAAAAGAAATGATCGCGAGATGTCGATCTTCGCAAATATCTAATGACTGCCCCTCAGCACCAAAGCTACTCAACATTTCCGCTTTGTAACATAATTACAGAACAATAGGAAATCAGGGTGAATGATCTCAGACGCGTATATTAACCTAGAATTTGATTCACTGTCTTTTCTCATAGTTTGATGGTTTGGTTTGGTTTATGGGGTTTAACGTCCCAAAGCGACTAAGGCTATGAGAGACGCCGTAGTGGAGGGCTCTGGAAATTTTGACCACCTGGGGTTCTTTAACGTGCACTGACATCGCACAGTACACGGGCCTCTAGAAATTCAACCGCCGCGGCCGGGATCGAACCCGCGTCTTTCGGGTCAGCAGCCGAGCCGCTCTTCCGCAGCTTATTTTTGTGCACTTGTGCACTTGTGCACTTGTTTTTGTGCGTTTATTTAATAAAAATGTTTTATTTATGTACTTCTTTTGAAGGTATAGCGTAAGCATACTTTCGTTATTTTTGGCAGCACTTGCTCATGGCGTTTTGTTTAGTCAGAGGCTTAATTTATTTATTTATTGTGTTTCACACGGTATTCCATTTGCCTGAACCTACGCATTTTAGTGATGAGAGCGAAACGCTTGTTGTTTTCTGCACAAATTTTCAATATTACTTAGAGGGTAAAGAGCATCTATGCGCCACTGTCTAATGTGAATACCTCAAAAAACGGTCCCAGCAGCAAAACAATTTCGAGAAATGTAAATTTCAGGTTATAGCAAAATGTAGTAAAAAGATGTCACTGTGCAATACATTTTTTCCGAGCACAATTATACGAAGCTGTTTTTAATCTTTAATATTGTCACGACCAGAGGAGCCGTAAAGGTAGACGTCGGGAAGAATCCAAGACCGGGAGCCTTCTTTTAATTATGGAGCCAGCTTCCACGACACACAACAGAACAGCGCGCCACGAGAGCCCACCGCCGCTTCGTCGTCGTCTTCGACTCAGCGCGGAGGCCGCGCGGCGCGTTAGGCGCGTGGCATTATTCCCCCCCGCGAAAGCAAACATCGTCTCGATGTGGAATGGGGTATGTACAGTGAGGGGAGGAGGAACAAAAAAAGACTGGGGGGAGGTGAACTATACAGTGCGTGCTAGATGACATGCAGGGAGAGTCAAGTTCACACGTGGGGTAAGGGGAAAAGGTACGGAACAGCGTGAACACAGCGCTCAGTCACGCGAAAAGTAAGGCTTTAAGCGCACTACATGCACGATTTCAGGCCGTTGACGCTGAGGGCCGGAGACCACAGTTACATGGGGGACAACTTCGTAGTTGACGCTGTTCAGGCGGCGCAGGACTCTGTACGGGCCAAAATACCTATTTAAAAGCTTTTCGCACAATCCCTTGCGGCGCACTGGTGTCCACACCCACACGTGGTCGCCCGGCTCGTAGTGCACGTCCCTGTGCCGAAGGTTATAGTGTCGGGCATCGGCGGATTGCTGGTCCTTGATGTGCAAGCGGGCCAGCTGACGGGCCTGCTCTGCTTGCTCCACGAAGTGGCCAGCTTCAGGGGGAAGCTCTGCGTCGCCGTACGGCAGCATGGCGTCTAGCATCATGCGGACCTCTCTGCCATACACGAGACGGAACGGGGTGAACTGGGTGGTTTCCTGCGTCGCGGTATTATATGCGAAGGTGACGTACGGCAAGACCTCATCCCAGGTTTTGTGTTCAACGTCGACGTACATCGAGATCATGTCCGCCAATGTTTTGTTGAGCCGTTCCGTTAGACCATTGGTTTGGGGATGATACGCTGTTGTTGGTCGATGAGCAGTATGGCTAAGGGCTAAGATGTCACGTAGGAGTCGGGCTGTAAACGCCTTGCCTCGGTCAGTAATGATGGCCGATGGGGCGCCGTGTCTAAGCACGATGTCGTGCATAAAGAAGTGGGCAACTTCGGCGGCAGTACCTCGCGCAAGGGCCTTCGTTTCAGCGTAGCGGGTCAAGTAGTCTGTGGCGACTACGATCCACTTGTGGCCGGAAGACGAGAGAGGAAATGGCCCCAGAAGGTCCATGCCGACTTTGTCGAATGGTATTTGTGGCGGCTCGATGCACTGAAGCAGTCCAGGAGGCTTGAGCGCGGGTTTTTTTCGCCGCTGGCATTGCCGGCATGTCCGGACATAATGATTGACACTTGAAGTTAGGTTGGGCCAGTAATAGTTCGGCCGGATTCGGGATAAGGTGCGGGTAACTCCAAAGTGGCCGGAAGTCGGTTCATCATGGCAGGCAAGGAGGACTTCATCCCGCAGATCAGACGGTATGACGAGCAGGTAAGTTGTCGGACTTGAAGTAGAGTTTTTTTTATAAAGCACCCCTCTCCGCAGGCAGAACGACGATAGTCCACGAGCTAGGTGTCGTGGTATTTCAGGGCACCCACCTTCGAGATGTTCGATGAGCAGACGGAGCTCGGCGTCGGCACGCTGTCTGGAAACGAGCTCAGATGTGCTGACCGCTCCAAGGAAGCTATCATCGTCGGTGGTGTCTTGCGGAGGAGGTTCGACGGGAGCGCGTGACAAGGTATCAGCGTCGGTGTGTTTCCGGCCTGACTTGAAGGTGACGGTGAAATCGAATTCCTGCAGGCGTAATGCCCAACGTGCTAGGCGGCCGCAAGGGTCCTTTAAATTTTTCAGCCAGCACAGCGAGTGGTGGTCGGTGACGATACTAAACGGTCTGCCGTAGAGGTATGGGCGGAACTTGGCGGCGGCCCAGACTACCGCTAAACATTCTTTTTCCGTGGTAGAGTAGTTCAACTCAGCACGCGACAGTGCGCGGCTGGCGTAGGCAATTACTTTGTCGACACCGTTTTGCCGCTGAACTAGAACGGCGCCAAGACCGACGTTGCTCGCATCCGTGTGCACCTCCGTATCGGCATCTTCGTCGAAATGTGCCAGGATGGGCGGTGATTGGAGTAGGCGTCGTAACTCGTCGAAGGCAGTCTGTTGTTCGTTGCCCCAGGAAAATGACGTGTCATCACGGGTTAGGAGCGTCAGAGGGCTGGCGAGCTGGGCGAAGTTTCTAATGAAGCGGCGATAATAGGAGCACAGACCCAGGAAACGTCGGACTGCTTTTTTGTGGGACGGGACCGGAAAGGCAGCAACGGCAGCAAGCTTCTCTGGGTCAGCGCGGATTCCGTCAGCACTAATGACGTGCCCGAGGAACTTCAATTCGGTGAACCCAAAGTGGCATTTTTCTGGTTTTAGGGAGAGGTTGGCGGATCGAACGGCTTTGAGGACAGTCCTAAGGCGGTGCAGATGTTCCGTGAACGTTGCGGAAAAAATGATGACATCGTCAAGATAAACAAGACAGGTCTGCCACTTCAAACCGGTGAGAACGGTGTCCATCATTCTTTGGAACGTGGCAGGAGCACAGCAGAGCCCGAATGGGAGGACGCGAAATTCATACAGCCCGTCCGGTGTAATGAAGGCGGTTTTCTCACGGTCCCTCTCATCAACTTCTATCTGCCAATAACCACTTCTGAGGTCGACCGAAGAGAAGTACTTGGCTTGACGAAGTCGGTCAAGGGAGTCGTCGATACGCGGGAGCGGGTACACGTCTATCTTGGTCACACTGTTCAGCTTCCTGTAGTCGACGCAGAACCATAGTGTCCCGTCTTTCTTTTTCACGAGGACGACAGGAGACGACCACGGACTGCTTGACGGTTGGATGACGCCGTCTGTGAGCATCTCTTCGACCTGTGTTTGAATAGCATCTCGCTCACGAGGGGACACACGATAGGGCTGCTGATGGATGGGTCGGGCTCCTTCATGCGTGATAATGCGGTGTTGAACTATCGACGTTTGGCGCACTTTGGACGACGACGTGAAACATGCACCAAACTCCCGCAAGAGGTCCTGGAGTTGCCTCTTTTCAGTGGGTGGAAGGCCAGGATTTATGTCTACGCTGGTGACCGCTTCGGCGTCAGCTCCAAGTGTGTCCTCCGCACAAGCAAAGCATTCGGCCACTTCCTGAACATGGTCGACGTAAGCGATGGCTGTGCCACGGAAGAGATGTCGATGTTCATTGCAGAAGTTGGTGACAAGGACCTCTGTACAACCGTCATGAAAGGATCCAAGGCCCCGTGCCACCGCAACCCCCTTAGTGAGTACGAGGGAGACATTAGGCTCGACAACCCGGAGTCCCCTATGTGGCTCGTCGCAGGTAACTCTCGTGAGAATGCTGGCACGTGGTGGCACCGTAACGTTATCGTCGGCGACTC
This sequence comes from Amblyomma mixtum, assembly GCF_055824585.1. Taxonomy (NCBI): domain Eukaryota; kingdom Metazoa; phylum Arthropoda; class Arachnida; order Ixodida; family Ixodidae; genus Amblyomma; species Amblyomma mixtum. Next base: position 41,591,135 of record NC_143019.1, on the reverse strand, counting down.
GCAGGGCGGACCGAGAACCCTGGTGCTCAGGTTCTTCTGTGGCCATTGCGGTAGAAAACGTCACCAAGCGGTTCGGGAGGTCTATGATCGCACCGTGCTCGCGAAGAAAGTCGATGCCAAGGATGACATCGCGAGAACATTCGCGGAGAACGAGAAAAGTGGCAACGAATGTGCAGCCTCGAACCGTAACCCGGGCCGCACACATGCCGAGTGGTGCGACAAGATGTCCGCCTGCCGTGCGGATGTCGGGACCGTCCCAGGGTGTCGTCACTTTTTTCAGGGCCGTCGCAAGCCGTCCGCTAAGGATAGAGTAATCTGCGCCCGTATCAACCAACGCGCTGACCTCCTTTTTGTCGACGAGAACAGGGATATCCAAGGAGACCCTGCCTTCAGCACGGCCCGTCGATGGCTGTTGTGGAGGATTCAGTCGGTGCGGCGGCGGAACCTGGTCGGCGACTGGGGTAGCGCTGTCGGAGCGATTCAAGCGGCGCGTCGGAGGAAACTGTTCGGCGATGCGGCGTTCGGCGTCGGGGCGATTGGGTCGGTGCGGCGGCGGAAGCGGGTCGGCGATTGGGGTTGCGGCATCGCGGCGATACGAAAGGCGCGTCGGGGAAAACTGTGCAGCGATGCGGCGTGCGACGTCGGGGCGATTCAGTTGCTGCGGCGGTGGAAGCTTTGCGTCGGAATGGCGTTCGGCGGCCTCGCCTCCAAAGGCCACCGGAGCTAGTTTTCCCGACGAGGGCTCGAGGAACCACGTTGTCCTGAGGCGAAAGGGACCCAGAGGGCGAAGACCGGCGTGGAGAGGGCGATCGCGACTCGCGGCGCGGAGGAGATGGTGAACTACGCTGGCGGGTGACATACTCGGCGATGTCTTGAGGGCGCTCTCCAGGGCGTGGACGGGGGCTGTCGACAGAAAAACCGCGTAGACCCATTGCGCGATAGGGGCACCGCCGGTAGAGATGGCCGGCCTCACCACAGTGGTAGCAGAGCGGGCGTTGATCCGGAGTGCGCCAGAGGTCAGTCTTCCGCGGTGCCTGGCGCCGATCCGCCCAGTAAGGAGTCGGCTCGGCAGAGTGCACCGCGACCAATGGTGCGGTGTAAGGCGAAGGCCCAGGAGATGGGGCCGCGCGGCGCACGACGTCCGCGTACGTGACTGGCTGGACAGGAGTCGGGTACTGCGCGGGATCGTATGGGGTCGGTTGCGGTGCCGGCACAGCTGCAGCGTCTTGTGCCCTGAGTGCCTGTCGGACTTCCTCGCGGATGACGCTGGTGACGGAATCGACGCGAGGGGCAAAGGTGGCTTGAAGGTGCTGCAGCTCCTCGCGGACCACGGAACGAATGAGTTCGCGAAGGGAGTCCGCATTCGTCCTGGGTTCATGGTCGAACCGGTCCAACGTTGATAGAGTCGACGTTTGGCGCAGTTGCCGGTCGTACTGATGGGATCTTTGCTGCAGCAATTTCTCCATGTGCACGGCGTCGGCCAGGAATTCCGCGACGGTGTTGGGCGGGTTCCGCACGAGGCCGGAAAAGAGCTAGTCTTTTACGCCGCGCATGAGGTGCCGAAGCTTTTTTTCTTCAGGCATGGCCGGATCGGCGCGATGGCAAAGACGCTTCACACCCTCGACGTACATGGCAACACCCTCACTGGGAAGCTGAATTCGAGAGGACAGTGCACGCTCTGCGCTCTCCCGGCGGTCGCTGTTGGCGTACGTACTCAGGAGCTGACGTCGAAAGTCCGGCCACGTAGAGAAAGTAGTCTCATGGTTTTCGAACCACGTTCGTGCAGAGTCTTCAAGGCTGAAGTAAACGTTACGCAGCTTTGTAGCGTCGTCCCAGCAGTTAAAGGTCGCGACCCGTTCGTAGTGAGCCAACCAGTCTTCGGCATCTTCAAACAGGTCGCCGTGAAAGGGCTTAGGCGTGCGTGGAGTCTGAAGGGTGAGATAGGTGGGGCTGGCTGCAGGGACAGTCGTAGGCAGGGCTGGCAGTGGCGTCGCCATGAGTGGAGTGGTAGTTGAAGGCGCGCTCACAATAGGAAGGGCCTCGGGGGACAGGCCGCGGATCCTCCGGCTGGCACGATGGACAGGGGTGGTCACAAGAGGCGGACGCGTCGAGTCGTCCTCAGGAGTAGGGAGCATCGGCCGCACCTCCACCAGTGTCACGACCAGAGGAGCCGTAAAGGTAGACGTCGGGAAGAATCCAAGACCGGGAGCCTTCTTTTAATTATGGAGCCAGCTTCCACGACACACAACAGAACAGCGCGCCACGAGAGCCCACCGCCGCTTCGTCGTCGTCTTCGACTCAGCGCAGAGGCCGCGCGGCGCGTTAGGCGCGTGGCAATATATATTATGCCCATATAAACGCTTGGTCTCGAGGTTGTTACAAAACGAATCGTAAACGTACCGGTGTACTGAATCAATAAACACTGCATTTCCGGGGAAAAATAAACGTTTCTCTGTAAACACAAGGCAATCCGAACGCGAAGTCTACAATCGCCTATATATCCGATTTTGACGGAAGATCGCCAGTTCTCCGAAGGTAACTCTGCTAAACTCTGTGCTTTTCAAAAGGAGAGCTCATATGTAATTTTCTAGTTCTTACAATACGAAGTTTCATCTGTAAAAACATGCGAGCAGTGAAAAAATCAGCCATAGCGCTAGGGGTTCTTAAATGGAGTTTTTCTCCTTTGGGTGGAGTCCCCGGTTCTTTGGAAGAACAAAGCGGTTGAAATTCTTGAGGCTGTACAAATACTCTTCGTTGAAGTGATACCAAATTAAGCGCAGCTGCAAGATGCTAATAGGAGAACCAAGTTGTTCTCTTTGTTCACCGGCAAAGGCGAGAGCGAAATCCACTGGTGCGTAGACATATTACAGAATCACGGAGGAAAGCGAAGTCGTTAAAGGATCCATTCCGGCCATTCGTTTAACATTTTCCCCTCCAGCGGTTCCTCATAAGGGGACCTCGAATGTTTAAATTTCATATAAATGCAAATTTACGTCGGCGAGTGCGCATTTCTGTCACGAATTTCTGCTTCAAAATGGTCTTATGAAGTGGTGCGTAAAAATGAAAATGGCATTTTATTTTATTGTATAGAGGAAGATTACGCTGAACACTGTATCGCTGTCTTTAGAGCGGACGTAATAAGATGTAACGACAACACGCACACTTGAAGCACAGAATAAACAAGCATACACAGTTTTGACCAAGACAACAAGTATATAGAAAACGCACAGTCTCAAGATTCTTTCTATGAACTCCAATTAGGAAAAGGCAAAAAATGTGATTATTTGTTAGAATTGCAGCAGTTGATTTTCGGAGAACGGCATGAACAAGTGTTGCCTGGCTGCGTTGGCGTATGACATGGTTTCAGGCCAGTTTTATTGCCAGCTAAGACCCTTTACATGGCAGAACAATATTGCTAGTAAAGCATCTTCTTTGCATAGGACCGACTGGTGCTGTGTTTCACTGTGTTCCACAAAAGATCCATCCTGAGTGATGGCCCATCTTAGCAGAATCCATTAGAGAACCTAATCTCATCGCTGGTCTGCCACCGGATTACCGGCCCCCAGACCTTACCGGTAGAATAGCAGGAGAACCCCTTTCTCTTTGCCTCAAGCCACTTCCGTTGGCCATCGAAAACGTGCTGGCTCTGCCGAAAGAGAGCGGCGCTTCGCTCTTGATAAATGACCGCGTCTCTCGTGCATGTCTCCTTTTCGCTATAGCCCAACACTTTCTGCCCGAGTCGAAGACGCGATGTGGATTGCGCCTCGGTTCCACACTTACCGAAGACCCTGCCACTCTCGCGCTTCCGTCCATTAGAGCTTCCTCCCGGGGCAGCGGCCTCATTCTCTTAGTTGCGCGAAATTGGGCCCCTAGTGATGAGGATCTCGCGTGCGGTGGTTGTGTGGCTCCAGGACGTGGTGAAGGCGGCCTGATTGTAAGCGCGCGGTCCCTTTGGAACTATAGCTCCTGCTCCTCACTTACGGCTCCTTATTGTTGTTCCAGTATACTTCTCGAGTATCCGCCTCTTTCCGACGCAGGAAGGTGGCAGGGAGATGCTTCTTGCTAGGCGGATCTGGGCTGGCTTGAGAGAGACTCCTTGTCTTTAAACTTTAAAACGAATACGCCAAACCGTAACATCGGAGACGACCAGACAAGTACTTTGTCTGAGGTCAATGGAAGAGGCAAGGCGCCACCCGTTACAAACACAGCAGAGGATCAGAAATATTTAGTTCAGACTACGGCATGCAATTTGTGGCGGTATGAAAAAAAATGCAAAAAAACCCAAAAAGTATTTGCGCGGACCGAATTCATCACTCGAGACAGTTGGGTATAGTGCTTTTTTTTTAATTCTTTCGCCGGCAGGTTACGACGCCAGACGTCTCGCGTCACTTCTATTATTTGAAGCCACTCTAGCATGCGCACTCATGTTTCGTCCTTGGTTTTATAATTTAAAAAATGTCCCCAAAATAATTAGCATGGTACCTGGTTTTGAAGCACCTTGAGTATATTTTAATGTGATATACTAAAACAAGCGTTTATTATTCATTCACTTATAGAAAGTTTCGCATCACCGTTCGCGTGTTCACTCCCTACCATTCCTTCTTAGCTAATCAGTAAAGTGGTAAGTTTTCAGAGCATTTTTCATAAAAATGAAAAAAAAAAACGCAGCCCATAATGTCAGTGCTTTCCTGGTTCATACGTCGTTAATACAACCCAATCAGATGAGGATAGAACTTCATTTATACGTGTAAAATTGTTTTTTCTTCTTGCATGCATCTTCATACTACAGTGTTCACGCATATAGTTTGCTGTAGTGTACGATCAAAGAATTGTTCGTGGGTTGCCTGCGCCCCTCTCATCCATAGGTACCTTTTTACGAGAACGAGAACATAGAAAGATAAAAATAACGATTTATTTGGTCAAACGCTAGAGTAGTGTTCACCGATGTTCAGCAGTCTACAGACCACCTCAAACTGCACCACGCACGCTAGCGAAGAGCCATGGCTAAATGCATTACGGCCTCATTTGTCATTGTTTGCGCTCGTGTACGTTGACGCGCACTGATGATACATGCGCACAAAGACCTGGGCACTGTTTCTACAGCGTCGACAGGCATTTTAGCCGCCTCTTCTGAGCAAATAGAGCGTGACTTTCTGCCATCAGTGGCGCCCCCCTCTTTTGCTAGCGGATAACCCGTGCGAGGACGCGGCGGAATGACTTTGTAACGATGTTTCACTTGAGCGTCCCATGGTCAGCGTTCAAAACATCAAACCACTTGGCACGAGACCGGTTTATCCTCTTGCTTGTGTTGAGTTACCTGCGGCTGTTTTCAGAAATTAGTCTGCTATATAGGCTTCGTATGGGAACCGCACCCATTGTAATTGATTCGCGCACGCTAACGTCCGATAGCGGAGTGACTTTCTTTTGCTTTCTTCTTATACCAGCTCCAATATACATTGAAATCATGGAGCTCATCGCTAAAGCGGTAGAGTAGCTTCATCCCGAAAGTGCACCTGAAGTTGGCATTAGCTGCGGGCTTCGCTTCCATTTTACTTTTTTTTTTTTGCCTCGCGCCATAAGAGCACTTAAGTGCACGGCAAATCTTGGTAATGAAATTTTATAGCCGGCTATAATGAATAAACCGCTTATAAGTAACCGATGATAACACAAGTTATTAACTGTGCAGATAAGAGCTCTTCAACGTCAATTACTGCCTTCTACGTACTGCAAGCGCAACGTCATGACCAATAAAAAGCAAAACAAGACGTGTCGATGCTTAGGTCGCATCTAATAATCCCAATATCATTAGGTAAGGTGGTGCGTTCAGGAAATTACTGATGGTCGGCTATGTGCACACTGCAGCATTTTAACAGGCGCAACAAAAAGGCACACAGATCATGGAACGATCGCAAACGATATACAATGCGTCGTTCTGATTGCGACGTGTTTTGTTCGATAAGAAGAACAGGTTACGCTTCTGCAAAGAAAAGAAACTCAATTTATGAGCGGATTTCAACACTTTGCAAGCTACCATGCTGTTCCATTTCCTAGGGCCGTTATTTGTGCCTGCCTGCTCGTCTTCTTAAATATACTGCTGATGTCAAGATACAAGTAGAAAACAAGCCAATTCTTAGGAGTTTCCACGCCACATGAACGACAGCATCAGCAGCTCAAGAAAGCAAAAAAATAACAGTAATATGAAGGAGGGACAACACCGTGTGCATGAGCGCCTGGTTGATCTTCCCTGCACAAAACAGAGTCCCGACCAGCGCAGCCACCACCCGGTTCCTTCCGGAGCCCTCCACTACGGCGTCTCTCATAGCCTGAGTCGCTTTGGGACGTTAAACCCCATAAACCAACCAACCAACCTTCCGAGTGGCACTCGGTCCTGCGCAGTGCGTGTGCTATCGACCGTAGTCGACGAAGCCATCGTCGAGCATGCGGGGCGCACTGCACACTGTTCTCCGTGTTCCAGCCGCTCCCCTTATGAGTTTTATGTTTCCAAAAGGCTACCGTGCTGCATCAGTCGCGCGCGGCCGCAGCTGCGTTATGATTTTTATGCTGTCGCCGAGAAAGAGGAAGCACTGAGGCAACAGTTTGAGAAGTGAATGTGGACAGCCTGCCGTTCCTCTCTCTGTTTCCGCCTCTGTTTCTTCTTTGTTTTATTATGAATTTATAACTGTGCTATGTTTTTTTTTAGTTCGTTCCGGGAATCTTGTTCGCTCGGCCAGGAACTAGTAGGGCTTGCCTAGGGACAGCTGGACCATTCATTGAGGAAAACATTCAATGCACAGAATAAATCCAGTTTAGTTGGGTGGCCCTTATTCCAGGAGCCCATTAGCGTTTGCCACCACTCTTTACGGGTTATTCAGCCAAGGCCTGTTTCTGGGTGCGAGTTGGACCGCACGGCTTCCCAATCCTCGGCTGTAGGGTTATTGACTGTCTCAAAATTTGGATCGTTCTTGCATACCCCGTACCATGTAGTATAATTTCGCCACTTTTAACTCGTTGCTCGTGCCTTTTGCCACACTTGGGCTTCTTCAGCTCTCGTAATAATAACGCGTACAGCTGGCCATGCTCCTGCGAGGGATCACTTGTTATTTTCATTGGCTTGACTGATCCTGTGGCTGATGATGAGCGGCGATAAATAGTGGTCAGCATGTACAAGAGTAGCATGAAATGAAGCCATGTCACAGGGCGAAGCTAACACGGAGCAGCGGCTTAACGCCTGTTCCATGTGCCATAAAGCCGGATTTTCCGCGACATGAAGCGGAAGGGCCGCAAGAATTTATTTCGGACATTCAACGTAAAGATATTGTTGCGTGTCTGTATTAAATATCATTTAATTTTTTTTCTTGCCTTGCCTCTGCCGCACAGCATAGTCTGCATGAGAGGTGCTGTTAAGGAAAAAAAAGTGGGGGAAATTATACAGCGCAAAGTTTAGAGTCAGCCCAACTTATGTAAAGAAGCTTTGAAATATACAGTTTTCTGCTAGCAACGTACGTCGCAAGATTATCATACATTCGCTAAAACTGCTGGTGTAAAAATTTTATAGTTGCACTGAAAAGGGCCTCTGAACGCCTCTCGTCCAAAATTTATATACTACCACGGTTGCAACGCAATTTTTTTAAAATGGTGTTTATTGCCTCAGGGCAATAAGGTAAGAAAAAAAGGAGAGGGTTAAATGAATGAGAAAAGGTTGGCCGATCTAATGAAGGCAAGGAGGGAGCGGTGATGTGGCCATTTCGTCCAAGCTATATATGAGGATGGGCTGCTCAGCGAAGCCTACGTGGGAGCCCAGAAAAAAGAAGGGACACACAGGAAAGAGGAGGGTGCAATTAGACCTGATGCAAATGCCGAGGAACCTGTGTCTGCTCAATGAAATCTATATATGTCATGTATACGTCCAGTAAAAGTTAGTTGAAATCTACCGGGTATCCCTTGTGTGTGCCGTATATGTAGTGTCTGTGTTTTTAAACTGGTTTGGTTTGGTTTGGTTTATGGGGTTTAACGTCGCAAAGCGACTAAGGCAATGAGAGACGCCGTAGTGGAGGGCTCCGGAAATTTCGACCATCTGGGGTTCTTTTACGTGCACTGATGTTTTTAAACTGCTAAGAAAATGATTACAGCAAGCAAATATAAACTAGCCCAACTTAATGTTTTAAATGTACTCACATTACTAACCAGAACGAACAAACCAAGAGCGATGAAAGGTGGTCAATTGTTTGGTCGCTTAGCAAATCGCAGACAGCACTCCCCAGCTGAATCTCTGGGGTCTGACGGGGTTTCGGGCTATAATCCGGCAATCCGGGAGATTTTCTGAGCGGGCAATTTTCCCTGTCACAGTGGGACGTATCCAGCTAATCCGGTTGTGAGAGGCTGATTGACAACGACAGCACTTTGGGGCTGAAAGGGGTGGATCGTTGCGCTGCGGACGAGGTGCCAGCAGGGCAGCTAAGTCGCGACTGCTAACAAGATTAGACTTGTCTTTGCGTCGGATTTCTGCTCGGCTAAGTGAGGTTGCTTTCATCCGGGCCTTCGCAAATCTGGCATTGGAAGGAGGCGTAAAGTAAATATATAAATGCTTAGAAATGTTATGTGGTAGTGAGAAATTTGTTTCGTCTGTCACGCAAGGGCAACACACGCCGCGTTTTCTGTCAGCTCTCATAAGGCTGTCATTTTGATGCCTCTCCCCACTGGCCTTAGAATCCTTAGGGTTCGACTCAGTTGTATCGAACCTTCACAAGAGTTTCTGTACTTTCAAGCTATGCCAGGCTTCTGAACACTATAGTTTTCCTACTGAGTAATCTAAACCGTGTTTTTGTTAACCTCCTACTATATTCTGCCCTATGATGTTGGTAGTTATTTAAGCATCCTGTACGTCAGCATCTATTTGCGCGGGTCCACTGTGGGTTCCCTCAGTAAGTTTGCGTTAACACGTTTTGGCGGGATAGTTGGTTAAGCATCTTGAATAAACAGCGCGAACGAAGACGAGCACACAAGAAAAGAAAACGGACGTGTGCTCGTCTTCGTTCGCGCTGTTTATTCAAGACAGTAAGTTTGGTTCACGAAGCAACCCTGCATTTAGTGACAACTCCTGGTTGATGTTCCCCTAACCACGGACCCAGGACAACACTAAAGTGGTAAGACATGTCGAAACTGTCTTAGTATCGTCTTCGAGATGCCAAACTTTGGAGCCCGCATTGAGAAGTGCGTGTTGCATGCATCTAGCATGCCGATTATAGAAATGTTGCCACTAAAATGGAAATCGTGAAGTGTGAATGCGTAATATTGATGTGTGGTCTGGTCTTAAGACAGACAGACTGAGCCGATGGAGAGTCTGCTCAGTCGCATGCTTTCAGAGAGGAGAGAATATTAACGCGAAAGCATTAAGGCTGCAGTTCTGCAGAAATCTGACACTGTCTTTGGCGTTGTGAGCAAAAAATCATCCGGGGTAAGGTAGCCCATGTGGCCACCCAATCCACCCAGGGTGGCAAACATACGGCCAACCTGAGATACAACATTCTGCTCGTCCTCACGCAACCGTGGTCGAAAAATGGTGGTCATGTCACCTTGTAACGTCATCCTGGGTTACGTGACTTTGTAGCATCATCACAACCTACCAACCGGGTTGATATCAAACTGTTCACTGTGACTGATGGGAGTTGCATTAATAATTGGACGCGAGAGGTCGCTCGGGCTGAGCAACCTGGATCTCACAAGCTAGATCGATGGCAGCACCGTCCATCGCAGCATCGCAGTGCAGCGTCGCATCGCTTCACTGCTGCACAACTGCACGCTATCGCTTTAAAACTACACGACCTTTTTCAGATCTGTGATTTGAAGTCGGGCTTGATAATGTTCCCGCATTACAACAATTCGGGGTTTCTGTTTCGGAGTAAGTCTTATTTCAGCTGGGTTACTGACCCACCTGAGTAGCTCAGTGCCAGGGTACGAACAAAGTGGCAAGTTGGACTTGCCGCCGTCGCGGCCGCGCGCGGAGTGCAATCATATTTTGGTACATATTGCAGCAGCTATAAGAATTATCTGACGCAGTTCATTATACGATGCCTAATAGTAGATATGTTTTGTTAGGAGAAGGTTAGTGACGCCAACCAAGTAAAATACAGGAAAAACACGACGTTTCGGGACCGGCTCGGCCCCTTCTTCACGGTGTGACTACGGACGAGCGCAGCTTGGCTTTTTAAGCCCCTGTGTGGAGGACCTGCGGGTCAATGGCCGCAGCCCATGGACGTAGGATGAGGGGAGAGTCCCCAGGGAACGATTAACATTCTCTCGTGTTTGCTGTATGTGCCACGACTCGAGTAGAAGCCTCCTGCGTGGGTTAGCTTCCGTTTCCAATACAATGGTGCTGTCGAAGTCAATTGGGTGGTCACACCCTTCACAGTGTTCGGCCACGGCGCTGCGTTGACGATTCATGTGACGGACGTCCGCTTTGTGTTGGTTCATCCTTTCCGCGAAGTTCTTCGTTTCCCCTATGTACGACGCCGGGCAGACGGAACACGGAATTTTGTACACGACGCCCTGGGCCTTTTCTCTGGGCTGCCGGTTTTTTGGGCGGGGGAGAAGGCGACCGATAGTGCTGGTCGGTTTGTGCGTTGTCAGCACCCCCTCTTTTCCGAGAATGCGACCGAGCGTCTCGCTCACGCCTCTCACGTAGGGGATGCAAACACGTTTTCGCTTCTGGCATGCGTCTGAGGAAATAATAGACCGGATTTTGTTTTGCCTTTCTTGTTTCCTGATAATGCGCCGGATGAATGAGCTTGGGTAGCCGTTCTTTTGGAGGTCAGAAATGACTCGGTTCTTCTCCTTCCTTTTTTCTTCACTTGAGGAACATATGGAGTCGGCTCTCTTCAGTAATGACGTCACGACAGATGCTTTGTGCGGGATGGGATGGTTCGAATCGAAATGTAGGTACCGTCCTGTGTGGGTTGGCTTCCTGTGCACCGAGGACTGCAGGCCTTTGTCGTGCCTTGTAAGTAGGACATCCAGAAAAGGCAGGCTGCCCTGCTGTTCATGTTCAACAGTAAATTGTATGGCCGGTTCAACTGAATTTAGATGACTCTGGAGGTTTTCTATCTCTGAGGTTTTCACCACACAAAAGCAGTCGTCTACATAACGGAGGAATAACTTTGGCTTGGGATTAAAAGAGGAGAGGGCCCGGCTTTCGACGTCTTCCATGGTTAGGTTAGCCACTGTGACTGAAATTGATGCCCCCATAGCAGTTCCGGTTGTTTGCTTGAAAAATTCTCCGTTGTAGGTGAAAAAGGTACTGCGCAGACAAAGGTCGAGAAGGCGACCTTTGTCTGCGCAGTACCTTTTTCACCTACAACGGAGAATTTTTCAAGCAAACAACCGGAACTGCTATGGGGGCATCAATTTCAGTCACAGTGGCTAACCTAACCATGGAAGACGTCGAAAGCCGGGCCCTCTCCTCTTTTAATCCCAAGCCAAAGTTATTCCTCCGTTATGTAGACGACTGCTTTTGTGTGGTGAAAACCTCAGAGATAGAAAACCTCCAGAGTCATCTAAATTCAGTTGAACCGGCCATACAATTTACTGTTGAACATGAACAGCAGGGCAGCCTGCCTTTTCTGGATGTCCTACTTACAAGGCACGACAAAGGCCTGCAGTCCTCGGTGCACAGGAAGCCAACCCACACAGGACGGTACCTACATTTCGATTCGAACCATCCCATCCCGCACAAAGCATCTGTCGTGACGTCATTACTGAAGAGAGCCGACTCCATATGTTCCTCAAGTGAAGAAAAAAGGAAGGAGAAGAACCGAGTCATTTCTGACCTCCAAAAGAACGGCTACCCAAGCTCATTCATCCGGCGCATTATCAGGAAACAAGAAAGGCAAAACAAAATCCGGTCTATTATTTCCTCAGACGCATGCCAGAAGCGAAAACGTGTTTGCATCCCCTACGTGGAGAGGCGTGAGCGAGACGCTCGGTCGCATTCTCGGAAAAGAGGGGGTGCTGACAACGCACAAACCGACCAGCACTATCGGTCGCCTTCTCCCCCGCCCAAAAAACCGGCAGCCCAGAGAAAAGGCCCAGGGCGTCGTGTACAAAATTCCGTGTTCCGTCTGCCCGGCGTCGTACATAGGGGAAACGAAGAACTTCGCGGAAAGGATGAACCAACACAAAGCGGACGTCCGTCACATGAATCGTCAACGCAGCGCCGTGGCCGAACACTGTGAAGGGTGTGACCACCCAATTGACTTCGACAGCACCATTGTATTGGAAACGGAAGCTAACCCACGCAGGAGGCTTCTACTCGAGTCGTGGCACATACAGCAAACACGAGAGAATGTTAATCGTTCCCTGGGGACTCTCCCCTCATCCTACGTCCATGGGCTGCGGCCATTGACCCGCAGGTCCTCCACACAGGGGCTTAAAAAGCCAAGCTGCGCTCGTCCGTAGTCACACCGTGAAGAAGGGGCCGAGCCGGTCCCGAAACGTCGTGTTTTTCCTGTATTTTACTTGGTTGGCGTCACTAACCTTCTCCTAACATTAAATTTCCCAACCAGACAGACTTCTGTCGAATGTTTTCTTTTGAGATATGTTTTGGTACGTGAAAGCACAGTTCGATTAAACACGAAAGGCGACCGTTCATCATCGACTATTCTGTGACTACACCCCGTAAAGGTCAACAACCAACCAGCTTTCGCGAAGCAATGTTCTTCTGGACCGAATATTGCTTAGATGTCTTCTTTTTCCGCATCATTTTTTCTTCGCACAGCAAAAGACTGAAATTACCTTCCCCACGATTTTATGCCATCACCTGCCAATCCAGTTCTGTTAACAATTTAGATATGTACTTCGTAAATATCATGTAGGCAATCATATTCATTCTATATTTGTACTCCCACTCCTTATGTAATACCCCCAAAGTGGAGTCTTTAAGGTAATAAAGTGAAGTGCCCCGCAGAAATTAAGTGCCATTCAACTTTTTCGGCCGAACTAACAGCCCCCTTTTATTTTGTTTCTATTTATGCATTATCCATTCACGAAATGACTGGGAGGGGCGTGGCACCCCGCAAGGGGTCGAACGGCACACTTCGGCTCACGTTGAGAATAGCGCATGAGGGGCATGCTACCATCGCTTACATTGTTCGTTCCCCTCGATATAGCTTTTTACTGAGTTGCGAACCAATCAGAGTGCAATGGCATGGTTCAGAAATGTATACTTATCCCCATTCCAAGATATCTCTTACGTAGGCATTGACAACAGAAACAGCGCGCTTACGAGGCCTCCTAGCACCGCCAGTCTTCTTTTTTTGAATCCCTGAATCAAACAGCGTGAGAAGCAGGACGCTCTGCGAAGCTCTTAACTGCGCTTGGCGGTGGGAGGTCTCGCTTAATGGCCCGTGGGGAGTTTTATTGCTCCGCAATTCTCTGTTGAATTCCGATCACCCCCTTACTTTTTTTTTTTCTAGCTTTACATGCACTGCCACACTGTAAATCTGCACCACGCCTCATTCCCACCCCTGCTGTCATTATTTCGATATGTCTGCGCTTCCTCGACACCATTCGGCAATTGAGTTGGCGCTACAAGGGTATCTAAAGAAGGGAAAAAAAAATATTGGGGTAGTCGCGTTCCTGTTGTGAGGTCGTTTATTGTTTTTTATGTTTTCTGCGCAAGTTCGCAATCCGTGATGCTTCGGCTGTTCTTATACTAGCGCTATTCTTCAAGCAATGTGGGGAAGGCCATCATTTAGAGTCTGCTACCAAGGCGACGATCACCGCTCCCCACTTTTTTCCCGCCACTGGTACTCTCGATTGCCGCCAGACGGGGCTGTGCAACATCCCTCAGTTCCTGGCGGAGAATTGTCAGTAAACAATCCCGGTCGTTTAACGGTTGCATGGAACAATGCTTTGTTCACAGGCTTTGCACGAGGGAGCTGGTGCTTGTGTACACAGGATTCTTTTGAGTACATGCGATTGCAGGCTCGCCTGTGGATTTACGCCTTTCTGGCCTGCAGATCTGCCTCGCTGCCTTCGGGCACAGTGTTGATATTTATCGAATGGTGCGTGAAATACGCGAACTGTCTTTTCTGTTCTTGAGTAACAAAGCCCAGATTTCAGAGGCAGGGGAACTGCGATGCAAAAGGCAAAAAAAAAAAAGGCGTATAGAGCGCGCAGATTTACTTTTCAGCACGCCTCTAGCTTTCATTAGGAGCGAGAAAAAGCTAAGCAATATCACAATATTCCCAATGCTTGTATTTATTTCTATCCAGATTCTGCATGATTATTACGCGCTTTAGAGAAGAAATGGACGTCTACGAGCTACTGATACGAAAGAGCCGATCTTATTAGCGATTGAACATGGCTGTATGACTGAGAATGCCCACATATTGGCTAACTTCTACTGTCTCGTATCGCTGCTGCTGTGAGCAAGGAAGAGGATTTTGAAATGCGGTGGGCTTAATCACTAACTTCATATCGACCACAGGACCTTCATTTTGCCTGTTTTGTAAATAAGCCCCTTCATTCATCCATCCTAATATGTTTGAGAGGAGAGGGAATATACAAAATGCAACGAGTGATCTTACAAGAGCGGTTTCCTACAAGAGGCGTGAGATGTTGACAAGGCCTTAACACCTCCGGTTTTCAAAACGAGATTTCCTGGCAGTTAGCCAGCAGCGCAACAGATTATAAAGGGGAAATTCATTCCAAACTCGCATACAGCTTATTTGCACAAAACAAGGTGCACTCTGAACAGAAAGGAGTAAAAATTGGCAGAGGCTCAGCTTGGTTAAGCCCGGAAATTGAGAAAGTAACTCCACCCAGCCCGCATCCGCCGCGTCTACCGCCGCTCTGCGCCGACGGCACGAGCTGGAGCTCTGTATATACAAATGGTATGACGTCACTCCTACCGCAGCACCTATAGTGGGAGAAGCGAGAGGCTCACCGCCCGCCGTGTCTACCGCCGCTCTACGCTGACGAGCCGAGCTGGGGCCCTTTTCTTCCACAGATGGTGTGACGTCACTCCTACCGCAGCGCCTCTAGTGGGAAAAGCGAGAGGCTCACCGCCCGCCGTGTCTACCGCCGCTCTACGCTGACGAGCCGAGCTGGGGCCCTTTTCTTCCACAGATGGTGTGACGTCACTCCTACCGCAGCGCCTTTAGTGGGAGAAGCGAGAGGCTCACTGCCCGCCGTGTCTACCACCGATCTACACTGACGAGCCGAGCTGGGGCCCTGGCTTTTCGCAGCTAGTATGACGTCACGTCTAAGGTCACGCTAAAGGTCAAATGTGTCCACCGCCACGCTACGCTGAAGGGCTCAAACTGTGAGCAGTACTGCTTTCGCAATAGAAGGGAGTAAGCTGTCCTCGG
This sequence comes from Amblyomma mixtum, assembly GCF_055824585.1. Classification (NCBI taxonomy): domain Eukaryota; kingdom Metazoa; phylum Arthropoda; class Arachnida; order Ixodida; family Ixodidae; genus Amblyomma; species Amblyomma mixtum. The sequence continues at coordinate 41,575,770 of NC_143019.1, read as the reverse complement.
GCGTACTCTCTCTTATAGAAGTGAGTGCGCTAGAGGACAGATTACTCCCTTTTTTGCTCCCATATAGGGCGTATTCCTTGCAGTGTAGAGGCGGCAGGGAATCCTCAGTCCGGTAGCAAAACTAGCAACCTTCCCTGCCCTTTTCTACTGTGTATGCTACTTAACTTTACTGCCATGCACCGACAATAAAATTCTCCAGATGACTGCCTTAAAATTTCTTGTAGAAGTCGGTGCAAGCGACTTGACTCTTCTCCTTCTCATCGTCTGCGCGAGACAGTTGATTAATAGGATGCTACCAATGATAATAGGCGCTAGTTCACCACTGCGCATACTTAACCTTCTATCTGGGCTGTTAATAATTTTTGTGCATCGGATGTGGTAACCAGGCTATACTAGCATACTGCTGGATTTAGAACGCAATATTGTTTTGGGCACAAAGAAGGATTTTTTTTTGTTACTCTGTACAGTGAAGAACTATAATATTTTGCTCCCGACCTGGAGGCGAAAGTGGAGGGTGGTTGTCTGATAAATGTATTTGCATCCATTTTGGCCAGTTATAAATGATGAACCTGTACAAATTAACTCAGCTGAGTGCTTTACACGGTCCGTTGTGCAAGCTATTCAAGCAGCGGAATCACTGACTTGCCCTGCGAACGACATATGTCACGTGACATCACGTTACGCTTTCGTGCTCGCGCCCGAAGACGAAAAAAAAAGGTTCCTTTAATATATACTGGTGTGGCACCACAGGGACAGGGACAGAGACAGAGTGACAACAACACAAGTGCTGTCACTCTGTCTCTGTCCCTGTCCCTGTGGTGCCACACCAGTATGAATTCGTACCAACTCGCCCAATTTTCAACCCTTTCCCTTTAATAAGCCACGACGTGCTTTAGAGTGAAACGTGCCCATTTTTTCTCCCGCGACTTTCTTTAGAGAGGGCAGCACGCGAAAATGGCCGTACAGTTTGCGAAAAATCGAAAGGACGATTCATACGTGCTCTCCGAGCAAGTCAAGTTCGTGCACCATGACTGGGTTTCTCTTTATGACAGCCCCAATGTTGAGAGCATGACTTCACAGTCGACAGGTTTTCTATTGCGTCTTGAAGGTGCTTTCGGCACTTAATCGTGTGCTGACCTCTCCTAACAAAACAAATTCACCCGTGAGCTAAGCCATGCAGTGAGTCACGCCTTACAGAGAGCTCGTCCCCTGCGTCAGAAAGCGCAATCGAAGTTGAATGTGTCCCCTGTCATTGTTTCGACGCGCGAGTGCCACTATGGGCCCATTAGGTGCTACGTTAAAAGGTAGAATCAGGATGAGTACTTACTTTTTCGCCGGCAACAGCTGCATTCGACAGATGGGAGCAGCAATTTAACTGAACTGCCGAGAAGGATGGTCTCTGCACTTTCGCACTGCCAGCCTTGGTAAGCACCCACTCGAGTACGGAGTCGATCACACCTGTCTTGAGTGGTCTGACGGGCGCTCCGAAATGCGCGTGCGGCACCTATCGGCAGCCACCGGATTCGAGATAGCACGGTCAAAAGCGCCTCGAGCGCGGATGCTGAGGCCTCCGTGGCCGAACGGGATAGAGGCCTGCGTGATTTGAGGGTCGCAAGTGCCGGCTCTGTATCGCTCAAGGAACACCGGCGATGACTGAGCCGCGAACGCGCATGACGAAGCACGCATTCATGTTCACGGCGTTATCGCATCGGGCGAGGCCATGGCGACTGCGAGGTATGCTGCGAGCTGTGTGGCGGCAGCGTGACGTGTTCTCGGCTCGGCCGGGAGTGCTATTTCGATGATAAAAAGCCAGTGCTCGCGACCTGCAAATCACACAGGTCTGTACCCGATCGGCCACGAATGCTGCAGTGTCCAAGCTCGTGGCGCAATTCGTTAATTGATCTCAAACCCAGTGACTGCCGCCGGGCGTCGCAGGCGCAGTTCTGAGGGCCCTTCAGACCGCTCTAGACAAGTGACGTTGACTTTGTACAGACGCGGCCGTAAGTAAACAGAGTACGTTATTGCGTTCGAAGTGCAATCACGCTTTCTCCACTGGTAATGTAGAAGCGTTGTTTGTGTACAAGAAAGCCCACTAACCTCCGCTACCAGCATGCGCGTACCACTGCTGGAAATTTCAGTTAGGTGACGCGTGAAAAATATTCGAAGACAGTTGCGTGCTCCGCTTACTTTTGTCCGCGCCTGTACGTCAGCGAATAGCTTGTACACAAAGACAGAAAAAAAAACAGACTGAGAAGCAGTTTTTTATGATTAAAGAAAAGCAATCATCGAATATTCCCCTAGCATCGGCAAATAATGCGGCACTATATGATCGTGTGTCTGGAAGAGGATGAGAGATGACTTGTGTCACAAAAATAAGAATAGACACCCCTCTATCGTGGTCTTGTTTTACAGGGGTCTGTTAAGTTTCAGCGAGCGACAAACTGCAAGAAAGGTATGCAGACGCAGAGTCAATGCCGGATTGGAGAGAAAGCAATTCGCCCGGACGACGTCCCTCCGCTTCCGGGCAGCCGACTTAAGGCCAAAAAGGGCAAGGAAACAAGCGAAGCGCAATCGGAAGTGAGCCTCTGCCTTGGTGCACGCGTGGCACGGCAGACGAAAGCCGGTGAAAGAAATGTTGCACGGAAACGCTTTGTGTTCTTTGAGCACGCAGTTCATTAACCTGCCGAGGTTTTAGTCTTTTCTTTTGCCTCCTTTTGACAGCTCGAGTCTCGATTTGTATCGAAGCAATCAGTGAGATGAGTGACATCGAATAATGGCATACACTTAACGTGCAATTCCTCTCGTGCTGGGCCTTTGAAAAGTGATGCGAGAACTGGAAAAAGCATGCGGAATCGACGTCCAAGTCAGTTAACCTGTTTTTTACGCTTAGCGTGGTTCAGATGCCACAGAAAGGTTTTATAAGTTTCGTAGAGCGAACTACGCAGCCTGATTACAGATGCTCTCTAGAGACAAAGCTCTCTTTCTCCGGCGTCTTCACAGCAACTTAGCACTTAAGAACATGGACAGGCCAGATATTGACTTCCCAGGAGGCTGGGCAGAAAACGTCGTATTATTTTCTAGTATAACGTTTCCTGAAGAACGAAAGTCCATTTTCACTAGAACTGCATGAATTCAAGAAAAACCGTAGACAAAGCCACGAAAAATATTTGCAATAGCTACACCAAACACCAAAGCATTTCAGCATTTGAAACACTATACTCGCACCAAGGTCCAATACTCAGCAAGATTACTCCACTTTGTGTTTTTGAGTGACTGGAGTCATTCCCTTGTCATATTTCGACGAAACCCCTTTGCCATCTGTCAACTACTTATCCTCACTTCTTTCTTAAGTCTACATTTCTTTATGAGGGGCTTCGAATCTGGGACCCGATGTGGCCGTGTCGGCCCTGTAGCACGCATGGACTGCGGTCCGTGTCACATATGCAAATTTTCTAGACAGCGAAACTCTTTGTCGCCTGCAGCTGGTCTCGACTGCCAATATTGAAGGGCGGCCACATCGACATCGCCGATCGCCTGCCACACGGGCCACGGCAGAAACCATTCCATACAACGAGGGCGCTTTCTCTTTCGATGCCAGAGATGGTTATCGCTTTCAGCCCTGCGATGCGCTATGGGAAGGATGGGGTTGTTCTTTCACGCAGGGAAAGGCAAACAACCTAACAACAAAGCAGAGGCGAGGAAAAAAGATAAAAAAATAGTTTAAACCACGTGAATACTAGCCTTAGGGGTGGGCGCAGCAACACAGTTGAACGCGACCGCGCGCATCGAACAGAGCACGCGTATCCTCTCCCAGCCTAATTTAAATATATCGGAGCTCGACACAGCGTCACTGCGTTGGCTGCAGGACGGCGATGTTTCTTGACGGAGGGCCGATTCGGAAGATTGTTTCCGGTGCCTGATTTTGGTCTGCCGAAATACAAGCGATGCGTCGAGCGTTAAGGTCCTTTTTTTGGCGAGGCGCCCTTGGTTGTTTACAATTCTGCCCTTCATTGAAAACCAGACGGGGACGACGCTTCTGGTGCGGTTAATAGAGCAGGGAGCAAACAAAGTGAAGACCGGGGCAGAGGCGGGGAAATGCTCTCATACTTGAAGCACGGTGAACGCCGCGGTGAAGTACGGGTTCTCGAGGAAATTTAAAACAGCTGTTCTTCGAACTCCTGCGGGGTTTACATGTTTTTATTCATAAAAACAAATTATGCTTGGCTTATACTTCATAAATTACAAATTCAGAACAGACAGATGTTCGAAGAGCCTTTTCTGCAATTTTGTTTCGGTGTATTTGAGTGAGCGAGCGAGCGAGTGAGTGAGTGAGTGAGTGAGTGAGTGAGTGAGTGAGTGAGTGAGTGAGTGAGTGAGTGAGTGAGTGAGTGAGTGAGTGAGTGAGTGAGTGAGTGAGTGAGTGAGTGAGTGAGTGAGTGAGTGAGTGAGTGAGTGAGTGAGTGAGTGAGTGAGTGAGTGAGTCAGTCAGTCAGTCAGTCAGTCAGTCAGTAAATGAGTGAAAACATTTATTGGGCTCCAAGTTTGTGATGTTAGGGTCCTGGCGGCATCGTCTTTGTTCATCTACCCTGAATCTATTCCGGTAACTCTTCCACCTATGCCAATGGTCGGCTGCGCTTACTTCAGAAATTGCGGGTGAAAATTTTGCCACCCCCCGGCATTCCCCTCAGCAGTTCGCTTACTCGCTAAATGGTCCACGAACCGTCATATTGGCAAGCCCATGTTGGAAACCCATGAGAAAAGGAAAAACTTGCTGTAAGCTTCCTTCTCTCTTTGTGTTTTCTGGTGGATCGTGCGTTGCCCACCACTGTTGCCGGCCACAAGACAGCTTCCGAGATAGGATTCCGAAAGCAGCGTTTTTGCTGCGCGCGCGCGTGTGTGTGTGGGTGTTTTCTCAGCAATTCAGCCGTTTCCGTGTCAGAAAAAATGTTGGCAGTGTTTGCGAGGAATAAATGCATCTTGATTTTTTTAGTATGTCATTTCCGTTTAGTGTCCCTTTAAGCTTTTCGCCCAGAAGTTTTACCCTCTCACGCACCGTGTTCAGCTCCCCGAGCTCCCCAGCCTTCCCAAACTTATTCCTTGACTTCTGTATACAGTCAGTTACGTACGCAAGAATTACTTGCGGGAAGCAATGGACACCAACACTAGTGGCCGTATACATTAATTAACTCTAGCATGCGTTTTTGCGTTCCGTGTATATGTTCTTCGGAAAGTGGTGCGCCAGTCCATTTCACATTTACATCTTCTGAGGTCGATGTCACACATGGACAAATAAAATTAGAAATATATCCGATTATGGAGCTGCAAGATTCGGTTAGTGTGCAGACGCTGCCACAGCAAACGTCGCATTAATTTACACGTAAGTTAGGTGCGCACAGAAGTACATGCTTTCCAGTACGAATTCGGGCTCTCATTCCTAGAGACACATTAGGGCAACGCGGAAGCAGTTTGGCAAGAACGCTGTCGACCCTACTAAATGCAGTGACAGATGCCGCAGCATCCACGTGATCTGTTGGCGCTCTGCCAAACTCCAGCCTATGTCTCTCAGCCGCTGCCGTGTAGCCTTCGAAACTTTCCTCGCGGTCGACCGTAATTTGAGACTCCTAATTAGGGTTCAAAAAGGCTCCCCCGGGAAACATATGAGGCGTGCTTCTCTGGCTCAGACCGCAGGGCCGGAGGCATACGGTGAGTGTTGGCCGCAAAGGGGACGGTGATCTGGAACGCGTGTACTAATGTAGCCTGAAACGCGGTCAGCGCGAAAATGCCTGGACCCCCCCCCCCCCCCCCCCCCCCCCCATACGCACGCACGCACCCTCTATCTTAACTTGATTTATAGAGTGCTTCGGGTGCGTCACGTTATAACGACGGCTCGCGTCAATGCATTCCCGCAGAATCTAGATTCCAAACGGGGGACGCTAGATGCAGCGCTGAAATGCCGACGTCGCTCGCCTGAATGGCCGAATGCAGGTTGGAAGTTTGGATGAACCTCGCCTCGACGGCGACCGGGAGGAAGGCGAGACGGGGTTCCGCAGGGTACGCACGGTTCTTGGCTTCAGTTAGCCTCGGGGCAGGCGCACTAATGTTATTGTAGCCGAGGGTAATGAGGAAATGCACGCGAGTGCATGGTCACGACGGTCGTATGTGTGCACATACGAGGAAGGAGGCACGATTCATAAGCACGGCGCGCACTTATAATGCAGCTCATTTGAATGCGGCAGCTCGAGCCTGACTGGAATCATAGAGAAAGCTGGAATCGTCTGCTTCGGGTCAGCGCTCGGATTTGGAAAGGCGTTGACACCCTAGCACTGCGAAGACATACCGTTCGCGAACGAGCAAACCACCGGCGGTGATTGCAACTAATCCCCCCTCCTCACTGGACATGAATTGATGAAGGAACAAGCTTCAGAGTGACTCCTTGTCTGCAGTCATTGTTCGGTTGGTTAGGGTTGATAAGCTATCCTTAACCCGCACTAAACCTAGATCAGCATGTGACGTTTTCGTTGGTCCATGCTTTAGGAGCCGCAAGCACGTTTTTCATGCTGGTATTGAAACAAAAAGTTCGTGCGTATATGCCTGCTTACAAGCGTGCATACATGAGTGCGCGTGAGTGCATCTGTATGAGTGTCCTCGCTGGATACTTTCTCTTGCAATGAGCCCTGGATAATTAGTCCCTAAGCACTAATCCGATGAGTATTAACCTTGAGATAAACGTTCCGTTTGTTAGCGGGCGCCATTTTGACGTGTTTTCTATTTGTTTCTGCGAGGACCGTCCGTCCCTGTTCTTTTTTTTTACGAGCGACGTGGTGCGTGTCTTACCCCCCCCCCCCCCCCCCCCGTGCGAGAGTCGGTGGGCGGCAGCTGCGGCGTTGCGCGCTGTGCCTAAAAGCAGTGTTCCCGTTTCGGAGGGGCGGCCGAGGCTCGGACGCTGGACCGCTCCTACCCCCCCGGCGTTTCTTGGAAGAGAGACTCTCGCACCTGTTCGTCTTTTCTCTGTGTGTTTACGTGTTTTCTGTTCGCATTTGTGTGTTTGTAACTGTGAGAGTGTCAACTTTGACACAGAGCAGACGCCCCTTCGTGGGGCCCAGAAAAAGAGCGGGAAACGAGCGAGACGAGTTTTGTCTTTTAGTGTGTGTCCGAGCGTGTGCGCGTGCGGTTCGTTGAGGGAACGTTGTTCTTAGTGTGTGTATAAGTAGGCTTTGTACATTGTGTATATATTAAACTTGCATATTCTTAAGTGTAATTTATAGTCCGTCTTTCTATCTACATATATAAATATTCCTTCATTGTATATTAGTTAGCCGAATAAGCTAACACGTTCTCTTTTCGCTTAGCTTGAGTGCTCCGTCCCGAGGAACTGCCCGCACACTGTTGTCTTTAGGTAGCGAAAATTCGTGCTTTCGCACTGATTCGAATGCAGTCAACATTCTCTCCAGTATTTTTTTCATCATTCCTCCCTTAGGTACTGATTTACAGAGCAGCATTACGGGGCTAGTATGCCAGAGGTCTGTGTGTTTTCGAATAAAATGCACAGAATATTTCACCGCTGAGATTGTATGGAGCTGACTGTATCGGAATATGACACGCATATGAAGAAAAGCAAGAGTTACCGAAACTAAGGAATGCGTGTAAAAGGGAATACCGTTAACTTTTTTTAATGAGTCGTCTTAATAAATATGAAATTAATAGCGTAATTATTTCATACCTTGAAGATAACTGATCTCAAAATAGAAGAAAAACAATCACAAGCCATCAGTGGGATCGAACCAACGACTTGTTAATTTCGTGAGTGGTACCGCACCTATTCGGCTACGGTGGTGGCTATCTAATCTTCTACTTTCGTTTTGTCGAAGAACGTATGCGAAATTCAGAGGTCGTGTGTTTGGATCTCACGGGCGGCATGTGGTTGATTTTTCTTATACTGTCTAATCTATTATCTGTCAACGGGAAAATAATTGCGTGATTAGTTTCCCATTTATTCAGACCACAAATTAGAACAAAAATAAAGAGAGAAACATTCTCCTATGCTTTCCTAGGTTTGAGTTAATTACTGGTTTTAATTCCTGCGTGCATGACGAGGTGGCAGCTGAGAGCTTCGTTTTACAAACGCGCAACAATGCCCCTCAGCTCTTTCGTCTCTTGGCGCGTCGCTAAGCGCTATGAATATGCGAAGACGCAAAACATAACCGCATGAATGAGATCGTCCTACGAGGGGGGATCACGGGTCACTCGGAAACAAAGCGAAGGAAAGTGGCGCCATCTGGGGATCACAGTACGCTTTTATCTGTCGAGCAAAATGGAGCATTCGCACGAAGTTCCTTCAGCCTTAAAACGCAATGCCACCATCTGCCGGGCTAGTTGGTTGCGATCCATATGTATCAGCATCGCGAACGCAAAACAGGAAGAAGGAGAAGATAGTACGGAGCGCGGAACTTCCAACTTTTATTTGAGCAAGAACTGAACCCGCACTTATACACACACACCGTGTAAAAACCCACCAGGGGGAGAAATCAAGGCGCGCGATGGAACTGGGACCCACACGATGTCCAGGGCATCAAAAGATAACAAGAATCGCACTATACAATGAGTTCCATGAAATGAAGAACGAGTGACATGCGGAAAATATGGAAATGGGAAAAAAACAGGGTTGAGTGTGCGCGAATCACAAAACGATGGAAAAAGAAATGAAAAAACAGGGTTGAAGGCGCGAATTTGCTAAAAGCATGAAAAGGCGAGAAGACGGAGGAAAGGTTAGCGATACGAAGGATGAGTACCAACAATTAACACGGCTAGAAAGAAAATGCAACATGTGAAGTGTGCTTCTAAAAACCAGATAAAATCAGTTAAAACCAGAGAGAAAGGTGATTTATTTTTCAGATAGTTAGATCTTCTCGTCTCCTTAAGCTTTTAGCAAATTCGCGCACACTCAACCCTGTTTTTTCCCATTTCCTTCTTTTTTTTCGCATGTCATTCGTTCTTCATTTCGTGTAACTCATTGTATAATGTGATTATTGTTATCTTTTGATGCCCTGGACATCGTGTGGGTCCCAGTTCGATTGAGCGCCTTGATTACTCCCCCCGGTGGGCTTTTACTCGCTGTGTGTATAGAAGTGCTGGTTCAGTTTTTGTTGAAATAAAAGTTGGAAGTTTAGCGCTCTGAACTATCTTCTCCTTCCTCTTTTGTGTTCGCGCTGCTGATACATATGGATAAAACGCCAATAGGCCTCGAAACAGGCGAAGGTAAAAACGCCTCAGAATAACGACTGTCGTGACACAGTGCTGCGCTTGGGAGAAACATACCCCACCCTCGCTGCCCTTCGCTCGCGTTCACAACCCTTTCGTTCGCAGGCAGAAGCACCGGGCATATTCCATGCTCTCCGGTGGCCTCCCCATTATCGATCTCTCTAAAGCCTCCCGCTGATTTGAGCCATCAACCAAGCTTACCGGTTTTGTAACAGTGCATGCGGCGCAAGTAAACCTTTGCCAGTTGATTTGCCGCTGTACCATTTGCGCGTGATTCTCGCACAGGCCATCCCAGCTGACATGCACTAAAGTGCGGAAACACTAGGCGTTCCTTCTCAAAAGAAAGCTAACTTCTGGCTCACTCGGAATATGCTCTATTCTCTCCATAGGACCAGACACGTAATATAGGAGACATCGTGAACGACGGATATGTGCGCCTTCCTCGACTGCTGCTGTTTCCGAAGTGAACAAAGGCACTCCCGCCACTTCCGGTCGCTTTCCCTTATCCGCCGATGCTCCTTGGATGGCGGACAGGGATGCTCTGTGCTACACTTCGTAGCATAAACTTCGTGCTCGATGAAGTTGGCACGAAGATGGCGGGCCGGCCTGAGAAACGTCCCTTTCTGCAAGTATGACCGGAAAGTGCGCATTGCAGCATTGAGGGAAAACGGAAACTAGAAAAGGGCCCGGAAATGGCTGGAGGGAGACGTGCCCAGGACATAATACATTGGACTCAGGGGAGTTATGAAAGGAGACACGGCAATGCCGCAGAAAGGGGTACATTGTTTTGGAACAGAAGGTTTAAGTGCTAACAGGAGCCTACGAAGAGGCGAACAATGGAGTGCATATTGCAACCGCACAAAACTACGAGGGACGAAAAGACGAAAGCACAGGACAAAACGCGGAACTTCAACTAAGGTTTACTAGAAGAAAAACCACATTTATACAAGATTCGTAATCGCACCTGATGAACAGCAGACACCATCACATTATACAGGTACGGTGGTTTTTCTTGTAGTAAACCTTAGTTGAAGTTCCGCGTTTTGTCCTGTGCTTTCCTCGCTTCGTCCCTCGTCGTTTTGTGCGGTTGCAATATGCACTCCATTGTCAACCACCAACTATCCCGTATTCACCTGTTACCGAAAGGCGAACGTCACGAGCGTGAGGGCGAAACGCTGAAGTTACCTGTATGACTTACCGGGGACAAAAGTAACTGCTCAATATACCCCCCCCCCCCCCTTTCATGTATTGAACAGTGCCGTACATGCTGCACTGCAAGCGGCGCCACCTGATGACGCAATGCAGCACTGTTCCGAACTTAGAGGGAGTTGGGCACTTTTGTCCCCTATATTCCACATGTAGGAAAAGGTCTACTCGCATGTGCAAGTGTGTGAACTCAGAAACAAGATTAGAACGGAGGAAGCTGGAAACCCATGCTGCGCATTATCGTGTGGTGTAGAAGAACTATGGAGCACACAGATTCCACTGCGCATGAAACAAAAAGACATTGCGTTAGTGAGTTTCACGTGTTCTATATCATAGAAAACGAATGAATCTCAGAAGCACTCCGTCTGAAAGCTGCAACGCAACGAGAAAAGTGCACAAAGCAATTGTTGGTTTTCCCCGGACGCATGTAGCAAAATAATACCTCTGTTATGAGATAAAGCGTGAACAAACTGCACGTAATACGTGCCGTTCTATTTAAACATTTTAAATACTGTCGCAAAATTCTGCTAACAACTAGCGGTTGTTAAAAGCAAAGTGCTACAAATGAGCCATTACCGTATTTGCTTGTGGTCATGATACGCAGCAAGAACAAACGACGGTGCACTGCGCTGTTTCGTATTAGAAGTAGTAGAAAGCAAGTGATACAGAGGAGCACTGCTAAGCTTTCTAACCTCTCAAGGAGGAATTCTTTAAAAGGAAGACATAATTTATTTCTATTTTTATACGTCCCAGCTCGTTGGTCTGTGATGAAAATGTCCCGGACAAATTCTGCTGAGAGTTCAAAGGCATAGGACATGGAATATGCATAAGATGTGAGAGCCAAGGCAGCTGAAGTAGACAGTACGAAATTTTTTTTTAATTCCATGCTTAAACCTCCCAAGTTCCCTTTTCTTCGCTAATGAGACCCCCTCTAGTATGGAAGCACGTTGCTGACAGCTGAATAAGTTGAGGCGTAAGTATTACCGCAGGAAAAGGGGTTCTGTCGCAAAGTTTGGCTCTGTTCGTTTTTAGAGATAAAAAGCAATAAGGCAGGGCGAAAACCATAGGTCGTTTAACAGAGGATAGATAAGAGCGATTCATAATGATGATGACTGATTCCAGCCGTGAACAGTGCCACAAGAAGTTCTCAAAATTTCCTTGCTTTTCTTTCTGCGCCGGGGGGTGACATTGACATGCAATTACCATATTTAAAGAGAAGCTTTTATTTCTTGGGTGGTCGGTACTCCACTTAATTACCACGCCACCTCTGTCCTATCATTTCCTCTCGTTTTTTTTTTAATTTTTAATGTCTATTCGAATGCATTCACTGTATTCTTGAATCTGTGCTCGCTTGCGGCTTCGTTCAGTGGAGAGTCTTTTACAAGCCAGCGAGTTGTTCATTTGATTAGAAGGAAAGTTCACCGCTCTCTCCTAGAGCATGCTCCAGTACTTAAGGCTGGGTTGGAACGAGGGCTTTTTCACAAATAATTGCTCCACATAAAGATACAGATGCTATTTATAATCGTGCTGAAATTTAGGTTCGCTTTCCTAGCAAATCACTCTATCAGACAGCTATCAAATTCTTCTTTCACCGTAAGTGCTGTTTTGTTGTTATTGGCTCATTTTTTTCTGTTACAGTGGCAGCTTTTGGGCTGATTTTTCCATTGTGAAGTGTGTCGGCGTGCGGGGCCGACATAACTCACATGCTGACGCCTGTCGACCAATAAAAACGCGTCCTAGGAAAGCCGAAAGACGGCCCAGTTGGTTGGTTTATTGGTCAGGTTGGGAAGATGCTCTGCGTAGCCACCTAATCTAGGCGAACCTCTGCGTACAGATAGCCTTGATCATTGCGGAAATAGTCAAAATGTGATAAACAAATTATTTCAGAGTTCCCTTGGTTTAGTTGGGGTTTGGCACTATGCGCTTTGCATATAAACACGTACTGCCCCAGCCAGAAGTTTACAATCACGTAATAGGACGTCAAGGCTTTTTTCAGAACTAAGCGCAATGATTTCAGTTCTCTGTTCAACCCAAAAATTGCCTCCAGACTATGAATTCAATTTATGCTTCGCAGCTGCTTCTCTGAAGCGTCTGTATCGCGTTTTCCTGAGCTTCTTAGCATATAAATTAGTTAGTTTGACTCCTTTCTTTATCTGGCTACCGTAGATGGTGGGTGCAGATGATGTGCCCGTAGTTAAACTTCACTTTGAGGCTCTTTCATTAGAACGATATCTTTGAGGTTCTAGTTGCAGAAATTATTGTTGAGAAAGCGAAGAACGGGACTTTTGGTAGAAAGCAAGGAACAATTGTGATTGGTAGTTGGTCTGGAGCCATTGCATAACTTAAGAAAAAAGGAAACAGCCTTTTTTAAGGAAGGCTGGCATCAACATCCGAAGCGCAGACAGTCAAGCTGAGCTATGTTCCTATCCTTTTCTTGGTGAATTGAGGCGCTAGGGGCATGCTTACGCCTTCATCGCACGATTACCCTTCGCGGAGGCTCAGGTACCGGGCTTTGCATTCTTGAACACCACTTGGCGGATTGAACTAACCAGGCACTCGCACATCGCAATTATTCGAAACTCTGACGTCGGGAAAAGAGATGCAGAGGGATTCACAGCTCCTTGTTCCAGTGCTCGATGGCAGCTTTCGCAAGTGAAACGCATTCGTTCTACGCGGACAATAAGTACTTCAATTAAAGTAGTTAAGCAACTGCTTTCACATTTCTTTGGGCATGATTATGTTATCTAGGCCTGCAGAAGAATGTGCTCAGGCGCAAGTGATGCCTTATTTAGCTAGTTCATTGAACAAAAAAGCGGCGGGTGCAGAAACACCCGCTCCGCATTAGAGCACCTGCTTAAAATGCATTCATCAATGTTAACCCATCGCTTCCAGAAGAAACTTGATAAGAGTTCGCACTTCGTATAATGACGCTAATCACTAAAAAACTGAAGACAAAATCAGCGGCACGTGTTGGGGTAAGAACGGGAAACCGAACTCGACCCGCTAAACAATTCACTCCTGAAACTTTGCTTACGCTTCAAGAGTGGTAATTAAAATGTCGTTAACGACATGCCCCATCCCCCAACCAGGCCGCGCTCCTCGGTAATTATATGATGCGAGAAATGAAGCTTCCGGGCTGCTTGATGGAGAAGATATCAGGTTCTTGGAAACAAAAGGTGAGCCAAGTAATTTGATCTACCGGCTGGCAATGCAAGGGCAACTAAGTGTCAGTTGCCGAGGAAGTGTTCTACTGCTTCGCTGTACTCGGATTTCGTTCAGAAGAGTGAGATCGAGTAATGTGTCTTGCCTGAGCTATCATTACGTCGGACTCTCCCTGGCATAAAAACGCATGCAACGTACACGCGCTCACACACAGAAGCGAAAACACTGGTTTTCTCTTTGTTACGTTGAAGAACAACCTAAAGCATTAATGCTTATACCACAACTGCAAACAAAACTTGTAAGGGAAACTTGCCTATGCAAGGGTGAGTTAATTAATACGCTGCATCTTAAGAGTTGTAGGACGAAGCACTTGTAGAACACCGCTTACGTGGATGCTGTTCATGCTTGTCACGTCCTCTTACCGTTAATTTTCACGTTCGACTTCTCGTCACTGTGACTGTTGGGATAAGACAGCAGGGCTTTTATTCTTACTGCAATCCGATAGGCAGATCTTCTTTGAGTCTGTCGATATTGGCTGAAAAGCAAACGGCGCTTCAACTGCTGAGCAGCGCGGAAAACTATTCCCTTTAGACGTTGACTGAGTCGAGTGTCGTTGAGTTTCCCTCGTTTTTTTATGTCTAGTTTTACTGCGTAAGCAGCATGAGTTCCAAATGGCGAAAATAGGGGCGTGTGTCTCTGCGTGGCTCAAGAGTGAAGCCTGCGGAGCGTGCTTGGATGAGAACATGGGTACTGCTCCCTGAGAGAAGGGAAGAGGGAAAGTCTGCATCGATGGAGGCGGAGAGGTGGGCGCAGCGACGCCCTTAAGGGAGCGATGAGTGCGGTGGGAGAGAAAGGAAGGAGGAACATCAAACGTCGCGGGAACAGAAACCGACAAGACAACGCCCCTAAAGTGCGCGAGCTCTATGTGGACGTCTCAACAAAATCTCCCTCGCACTTGATTGACAATCGAGACCATTGAAAACGGCAAAAACGGCACGAAAACTGCAGCTTCTGCTGTGACAGCTCGGGAGGGATTGCGTGTCATCGCTATATTAGTTTTCGGAGCCGCGGACAGAATGCGCTGTTCTTGCGGGTGCGTCAGTCGTTTACTCGTTGCGTGTTCTGCTTGCATGTATGGCTGAGTGTTCCCTGTGAGTGTTGTTCTACAGACGTAGTCGAAGGTCCCCATTATTAGGAAACGCCAGTGACATGGAGAGCGACGGGCGGGTGCGCGAAACAGGGCGTTTCGATAACAACTAATTGTGAACGAAGTGGTACTTATTGGCATTTCGCTGTTAAAATATGTTTCCGCGATGCGTGTCTGGCGATTTTTGTGCTTGCCAGATCGGCTACCGCGCAAACTGATCAAGGGCTTGGCTGTTTCAGCGGCCGAATGACGGCGCTGGAGCCCTGGATGGTCTCTCCCGTAAGCGGAGCACAAATCGATTTCCAAAGTTTATTCTCTCTCAACGTGGTGAGTCTTCCGAGTTCTAGATAAATAAAACCAAGAAAGCTCGCTTTAAGGCCTGCTTTACAAATCAGTTGTCTCAGTTTTTGACCATCCTTCTCTAATTTTTAAGCATCAAAATCAAACAAGGCATGAATCAGTCGTAGCCTATTATGTCGCCAAAGCAGGTGGCAGGAACCTCACAGGTTTTCGAAGTCATGTCACTTGAGTGTTGGTGAGTTAGATTTATGGTTTATGGGTGTTTAACGTCCCAAAGCAGCTGAGGTTATGAGGGACGCCGTAGTGAAGGGTTCTGAAATTTCTACCACCTGGGATTCATTAACGCGACTGACATCGCACAGTACACGGGCCTATATAATTTCGCCTCCATCAAAATTCGACCGTCGCGGCCGGAATCCAACCCGCGTCTTTCGGGTCACCAGCGGAGCGCCATAACCACTGAGCCACCGCGGCGGCTGTTGATGACTTAGGTTCAAACTGATTTTCTTCTTATGCTCTTCTTCTGCTTTCCTGCTTTTCTGGTCGTGTCTTTAAGATTTTGTTTTTTTTTCTCCAGTTGTTGTTTTTGCCGAAACCAACTTTTAACGCGACAGCGTTAAGGCGCTAGTGTCGCAAAAATCCAGCGTCGTCGTCGACGTCCTCGGCATCGTTGACCGTGCGCGAAAATTGCACGAAAAATTTACAGAGAAACAACCAAGGAGGCACGTAGGCCACCTAGGTCACGTTACCTTGTGGCGTTATCACAAGCTGCCCGCCAGGCTGTCAGAAAACTGCTCATCATGGCAGGTGGCAGTTAAAATGATTGTTTGCGAGAGGTTGCTTGGAGAGAGCAACCTGATTCGCATCCCCCCCCCCCCCCCCCCCAACTAACCCATATGCAGCCGCACACATTTTTGATTCACCAGCACGGAGAATATGATACTCAATCCCAAATCATGGAGGAAGAATTTTTTTGGACGCCGAAGAAGAAGGTGAACTACAGGCTTGGGCCCAGAGTATCAACAGCCCTAGACCGGCGAGGAAAGACTGCAAACAAGCAGTAACTCTCAGGCTGGACCCTCATTTGCCCAATTTCGCACAAACGGGATTTGGTACCAATTGCAGCCGATCCCCTGCTCGTTAAAAAATTTATAAACTCAGTCTTTGCAATGTGGCTGGGACGTCAGAGACGCTCCGAATCCGAGCGCTGACTCGGGGCAGAGTATTGTATGCACGCCCGAGCTGCTGCATACAAACTAGCCACATTATCAGTGCCTGTCGCGCTCCTGAACACTGTCTCTTTGCCTACATACGCAGCCACGACCATCGTGAGCGTGCGCCCCCTTGCGTACATTTCCTCATTACCCTCGACTATAATATTAGAGAGCTTGCCCCGAGGCCAACTGAGACCAACTGCCGTACTCTGTTGAGCCCCGTATTATCTTCTCACCGGTCGCCGTTGATGCAAGGACCACCCCAACTTCCGACGCGCACTGGGTCATTGGCGTGAGCGCGTCAGTATTTTACAGCTCCGACTGGGGTCATGCGCTTTAGGACCTAGCCGCTGCGATAATGCAGCAGCGCGAAAGGTCCTGAAAACGTGACGATGGCAAAGCACGCCATAAATCCCATTCAGAGACAGGAAAGGGGTTTCGAGGCTGGGGGTGGCTTTTAGAGCTGACCGTTATCCGCCGGGCAGTCCTCGCGCACGCGTTCCGTATCACCGTACCCTTTGTGCCCGGCACTAGCCATTCTCGCGTGGTCTAAACCCGCGGAGCACGCGGCATGGTTCCCCGGAGAACTTTTCCAAAGCCGAATCAGTCGCCCCTAATTAAGGGCAGTTGCTCACAGAGTTTCAAAGCCCATACTAAAACAGCTCAGAGACTCTGGAAGAAGTTTGGCGGAACGGCAAAGGGCACGTGTAGTTAAGGCGACGGGACTCGTGATGGAGTTAATGGGGCTACTGGCGTTGGCCACCATGCGCTTCCATGTTTTCATTCTGTTTGTTTCACAGGGAAAGACCGAAGTCCTCTGGGAAAGCACGAGCTACTCGCAGGTAAGGCAATGTATGTTGTGGCAGCAGGTAGTACATATGAAACATTCTCTTGTAACTTTCTCGTCTTACATATTTGAAATGTTGATTGTATAGGTTTTACACCAAACCTCAAAAGATGTGAAGTCGACGTTATTGGCACATTACTTCTGAAATAATATATGCAGGGTGTGCTAGAATGAATGCTTAATCACATGCATCATCAGGCACAGATGGTTAAGTGGAGTGGTGCTCACCACTTAACGCAAACAAATACTCCATGCAAAATTTAAACTACTTAGATGTCAAGATAGGTAATACATAGTCTAGTTCTAAAATTATTTGCGTAGTTCCATTCAGATTCTGCTTCCATGCAGAACCTGTTAACCTTTTGAGAAGCTCCTTTGATAACCTTCTCAATAACCTACGTCCAAAAGGAGAGGTACCGTGGTAAATGAAAGCGATTTGGTGTGATTTTAGCACCATGAGAGAGCAAACGGGGAGGATGAGTCGCAATGCTTCGAAATCATAACTTGTCATGGCCCGTGTGGCATTGGAGCCGTGGTAGAACGTGGGCCCTGTGGGCATTTTTTATCGCTTATATGGGATGGAGCAATGGATTTCAAACATGAAAAATGCTCCCCCCCCCCCCCCCCCCTCAAGTTTGGCAGCACCATGCACGACAGTTCTGGAAAAAAGCATTTTTGAGCGTGAAACAGTTTATGAACGAATTTGTTTATATAATGTAAGATTACAGTATAAAAATCAATATATCCACCGACCACCCGACGGCAGTTTT
This sequence comes from Amblyomma mixtum, assembly GCF_055824585.1. Classification (NCBI taxonomy): domain Eukaryota; kingdom Metazoa; phylum Arthropoda; class Arachnida; order Ixodida; family Ixodidae; genus Amblyomma; species Amblyomma mixtum. The sequence goes on along the minus strand of NC_143019.1, from coordinate 41,557,866 downwards.
GAATTTTTTTTTGCTGTTAGTGTTTTTGCTATCGTCAAAAGCGTTCACCTTGGTTTTCTATAGCAATCTGAACTGCTCGATAGGATCGACGGAAATATGTAAAAAGAATGATTTTGTTACACATCACAAGAATGGAGCTTTGCCTTCAATATTTCCACAACAGTATCTTACACTTTCTCAATATCCAAAATTTGTTGGGCATGAGAAAGGCACGCTCTCAGGATCATATCGGCAACTAAATCTCTGTTGCAGCGGACACCAGAAATGGGCTATCCGCGATGTAAAGCAAAGCACACACAAAAAAAGGAGGAACATCTCAACTTCTTTCTCTTTGGTCACGCTCCCATCTTCGGCTTGCCCACATTTCAGTCCGCGACCGTTTAGCGCGTCAAAAGAAACCGTCGGGCGAATGGCGAGGGGCAGCACAATTTGTTCCCGCAATTCATAAGACACTGATTTACGACCGACCGTTTTGTGTCCCGCACTAACAGACTCAGCACTCCCCCGCTTTCTATGCTTGTATGCAGAACCAAATGAATTCGCTTTTAGTTTTTTTTTTTTTCTTGTGGTCCGGTTGCTCGCTCCTCGTTTCTGAAACCGCAGTACGCGTGCTACTGCAGCCCTCCCTGAATGTATCGCTGGGCGCGGTTCGCGGATTAGGAGTGTGCCTGCCAGTTCCGGAAACCGCTGTGTCATGATCGTAAAATAAAGCAGCACTCAACACCGCTCTCGTAAAACCTTCACCGCCGGGAGGATGCTCTAGGCACGCGACCGCTAAAGCGATGGGCGCTTAAAAAAGAAAAAAAAAAAAACTCTCAACACAGCCTGCTCGCTGTCCGCTTCGCTGGTGATTTTGTTCATTCCTCTTTTGCCTGCGCGCACGCTGCCAAGCGCCTTTCGTGGTGCGCGGTTCCCATAGCTGCAACGCGTGCGGTCATTCGGGCGCTGTGGTTTCGTGATTGGATGACATGGGGAGATAAAAACAGAAGCGAGTGGAAGATATCTGGATGTCCGACAGTTTGCGTCCCTCAAAGCAATGCGTAGCCCGGAGTGGCACGAGCGCATTCTCTCCAGTCGTAACGAGGAGATGTCTCATTTCATCCTTTTTTTTCCTTTCTTCTAGGACAGGATGTCGTTGGCAGCGAGAAAAAACTAGCGGAAGCCGCTTCAGGTCCGGCCGATTAGGTGCAATTGCTATACGGAACACCCGTACGTAGCCGTGGAAGACGTCCGAAAACCTGCCGTTCAGCTTTGGTATGCCTCTAGATGCAAAACAATCGAGCTATAAAGACTAAAAAAAAACTCCCAGAATTCTTTTCCCCTCTTTTTCTGCCACGTTCCGAACAAAGTTGTGTTCTTTTAAATGTAATCTTTGCGTAATTTTAAATGTAAATAAAGAATTTTAAATTCTTCAAGAACTAATTATTAAGAATTAAGAATTTTAAATGTAATCTTACTGTACTTTTGAATGTAAATAAAGAATTTGAATTTGAGCAAGCAGGAAATGATTTTGCCTCTCCCTTATCACTGATGGCGCCCACTTTGGGGCTCGCATGGACCAGACCCATCCGGATCGCGGGATCGCTGACTATTCAACCTCGAGCCCCCGACGGGGATATTGCAAAGAGAAGTTGAAGATGAATTGAAGTTGGGCTAAATTCGAGGGAAAGGGGGGGGGGGGGGGGCGGGCGGATGCGCAACATCCTCCCCCCTCCCCCTTTTCCACCCCGCCCTCCCACCGGCGACATGTGGTTGTTTTTTCCCATGTGAAGCATGTGAAGCAGACTGAAAACAGGGAAGCATCTAAAATTCAATCGTAGTCACTTACCGACTCGGTGACTGATTCGCTCACTCACTCACTTCCACTCACTCACCCACTCGATCCCTCCCTCATTCACTTCCGCTCACTCACTAACTTCCGCTCGTTCGCTCACTCACTCACTCACTCACTCACTCACTCACTCACTCACTCACTCACTCACTCACTCACTCACTCACTCACTCACTCACTCACTCACTCACTCACTCACTCACTCACTTCCACTCACTCACTCACTCACTCACTCACCCACTCACTCACTCACTTACTTACTTCTCTTGCCTACTCAGCAAGACATGACGTTGTTGCGGGACACTGGCAAAAAACATTTCTAAAAATAACACCAGCTCTTTAAACCCTTGCCTATTTTTAATTTTTAATTTTTGAAATACGAGTACAGCCCACTTCATTTTTACAAGCACTTAAACTGCGCATACGTCAGAAGAACAGGCGTTTCAAATTTTTACAAGAAATTTCGTAGTTCCACGCTCTCCGAAAGCGAGAGCGGTTCCCTGCCTGCGTCTCCAACATCCCCTTTCTTCAATCCCTGCTTTATTAACCGTGCACGAAGCGTCGTCCCCGTCTCTTTTTGACGCGGGGCACAATTGTAAACAACCGAAAGGCTGCCCCGCAGAGAAAGACCCAAACGCTTGACGCGTCCCTTGGATTCTGTCAGACCAGAATCAGACACTGGAAACAATCTCCCGAAATGGCCCTGCTCCTCGAAACAGCCGTCCTACCGCCCGCGCAGTGCGGTTGAGTCGGGCGCCGATATATTTAAATTAGGCAGGGAGGGCATACACATGTTTTGTTCGATGCTCGCTGCAGCGTTCAACTGCAAGCTCTCCCATGTTACTAGGCCCATCCCTAACAGCAGTATCCGTTTCACGAGGCCTAAAGTTATTTTCTTCGCCATTTTCCGTGTCTGTGCTTTGTTCTTTGCCCAGCTCCCTTCCCCTTCGCGAAGGCATAGCCCCATACGTCCCGTAAGGCATCACGATACCCAAAGCGATAACCATCTCAGCCTCCGACCAAGAAAGTGTCATCGATGTTTGGGACCGTCCTTGTCGTTCCCCGTGTGGAGGGAGACGGGAAATGTCGATGTGCCCTTCCTAAAACACTGGTTGTCAATATCAGCTGCATTGGAAAGCGAGCTTCGCTGTCTCGAAAATTTGCATACCTTACACGGGCCAAGGAACAGCAGAAGGGGTCCGCGACTGATTCTTGTAAGAGGACCGATACGGCTAAAACTGCTAAATTGGATCTCAGATTCGAAGCGCCTTATAAATGAATGGAGACAGAAGTGGGTGACGTGTTTTGTTTAAGAACCAAAGTGGGTATGCGTGGGCTGTTGATAAATGCAAACAGGTTTTTCTATCGGACAAAGAAACAACTGAACTGCTGCAACAGCATAGGGGGACGAACTCTGTATATTGCAGTTATGGTTTGTAGTGTTTGGAGTGCTTGTTTTTAGTACATCTTTTGGCACGTATTATTCGTGAACCTCGGGCAAAATATTCTAACGAATAATGTTCCTTGCTTTTGCTCCATGTATCCGCGTTGTACACGCACTAATAGAATATACGAACACTGCGTTTTTTGTGAAAATACTCCTAGGCTCTTCGTCACACCCTGAGTAACAATATCTTGCCTGTCCTTCTTCTTAGGAGCCAAGCTGCTGGGAAGACGGCGATAAACATTCCATTTTCTATCGCCTTGCTGATTCTGCTTCGCGCGATGAAAAAATTGAAGACGCGCATAACTGGCGCGTTTCTAGAATAATTAGGCTTTCTTAGCAAGCGAGAAGGCGAAATGCCTTAATTGGTAGTAATGTGGCAGTTTTCACTTATTACACTTTATGCATTACTTTCGTTGCACGCACTTCAATCTATTTAGTTTACTGTATTTTTATTTTGATGCAGCAGGAGAGGAAAAGCATTAACTGACCCAATTTTGACCCATAAAAGGTTGCTAAATATCCAGGAGTGAGGTGTGAAGAACGCAAATAGCCATAACAGAGTAAAGGGGCGTCCAATATTCACTGAAAAATGCTCGCTACTGATGGTTAGAATTTTAGAATTTATTTATGACAGATAATGATAAACGTTAAAAAACAAATGTAGGTTTACTGACGCTTCGATTGGGGACCAAGCATGCTTGTAAAGCACAGACCCACCAGTGGCCCACAACACAGTGACAATTTTAAGCAGCACCCGCGATAAAAAGATGGCAAAGAAGATCGCTAATTTGCATGGCGAACTGAGGCTTCTCGCCCGTTTCTATTTTGTTTTTAGCTATTAAGAATACTTACTTTTTTAACCCATTTATAAAAAGATGGGTTGTAGGCTTACTCGCACGAACGCTGAGCTTTCAAGGCCTCATATACCAAAGCTTTGGTCAAATTTGCATGCGTCCTATGAGAATGTAACTTTGATAATTTACTTATTATATTTTCTCTGCTCCTTTTCTTTTTAAACCGGTTGCAAATGATAGCTTATTCACAAGATGAGGAAGCAGAAGCTCAGCATGTCGATTTAAAACCAGGGATTTAGGTTGGCGCCTTCATCACAGCTTCAGCGCAGCGCAGCAGCACGAGTTCACAAAACTGATGTATGTTGCCTGAAATGCAAACAGCAATGTTGTTTTGAAAATGAGATCTTGTTAAAACTAATGGCTCACCCCCGCATATGTCTTCTCTAAAGCGCATAATAAGCTCGCTGAAAGTGCATAAAAATCAATTCAAGCGTTGTGACTATAGTGTATTTTGCTTAGCTCTTTCTCCTTCCTAGTGAGAGTGTGTGACGTGCTAAGTATAAAGTCCACTATTTCTAATCGTATATTCAGTGATTTTCCTGTTTATTCCACTCCCTTTTAACAGTTCTTTGCTACAGAATGGCAGACAGGGCCGTTGAGCTTCTTCGTCATGGCATTAGATAAAGATCAACCCTATTTGTCGGCCGAGAGCGAAGCAAACCTGTGGGTCAGAAATGCTCAAATGCACACCTGAGCTTGTAGTAGCACCTACTAGCAAGAATTCTGTCTACATAAGCGCCAGACTCTTCGTTAAAAGCCCAGGAACTACGCAATGTTCTATGCCGCCGTTAAACGACCACCATTGTTTGCACACAGCGCTCCGCAAGAAGCTGGGAGCAATTCGACTACCCCCCTCCCCTCAGCGGTAGTTGTGCGAACTAGAGACGGGAGAGCTACTCGTAGACGGCATTGTCCCATTAGTGACAGCCTTGCGACGGCTGTCCTCCCGCATCGCTAGCAAAATGGTGGCAATAAAAGCGACCGAAACGCCCCAGGCGGGATACTCGCGAAGAAAATGTAGGAGACAGCAACTTGAAAGCGAGAGTGGCGAGAACCTGTCCTATATAAAGACGACAAGAAAGCAGAAAGACAGAAAATAAAAACTCCAGCGAGAATCGCGCTGCGATAAGAAACCGCGACGGGCCATTAAGCGAGGCCTCCCGCCACCAAATGCAGTTAAGAGTGGTGGAGAGTGCCGTGCTTCTCGCACGATTTCACCCAGGGGCGCGAAGAGGCGTTGCGCGAATGCGTGTAAGCGAGCTATTTCGCTCGTGAAAAGCATTGAACAGATACAACTTGGAGACGACTTTAAATACATTTCTATAACACTGCACTCTAAGTGAATCGTGACTTTTTCTGACAGCTTGCCATTCCGGACAAAGAACGATGTAAGCACTGGCAGCCATTGCTTTGTCAGCGTTATTTTCTACGAAAGTTGAACTGCATCGTTCAGTACAGTCTCAAGACATCATGCAGCTGCCAATCGACCAACCATTAATAATTACACATTTAAAAGCGATATATAAAGCAACGCTAATTTACACTAATGAATACAAAACAGGTATCAATATTATTATGCCGCAATCAAAATATTCCTTTACGTTGAGCAATGAAGATGAGGACTTAAAGGAAATTAAGAACTGATACATGAAGCTACCTGTTTAGGGATTGCGTGCCTAACATAATCATCATCAACCTAACTAAGCCCAGCGCAGTACAAACGTCTCTTTCTGGCTATTTAAATAACCTTGTCCTGTGCCTTATCCTCGCAAACTGGTAATCTGCTCGACATGATCTGACAGTGCCTGCGAAATGCACGCCGCCCCGTTTTTATTCTCCTGGTCATTACTCTCTCGGCATCTGAATGAGCAGTCTCTACCTTCTCTAAGCAGCTGTATTCCCGTACCACTTCCAATGCGTCACTCCCTGTCATAAAGAAGTGTTCCTTTCCTAGACTATTGACCATTACTTTAGTTTTCTGCATATAAATCCTTGGACCCATCGTTCTGATTTGCTTTTTTAGATCCTCGATCATGATTAGCAGTTCGACCCCTGATTTTCTTAGCAAAGCGATGTCATCAGCGAATTGGAGATTACCAAGGTATTCTCAATCGCCTTGTAGCCCCAATTCTTCCCAATCCATATCTCTTAACACCTCCCGTAACCATGCGATGAACAGCACATTGTGTCTCCCTGACTGATGTCTTTTCTTATTGGGATTTTATAGTCTAAATTCAAAGTTTTTCGCCGCCAGTTAGGCAACCGAATCAGTCCTATATTTAATCGTCGTCACTTTACGCATGGTTCCAAGAGTCAACTTTCTAAAGTTCCGGCTGAAAGCAAGGAAATTTCACCAGCCAGAAATTCGACACAAAGACATGTTCGATCTTAGCATTCGCGGTCTGGTTGCGTCAAAACATTTCAAACGGCCTTTGTGCGGACGACACATAACCAAATGGAGCTATATAATTGTCTTGCGGCTTAAGACACTAGCTCTGAACTCTGAATATTTCAGCAATTCATTTCAGCACTCTTAACTCTAAATTTCGTGTTCTATAAATGAACCAGTTTCTTTTTCCTTATCGCAACAGGCATAAGGCTAACGTTGTGTTGCCCTACAAAAAAGAAAGAAAGAAAAAAAAAGAACTCATTGCCTTCATGAAATGCGAAAATAATAGCCTGCTGCCCTTCGGCTTCATCTCTCGGGAAAACCGGCTTCACGGAGCACGAAACATGCGTTAAGCCACAGCTTAATTTCAGCTTCGGGGACGACACGTCTTCATTTCGTCGGCTCTCATTCAGGCACTGGCCAGAACTTACCGCCGGCCGTTGTCAGCCGCAGTCGAGCGGACGAGAACGACCAATGGTCCCCGCTGCAGCATTGCCCGCTAAAGGCAACCACATTATTACCGGAGCCGAAGAACCGGAAGAGGAAAAGGACACGAACAGCGCGAAATGTCCATCCACCCTCTGCAAGCCCTTCTAATTCTTGACAAAGAGAGCGAGCTACCCGAAGAGAAATAAAGAAAACGAACAATAAGAAAAGCATGAGTGGAAATGTAAGAAAGGAAGGGAGATGGAGGGACAGACTGTTGCGTCAATGGTGCCTTTTCCCCTTGATCGCATAAAAATCATGACGCACGCCAGCGACCGACGCGCCAATGACGCGGGCACGACAGCCTTTCGGGATCATAAAACCCAGCGGTGGAGCGGCTGACACACGCATAATAGGAAACACCGCGCATCGCGCTCGTCGGGGACGGCATGGAAGCATACCACGGTCGATAGAACGCGGACGGCGAGCGTCCGAGTCCCATTCTGAGGGGTTCGGCGCGATGGGTGCGCTGCACAACTCTCTCTTCTGTGCAGTTAAAAGGAACCGGTGGACGAAGCACAGGGGATCTTCCTGCCTTCGTGTGATCACCTGTTCTTTGTTTATTTGAGCAGTCAATCCTTGCGTTCACGCGACTAACTTCCTAAGAAGTGGCTTTTCTACTTGAGTTTCAACATTATATATTCATTTTATTTTTCCATGCTGGTAGATTTCTTACATAGGCAAAACTGCTCGAAAAGACGAAAGAATAGACAAGAATACAACCACACAGCACTTAGTGCAACCAGCCAGCTAGAAAATACTGCGAACTATAAAGACCGTGTTCCTGAAGTTAGCCTATAAGAGGGCTCTCTGTTAAAAAATGCATAAGGATTACTTTATATGGTATGCAGCACAAAAAAAAAAAATCATGCGAATATAAAACACGAGCTGTCTTTCAAAATACAAAGCAATACAATTTTATTTTATTTTATTATATTTTTTAAGCGGGAATTGAGATCAGTGTATAAGAGTCTCTGACTCAAACACATACATACATAATGCTAACTGTTTGCGAAAGTTTACACCCGTTTAGTAAGTCAGGTTTGGTTCGTTCCAAACGCTTGACAGTTTCATGAAAGAAAAACAGTGCCAATTAAATCGACGCAGGGTAAAGCCAAAAACAAGGCATAGGAAGGCAGCTGCCTTGTGTGTGAACAGCGCCGCACTCTGTTATACCTGTCTTCTTGTCATTGCTTGATTGGGCTATTTTTCATACGTCATGGTTCGTGATGAACACACGAGCCTTCGCCAATATTTTCTTCCAAGCTGTTAAACTTGTCCGCAGGGGTACCATGTTACAATGAAAAAAAAAAAAACGTACTGTAAAACAGTTTCTATATTCCTCTTTTGTACGTACATCGGCACTAGACGGAGTCCTTTCAGGCAAGCTATTCAGTGAATTCCCATTAACGAAATCGTATAAGCCAGCAAAATTCTCCGGTCCTGCAAGAAAATGAAAAAAACTTCTGTCCTCTCGGCCTTAGGTGATCACAATGTATCGAAGAGTAATCGCTGATCTCAGCTGAGCGTTGTCATACGGTAACAAGTGAGAACTGGTGTACCCTTGGGAGTACTTGTTAACTGATTGATCTAACTCTATTCCAGGTTCAAGCTGTTGATCTATTAGGACTTGCCCAGCCATCGGCTCCAGTGCTAATAGTCTAGTTGGTAGAGTGGCTGCTGCGGCCAGGTGCTAGTCCCGGGTTAGAGCCCTGGGCCGGAATGAATTTGTCGTCAACTGTAATGTTTCCCACAATGCTCTGTAGCTTTCCTCTATAGTCGTATGGCAGCCCATTGGTAGATGCATATGGCTTATCATTTCCTAACTGCACTCTAGTCCATTTCACGGATTCCCTTTAAGCCCACTGGAAAAAGGTTCCATGAACCATTAACTAAGCTTTTGCGCCTAGAAGACTTGTAGGTCCACTTGTAGCGCCACTGCACAGCAAGCGACTTGTAGCGCCACTGAAAGCGACTTCTTGCTCCACTGCACGCAATTGGTCCCACTGAGGTCGCGTGCTTCTCCCATGTGGACCGGCGGACACGCGTTGAGAGCCATCGGGCCCCACCGTTACTCGGGCGAATTATAATCCGGTCGGCCGCTCCACACAGACGTTCGGTGGGTAAATGCAGCCCGGAAGCGACACACGCTCCCTTGAACAGCGCTGGCTGTGGGCTGGGGCCCATAAAAGTCGGCATCGTGCGGCGCTGTGCCATTGAGGCGCCTCTTTGAAACCTGCTGGACTGGAGGCGTAAGCTAGCGGCGTTAAAACACAACCATCAGTAATGGAGCGTTTATTGCCTGTGACCGCCTGACGGTCTCTGCTCTGGGAAAGAGCGCTGATGTAAAGAAGAGGTTAACCGGCAAGCAGTAAGGGCTTCTGCCGGGGACATCAGAAATTAATTCTCCATTGAAGGGTCATCGCTTCCGCTTTGAAAGAATTTGTCTGTTCATATGTTTATCATACTTGGTCTTGGAAAAAAAATTCATTGCCCTGCCTTCCTCGTCGCATGATTTGACGGCTATAGAAAGCTGGCAGCAGATGCGCGGTAGTTTTTATCAGTCGGTCAGTAATATGGTGACGAGGGGAAAATAACTACTTAATGTGGGCGGATATATTCCTTCCTGCCCTGCCCAAAACACCCCAAAGTCAACTCTTTGCTAAAGCAGGGCAGCAGTATTATCGATTCTTTAATTTCTTAAGTTTCTTCGGCTACGCCCTTTGCACCTTTGAACGCACCCTAGAGGAGCAGCACAGGTTAGATTAGTTTCTTTAGAGCTGATAAAAGTTATTTTACCCCCTACACCGCTCCGGAAATGTGTCTGGAGCGGATGGATGGTTACCTGCAAGTGGTTGTAAGTCTACGTCGGTAAATATCAGCGTCAGCTGCTCCGAGTGGCGAGGAAAGTACTCAGTAGTCGAAAATTCTTGATAGTCGCTTGCACGGGAATCATACAGCTCATGTTGCTACGCAAGCGGGCCGGGGATCTTATTAAGATCATCTTGGCTTTTCGTTAGCGGTAGAAGACCACTTAATTTGAAACCGCCTGTTTTCCCCAGCGACGTATTCTGGTGATGTAGCTGAAGCTATAGCTGAAACACGTCCTTTCTTTCTACGCCGCGGATATAGTTCCCCTTTGCAGTCATTGGTGTGTCCTTAAAACATTGCGTGTTGTCAATATTTTTATTTAAAATAGTACAGACAAAAATTTTTGAACGTGTACAAATTATGTGATTTGCTTCATAGGTGGATACATTCCTCCCTGCCCTGCCCAAATCACCCCAAAGTCAAATCTTTGCTAAAGCATGGCACCAGTATTATGGATTCTTTAATTTCTTAAGTTTTTTCGGCTACGCCCTTTGCCGCCTTTGAACGCACCCTGGAGGAGCTTTCAAGTTTCAGTCGCAGGCGTGGAGTGGAATATATTTTGATAAGATTTCGAATTATAAAGAACAATGGCTATGATTCCGCTTGGCTGAACCGAGTTAACCGCTGCGAAAGCTGCGGCGCGAAGCTCTCGGTTACATACAACTCTCGACGCTGACGACACACCCACACTCCATGACGCCACAATCACGTGGTATCACGCGAAGGTCATGTGACTTCTTCCACATCTCCGCACCATGTGTAACGTAACGGGTCAAATGTCAAGGTCAAAAGGCAAGGGTGGTCCACTGAGTAGACCACACATGGCCCGGCATAAGCGCATAGCAACACCAGCCATAGGCTCGAACCAGAACCAGACATAAGCGCACAGCAACCCCAGGCATAGCTCAACCAAGGTCATTCAAGGTCGGCGGCTAGTCACGCGAAGTGTGAGTTAAGTATCTTAGTGTAGCTTTCGCTACAAAAACCGCAAAAAGAGACGGGTCAGAGGAAGGGACAACAAAGGGCGGTACTAACTGAATATTTACTCAACCAACATCATGGCTTATATGAATCAATCACGCGTGTAATCTGAGAAACAATTCTAGAGGCCCGTGTACTGTGCGATGCCATTGCACGTTAAAGAACCCCAGGTGTTCGAAATTTCCGGAGCCCTTCACTACGGCGTCCCTCATAATCTGAGCCACTTTGGGACATTAAACCTCCCTAAACCAACCTAAACCAATAAGGAAGTGAGGGTGAAGGCATCAGATTACAATTCCGTGGCAAATATAAGCACGCGCAAGGCAAGAAAAGAAACCCCGGCAAAGATGACACAATCAACATGCGCAAAAAGGAAAAGGCACCTTTGAGTCACTCAGAAAGAAGCAAAATTATTTTTGCCACATATTCCACAAATGCCTGCCACAAATTCCCGCTCACGCGATAAGTTCACCTAGCATAAATAAGTAAAAATTGGTTTTGAGCAAAGGAAATGAAGCAGTAACTGTCTGAGATATCTCGATGGACACCCGAACCACGCCTTAAGGGAAGCGACAAAGGAGTGAGTGAACTAAGAATGGAAGAGATGCCGTTAATAAGACTCCATTTGTTTTGAGCGACTCGAATTATCAAAAGTTTTTCTCTGAAGAAAACGTGTTCAATCTGTTTAGGCCTGGTTGATATATGGGAACCCACTGTTCGGAATACGGACCAGGTGAAAATGCATCAGGACATGGGGCACAACATCGCACAACACGCGGGCGCATTTTGCGTAAAATATTTAACACATCTGTATCGGGCTTTTTTCTTAAGCCTCTAACAGACGAGCTTTTTGAGGCATCAGAGAATTTTTTTTAACTGAAATAACCAATAACAACCCACGTCCACGAGGTTGTCTGCACATGAGTACCGCGTGAATTCCAACTCACACCCCCGGCTTTGTTTTGATGTCCCTGTTGACGTCTTTTTTTCCTTCCTTCTTGGGAACCGTTTCCTGCGTTTCTGCCTTCGTAAGAACTTCTCAATTATTCTCCTGTTAACAACAGAGACATCCGGTTAGGATGGGCGGAATGTATGTTACGAAGACAAAAATGCCTAGGCCCCATGTCCTAAATGCATTTTCACCCTGTCGATTTCCCGAAAAGCGAGTTCCAATATTTTAACGAGGCCTGAACAGATCGACGACGTTTTCTCCCGAGAAAAACTTTTTATAATGCGAGTCGTCCAAAAGAAAGGAAGCCTTATTAACGAAGCAAGACTGCATCATAAAAGAGTATCAAAACCTGTGAGCATGGTTTTATGTTTGTTACATTTTTCCGGTGAAATAAACGAAGGCAGAACGTGGTGCCCTATACGAAGGCTGATTGCTTGCGGCAATGAAAGAGACGCACGACCTTGAGCATCGTAACCTAGAACAAAAAAAGCAGAAATATGAACCTTCCGCAACAGCCACAAGAGATGGGTTCTGTCCCCACTAGACACGATTTCTGCTTGTACAGGTGCCATCAAAAGTAAATGGAAGGCAATATTAACGAAAAAATGTAATCATTGCCTGCTCAATTCATGCATCCTTGAATACATATGTTTGGTTTGGTTTATGGGGTTTAACGTCCCAAAGCGACTAAGGCTATGAGAGACGCCGTAGTGGAGGGCTCCGGAAATTTCGACCGCCTGGGGTTTTTTAACGCCAGGTGGTCGAAATTTCCGGAGCCCTCCACTAATTGTGATTGTGCGAATTGCACTGTGCACCAACAAACATGGACCATTAAGCTTTAGATTTAAAGAAATTAAATTTTTTCGACAAATTCGCCTTCCATTTACTTTTGACGGTGACTGTACCTTTTTTCGTTTCATAAGTCTACAAAATATACGTCCTAATCTCAAATCTCAGTTAAAACTTTTCAATCCCCTGTGCTTCCAGAAGTGTTCAAAACCGGTGGCCTTTTGCTTGCTGCCATCACCTGATCCTACTTCAATCTCCGAAAAATTTGCCTTGTCACCCCTGAACGTCAGACGTAGCAGTACCTGTTTCCAGACACAAAAGGCGCTTCAAGAGATTCGGTGTCCGGGAAATCATGAGTCTTTCCCCGCTACCTTTCCCTGTGGAAGATACGCGGCAGTTCGAAAGCTACTGTAGCAACAACAACTACCCAAAAGCGAGAAGCGGGAACTCTCGTTCCGCGGGGACCATGCGCCTACAATCAGGCCGACGTCCGCACCCGGGGCCGTGGAACCGGCGCGGGCATCGGGACCCGCATCACCACGGGCTCAATTGCGCGCAACTAAGAGAATGAGCCGGCACCCTCGGGAGGCAGCTCTAATGAGCGGAAGCCTGACAGTGGTCGGCGTTCGGTCGGGGTGAAAGTGAGACGCGATCGACGTCGCGTTGTCGACTCGGGGAGAAACTTTTCGCGTCTCCCGGAAAGGAGTCGGGCGAGTCTGGCGCGAGAAGCACGGTCATTTATCAAGGCCAAAACGGCGCTTTCCGGCAGCAAAGCCGAAACGTCTCCGGAGGCCAGCGGAAGGGGATTGAGGCGAAGAGAAAGGGGTTTCCCCACTGTTCTCCTTGAAAGGTCGGGCGCCGGCAGTCTGGTGGCTGACCGAGGATGAGATTAGGCGCTATAATGGGCTATCCCAAGAAGAGCCTGCACACTGGGCGGACCGTTAAGTGAAACTAAGAACTTTGTCCACAAGCCAGCGTGGTGTTTCCGAAACGAAGTCTGGACGTTGCGATTAGCAAGCGTACGCAGCTTTTCGTTCGCGTGTTTCAGTGGCACTTAGACGTGGAGTGAATAAACCTTTTGTTATTTTGGGGAGGACCACGTAGTGATGTTTATATGGCGCCCCATTTTTAAGACCGCTTGCGGTCCGTTCATGAGCGCTTAATTTTTTCGCGCCTAACCTGTCAAGAAGCAGGCTCCAGAATCACTAAAAAGTCCGTGCACCACCGCACGTAAGATCGGCTGAGGATTTATAGGGGCATGCGTGATGGATAATCAGTGCAACCACCATCGCAATCAGAGACAACCAGCTGGTGACACAAGAAGGCCGACATCCCACACTGCCTTCCTGAACACACACGTCTAAAACCGATTCAGGCAAAGGGAGCGTTGCTCCGGCATGCGACCGAAATGTTCGGCACGGTCCATTCATTATCAGACATCCTCTGTAGAAAAAGGTTGGTATAAAATAGTGTTTTCATCAAAATATCTACTAATTGTTAAACTGTAACAAAGCTTCCGGACCCCACCATTGTATTAGCTGCGGTTTCCAACTTTCTTTACTGCTTCTACCGCGGACATTACGGTCGCCTTGCAATAGGAAGTGAATGCTTCTCTCTGCGTGCCCTCAAACGTCGTGCAACTACATATCAGCCACTTTACGCGCAAGCGCTTTAAATCCGCTTACTTTTTAAGAGACGGTCTTAACGACAGGAATAGCGAGCATGTAAGACAGCAGAAGCCGATCATATCTCACTTATGATATGTGGCCACAGTGGCTATAACGAATCTCAGCCTTTCACCAATCATGTGCTCCACGCGCCAGTCATCTTACTGCGGCGCCGAGTGTCAAAGGCCATCCCGTTTTGGTCGTATATATGTAGACACTTCCTTAAGCCTAGTCTGATTGAAATTGGCTGCGCTTTTTATGCCGTATCTTTCGGCTGTGTAGGTTACTCTGTAATGTGCATCCAGCAACGGTAGCCGGGTTGTCAGCTGGGCCACATATTCAATTTTAGATTTCGGGGCGACCTCAGTGCGCACGCGAATTTTTTCCACGGTGTAGTCTTTTGTTCGTTCTTATTGTTTCGATAGGCGGTCGCTGCCATGACTTCATCGCTTAGCGTGCATAGGGACGCAATAATCCTTTCCTAAGAAAATCTCAGTGGGTCCCAGTTAGAGTCTGCGCCAGACAAGGCTTACAAACAGCACGACAAGGGCTGTTCAATCAAAGCAGGGAAGGCCCGCAAGAAAGGGGTGGATGAACCCGACCGCTCGGGGCGATGGTTCTGTTATAAGATGTCTGCACGGGAGATATTGATATTACCTACTATACACACGTACATAAAGGCAGACACGCTCCTCCGGTACACAGACCATTGTTTGCGCGCTGTTAGTCATCGGAGCGGGCAGATGCTTTTCCCCTCATCTGGACGTGCCCCCCTTTAGTGAGCGCTTCACAAGCGGACCCATGTAGGAAACAGACGTGCCGGTGGCCGGGAGCCCGTGCAACGAGACGAAGCGTAACGATGGGCTACCGAGAAGCGCGGGAAGGCGACCAATAATAATCGGACATACAACGAGGGTGGTGGAATGGGGTGGCAGTGTACGACGTGTGGGTTACGAAGAGGAAGATGAGCTGCTCCACTGCAGCGTAGGAGCCCTCATTCGTCCACACCCTTCCTCCTCAGTGTGGTGTGGTCAGTACAGCTGCCCGATTCAGTCAGCAAGTTCTATGTCTCTGATAAATTACCTATATAATGTTCTCATGAGCGGTCTACTCATAGATAGATAAAGCGCCAATTTAGTGGACGCTATAGGACCGTATTCATTTCTCACAACGTCACGTGTTAAGGTTCTAAAATGTGGATTGACATTTGGCGTATAAAGTCGGCTATATGGGCGGTTGCGAGCTCTTTCACACAGAACTTATTAAGCGGTTGGAAAAGTGTGCGCAGAAATAGAAAAATCGTACCTTGCTTTACCGCAGCGCAAAACACTTAAGCCTTACTGTAGGCAATCGATCCTTCCCATGTTTTCCAGGGGGGAAGGTGTGGCATGGCATGAAGTTGAAATTCTGAGCCTTCTTATACAAAGATTTTCGCATAAGCCAACATGAAAGGTTCGCTTCCATAGATTTACTAATATTTTGGGCGTCAAGGACGCCTTATGGTGGTAGGCGCCAACAGTTCGGATTGTCTTAGACGGGCAGCTTTCAAGGATATAAGGCGCCGGTTTGAGCTTATGAAATATCGTCAATAAAGAGAAACAATTTTGCTTTGTAACGCATAAAACCGATCATTTTTGTCTTCAATTTGTATGCTCACCAGACGGATATGGCGCTCTTCAATTGTTAAGAGAGTAGTTACTAAATCAAACACCCACTATTGTGTCTTACGAGAGTGTACTCGAAGAAATTTTTCGCGACTGGTTTTTGGCGGAGAAGGCAGGCTAAAAAACAACTTTTCCGGGAAAAATTTGAGTTTTTGTGTACAAGCCCTTTCCTAGTCCTGAAAAGCTAAAAAATAACTGTGTTAAATCTTACCTATGTTCCACATAAACGTCGAAAATGGCTTCCTTGGCCGGTTAGCGAAGCCTGCTAGTTCTTATGTGGTGACCGAAGCTGCCGCAGTTACTACTTTCAAAACGCGTGTGCTTGGCGACGACTAGCCTTGTGTGCAGCCTCTGACGTGACATTTCCTTTTTTCAGAGTTTAGAAGAGGAAGGAAAAGAAAGGTCAGGAAGGGGAAAAGGGTAAGAAAAAAAGCATGTAGTGCAATTGTAGACCACGTATGACTCTGCGCGATATGCCCATGGTGTCAAGAGGCAGCTGTCGCTGTTTTGCAGATCTAATTATCGACTGACGCTTATCCCATTGAGCTTACATGGCGCCCAGCCGCCTGGCCGAAGCTCTTGGTGCGACTAGAACTTGCCGGTGAACTCGCTTGCCGAGGAAACTGTGGCAGTCAGTAGAGATGGTGCTTATATACTTGCGCTTTTCCCAAACCCAACCTGTTAGCTAGCGAATACCATGTTTGCCAACACTAACCTCTTTACACAGATGCAGGATGCCCACAAGCTCTCCGATCCCTTCAGTTAACCGAGAAGAAGGACGTGCCTAAAGGCAAAGCCTTCTTTCCGTGCTTTCTGCCTGCTGAGGGCTGAGGGTGCGCCAACATCCTGCACTGTTCCACGCCTCAAACAAGAAGAAACGGACTTCAGAGTGCTTTTACGAATTCAGTGTTTCTCGTAGTGCACAAACTGACCGTACAGATAGAAGAAAACACAGAAATGTGTTCATCCCAGAACCGAGCAGGATCCCCTAGAGGGAGCTAATGTGTCCAAAAAGAAGTGTAGGAAACCGTAGGTAAAGAAGATGGAGAATCTTAATGAGAATTGACAACACAGTTGAACAAAAATAAAGAAAGAAAAGCTGAGCATGGTGGCAATAGCCACCACCCCGTTTCAATGGGGGCGCTCCTATCCATCCATCCATCCATCCATCAGAAGTGAAAACTAAAAACTGCTGGTCTTGAGAAGTGCCGATATAAGAAGGAAAAGACAACGGGTGCAACTAGGACGTATTTTTTTCTTTTTTGGGAATGTGAGCGCTAAAATTTATCGTCGCGGCTTTTAACACTTTATTTGATTTTTCAAACGAATACTGATGCCGAATCGCATCTACTGAGACCAACAGGTCTTTACAGTCATCGAAAATAGCTAAAAAAAAAATGTGAAAGTGCTTCTTCCAAAACCACCTTCTTTCTTCGCGTTCTCCCACAGACCAGCAAGAGGCATGTCTCGCATTGCTGCCTGACACAAACTTGCCATGGACACTGCTGCTTCCGATGTGACAGTCGCACCGAGGGAGATATCAGCCTGGTCATTTTGTCGAATTGAAAGTCAAGTCTCGGCCGTCAATCTGGATTGTCGCTGCTCTGAATGGCCCATAAACGTAGTCCCAGTGGGTCCTTAAAAGCCCGCCTCATCCCATTCAAAGGCACGCAGCTCGCCTCTGCATGTGCCTGCACTTATCAAGTTTTGTTCACCTCTGCACGGACCCCGTCTGTCTCGGCTTTGTTTTGATTTTACTTGGAGAGAGGTTGCCTCACTATAATAAAAAAAGCGCTAATAAGGCCCAAATAAAACCAATGTCCAGATAGAAATGCGATCGGTCATTTTCATCTCGTGCTGCGACAGCCATCGATGGCACTGATGGTAAGGAAACAAATCGAATTAGTCCCCAAATGGGACATGGTCACCCGGATGCAGCCAGTGCATGGAAAGGAAGGCCTTCGGCAAAAGGCTGGCTTTTAAGAAATACTCCGGGGACCTTTGAGTCTCCCACCCCATAAATACCAATGAACGCCAGCTCGGAGCATCGGGGTACTTCCATAAGGAACCCTGTGGTGAACGTTCAGAAATGATTGTGTGGCAGAGGACTTTTTGCTTTTTACTTCTTTATGCCTGCGCAGAACTATTTTATATCAGGATGTATTTCTTAATGCTTAACTATTGCACAAGCTAAGGGGGCTATCAAATTTTTTCTTTTGTTATTTCAGCATACGTGTGATGTACGGTAGCATTGAACCTGTAGAGATAACAATCAGTCAATTTAGAGTGGTGAGATGGGTAGAAGCGGACCCCTGGTGTTAACATATTGTTGACAACAACCACTGCACTTCAGCTTTTAGTTTTAACAGCCAGTGTGGCGCCATTAATCAGACCAAATTGTAGTTGCTGAGAAACTATATTGAATGCCTTCAGCACTGGACTGCTAATTAAACGCACACTCTAAACGCATGGAAGACAAGACATTCTCATTTTTTACCTAAAGTAACCAGCAAGTTTCACACAACTAACTTTGCAATACCTTTTAAACCAGTGTTTTCTTTTGGTCTAAGTTAACTCATGGTTTTTATCCATTGAATAAAAGTAAAACCCCCAAGTTTCTGCACACAACATAATCCCATGCATCAAACTACAAAGCTCAACACTAAGTATCACTTGCAAGTGCTAGCTTTTGCGGAAAAAATTTTTCTTATAGCGCTTAATGAAGTCTAAACTAGCCGCCGTGTGGCTCAGTGGCTATGGTGCTCGGCTGCTGGCCCGAAAGACGCGGGTTCGATCCCGGCCGTGGCGGTTGAATTTCTTTGGAGGAGAAATTCGAGGCCCGTGTACTGTGCGATGTCAGTGCACGTTAAAGAACCCCAGGTGGTCGAAATTTCCGGAGCCCTCCACTACGGCGTCTCTCATAGCCCGAGTCGCTTTGGGACGTTAAACCCCATAAACCAAACCAAACCGAAGTCTAAACTAAAACTTTATGCAAATGGCGCTACGTAAAGCAAGTGCGCTTTAAGGAGGACAGCGAACACATACGCCGAAGGGGCTTCTTCACGCGCCTGTAAAACTAGCTGTAATGCTGCCATGGTAACTAAGAGGCCTACAACCGAACAAAAACAACGCAAAAATTCTGGAGAGTAACACTTTGATAACGGTTTTGAGCTTTTGTGATCAATCGTAAAAGGATTCACAAATCGTTCATGTGATACGTGCTACACTCTTTTGTTCTATTATCGCAAGCTGTGCCTATCATCATCACCATTGTTAAAGGCGATTTCGGTTGGACCTAAACGTTTCGAAAGCTAGCTGGCTAGTCCTTGCACCTGCCGCCCTCTGCCGTCACAATGATGGTGCTTCTAAGCCTTTGTTTATTGGTCCTGCTTTCGCAGGCTTTGGAGAAAAAAGGCACTGTGGTCAGTTGTCTCTGTACCCTCATAGAAGACAAAGACGCAAAATAAGAAGTTTGTTTTCTTCATCAAAACAGTCATTTCAGGAAACAGTGTTGGAACCCTTAGCATATGCCATTTAGAAGATCGTCCTGCGATGCTCATTATCTTAGATCGCTCGGAAACCTCTTCTGGCGCTCCCACTAAGCGCCTGATTCTGTTGCGGGGGTGAAGGCGCTGGGGTGACGCATTAGGTGCACTGTGTGGTTTCACGACAGACACTAGTAGAGGGCCTTCTGTGACTCCGGGGGGTGAGAGGGTGGGGGGAGGGGGGTGTAAAACCAAACGAGCACCGAAGTGAGTTTGCCATGTCTCCACACCAGAATAAGCAATAAATGGCTTGCTGTTATGTCATTACTATGATCAAGCGCATATTCAAGGTAAACGCCAGTTTAGCAACTGCCACATCGGGGGAGCAGCGTCCGCCTGCATCAAGGAAGAGAGAAAAAGAGAAGTAAACGGCAGACCACTTCATAACCGTGAAGTTTGGCTCACGGCAGCTATTTGCTAGCATAAACTTGGCTGTTGTTAAAGCATCGGCGAACCTTCGAACGACCCGCAAACACCCTTTTTCACGCTTCAAGGTTGGAAGAAAAATTCATGAAAGTATTATTACCAAAATGTAGTCCCTGGTTAACCAGCGTCTTTTCTCGTTGCCTGTCACGACTGCGCTGTCCTGGAAACACCAGAGCGGTCATCCACCTCTAGGGTAACAGAAAAAATGTAGCTGTTAATGCAAAAGAAAGGTACTATGAACCGGTTGACAGACCCACTTTCAAAGGCTCTCTGGCGTGGCTCTTTTGTGAGCAGCTGGTGGGTTGGCTCTTGATAACCTTGATAACCTTGATAATCTTCACAACCGATGAGACATTGGTAAAGAAACTGCAGCTATGAAAGTGTCGCATGCCAACGATTCGACTGCACCTAAATGGTAAGACCTTACTGACCGTCTGTCATCCCCTGCCAAGGGCTCACCATGAGCATCATTCAGCGGATATTATGCGCAGAGTTTGCATGTGATACAGTAGCAGGTACCTTTGACCCGTATTATATCGACATTTAATTTTATCAATTTTCTTCAAATATTCTCTTCCCTTAGGCGGCATTTTTCACAGCGCGTATCAGCTAGCAGCAGACATATTCCACTATCCGACTGGTTTATGTTTCCCGTAAACCCGCAAACTGTGTGGTTGTCATAATCGAAGAGTACAAGCAAACACGATGAGAGTTAGATCAAATCATATAAAAAAGAACTCTTCCTGCTAAGTAAAATGCCCTACTGGACAAAAAATGGCGTTGAAATCACGGTTTGGGCTACTGCAATGATCTAACACTTCTTTCCGTCATCAGAAACAAAGCGATTCAGTAACCTGGTATTTTGTCTCTACGCAAAAAAGGGTCCAGAGAGAGGGATATCTATACCATGCATTTCTCACATTTATATTAACTTCGCTAAATTATATGCTTCTTTACTCTATGCTTTCGGTCATCTGCATGTAAAGCAGCGGCCCTTGCGCCATATTACGTTCGCTTTAGATATAGCGACATAGTGCTCAGCTTAGATTTCTTGCTTATATTGAAATAAAATCTTAATTCAGTTTTCAACCTCCTATTCATAACTCTGTCCAGCGAAGCCACGCTGTACGTTCTTGTGATCCAAGTTCATAAAAGCAACCCGCGTTTTGCGCCGACACGAATCTGCATTTAAATGAAACCTAAACACTTGAAGCCCTTATGCAAGAAGCCGTCGGAAGATAAAAATAAGTTAAACGAAGGGCTGGAAGGGGGCCTATAAATAATAGCAAATCTTTATTTTGAGATCTCTCTCACGCCTCGGAACAGGGAAAACTAATCTGATGATTTCACAGTTTCTCGTGTTTCTTTATTATGTCTACACACGAAGAGATATTCTGCTCTCTTCTCCTTGGTGAACTAACAGAACGGAATGGCTTTTCTATTTGCGAGTAGCACCTGGACTCCCTTTGAAAACACTTCGAAGGAGAGCATTAGCATAGCCTGTAAGATATGGACCGCATTATTCGTGCAAAAAAAAAAAAAACAGAGACTGCGACCAGAGAAGTAAAGCCTTTTTCGGAACACCTTGCGCAGTGATCAATCTTGGCCCTATTTTTGTGTTTTTATAGATTGACTTCGGTGTTAAAAGTAGTCCAAAGCAAATGCGTGCTCCCTGTACAAAGCATACAGTTTCGTACAGTTGACTAGGAAAAATAGTCATGCTGCGATCAGTCATTCATCTAGGAATTGCGTGAAAGTGTGAACTTCGCATTTCGTTTCGCATTTCGCATTTGGTTACCTCAAGACGTGAATTTGTCAGATGAAATATGTTTTTTTTTTGCTCCCGGCCTCCCCCCCCCCCCCTCCCCCCCGACGGTGCACTACTCGATCTGTTAACTCACAACCCCCCTAATGCACTACTGGTTCAATAACATGCTTAAGACCAGGAGTTTACGTGTGCGGAATGTATTAAAGCGAAAAATGTACGATTCCAAATATCTGTATTTGCACGCAGTCGTACCACAGCTCCGACTTCCTGCGAAATTCAGGAGCTGCGCGAATACGCTAGGCACTTCGCGATTTCAGGAATACAATAAGCACATTGTATTATTTGTAAGTTGCAATAATTAACCATATAAACCTACTTATATGCACGCGAATCGAGAGTCAAGGTAACCACATTGAATTCAAGTTTTTGGCATGTGCTAGCTATAAAAAATACGGGTTTTACGCTTCTCGGCATTTGCTTAAAGGATGAAGCGCTGTGCAAGAAACTCGAACAGATAGTGGCGGTCTTTTAAAGTCCAAGTAACTTTGTTGTTCATTGTTTTCTTTTGTAGTTTTTGTCTCGTTGAAAATTGCGTAAATATCACATTAAGTAACTGCTAAGGCCATGCGCGCACTTCGCATATTTGGGAACATCGATATATTTTATGGCACTGCATGCTTTGTGGCCCTCTATACAGTGAACGAGTCTACTAACGTGCCTACAATTGCTATTAAAGTAGTGGATTGCGAATGAAAGAAAAATAAAACCTGTAGAAGTGCAAAAGGCATCAAAGGTAGATAATAGTTTGAGAAAGCAGCGCACCTATGCCACCACACAAGAAAGGAATAAATTGCGCTCAAGCACGCCGCAAACGAATAAAAAAAATAAGCATCAGTAAACTGGACGCTGTAACATGAAAAAAGCGTAAACCCGTCAAAGCTTCCAGAAAAAGACTCACCCTAATCCCCTTAAGTTTTTTTTTTTTTTCATTTTTACCCCCTCAGATTACGAGACATCGACAGCAGCAATCTGCTCATGCTCCCGGAAAGTTTCTTCGCCCCTCAAGACGCAAAGCTGCTAGGCACGCCATCGACATCACTGAATGAGATCGCAATTTCCTTGCAACGCGATCGATTTCCAAAAAAATGGGAGGTTAAAGCCACTTAGGGCTGAGCACACACGGCGAATCTCTCACCGTGGTTTTATCTGTGGACAGCATGCCAAAGCTGGGCTACATGGACATCAGGTGCTCCTGGGGTGCTCCGAAGTTGTGGTAATGTGAGCAAGAAAGCAATGAGTCCTCATTTTCCCGTTGAATTCTAGAATAGCTGCGTGATGCAGTAAATTTTATTACACTTCGTGTTTTCGGCTTATTTGGGCTCGGCCACTGTCAAAGGCCGAAAGCAATAATCCCAAAGTCATGATGCAAAAAAAAAGGAACTTTCTCATCGGATAATGTTACTTCCTTAAAACGTTTACAGTTTGTTATGCCTCTTGTTTTTATTTTACTTAGAGCTGAATGTGATCAACTGACCCATTTTTAAAAACAAACAATTTTGAAATCCCTTATCGAACATGTTTAGAAATGTTATGTTAATAGCAAACCTCACTTGCTTTCAGAGGAATAGTTGCTTTTGAGTTGAAATTCGAAGTTTAATGTGCTAATTTATTGTTCAAAATACCTGTTATTGTTGCATATTTCTTTGACTGTATAACCTGAGGCCTTATCCGAGAGGCCATGTCAAAATCTGCGTTGCCGTAACACTTAATTAAAATCTGGAAATGTTTGTTTTAAAAAAGGCCACGTGTTTATAATCTGCCGTACGAAAGATTTTCCTCCCTATATCTTCTATACTCCTAGATTCCGATTGTGATAGTTTTGCCAAAAGCACTACTTGAGATTAGCTCAATTAGCTCAATTAGAAAGTTCCTCAATTAGGAAGATCTACACTAAGCCATGTTTCATTATGAAGTGATACCACCAAGAGAAACTGTCCCGGCATTGCTTTCATTTAGCAGCTCCGTAATAAGGGAGTAATTACTCATTGGCATCCACCCGAGCGCAGCCATACGGCTACAAAGGAAAGCTGTACAGCTTTCTCAGAAACTTCGTAGTTAAAGAAAAATTCATCCTGGTCCGGGGTTCGAACCCAGGACCACCGCTACACCGGAGCAGTCGCTCTACCAATTGAGCTAACCAGGACGGCAAGCTTACGGTAGGACGAGAGCGAATTGATCAATAACCCGAAGTGGGAATTTTTCTTTAACTACGAAGTTTGTGAGAAAGCTGTACAGCTTTCCTTTGTAGCCGTATGGCTGCGCTCGGGTGGATGCCAATGAGTAATTACTCCCTTATTACAAATCTACTCCACCTTGGGGGTTTCCCCTAAACATTTGACCAATTTAGCAGCTCCACTAAATCTACGTGCTCAAAGGCGCACCTTTGGATCGGCATTAAACAACACACGGCAGGAATTGCTAATCACACCCTACTTAGTGTATTTAATCTTCCCTCTTAGGTGCATGCGAGAAGGGCTGCGGGTCGCGCCTTATTCCGTGTCTGTGATCACGTAAAGAAGGCCCCGCACAAAATTCCTGACACGGACCTTTTGCGGCCTCTATTTGTAATAGATCGAATTATCCGGACGCCCTCTGGAAGTTCTTTTTAGATAGACTCGGCGCTTCTCTCCTCCGCTCCTGTTGTTGACTGTGTATGAGCCCGTACTGGGGACGCCGCGCAGTTACAATGGGAAGGGTTTCCATGGCAACGAGAAGAGCCGCTCACGACAGCCGCAGGATACTACTAAGTGCTGCAATGTGAGTCAATCAATAGCCAGTAGCGCTTGCTGAGGCAGCAGTCTTTCTGCGCTGATGTGCGCGGCGAGCAATGTGCTTTAATGCGAGTTAATGAGGTGAAAGCATCGCGGGCAACCCTTTTACTAGCCCCCCCCCCCCCCCCCTTCCCACTTGTGTCTCCGCTTTGCCCGCACAACTGGGCGAATGGGCCCGGTGGGTAATGTAACCCTTCCCGGTGCAAGCAAAGAAATGCGATTGTTACGTAACGAAAGAAAACAAATTGAATGAATCATCTCTGTGGTAAAGAAATAAGAAAGGAAAGTGAGGTCACTTAGCGGAATGAGGACGCTCATTCAGCCCTCATTACGACGATGTCACTAGTGACCTTTCAAAAAGAAACAAAGTTTTAAAGTAACAAAGCGTTTTTATTCCTCTCTCGTTTAATATGTTAAATCTGTCCAAACAGCCACTTTGGAAAGAAAAAAAAAGAAACGAGACAATAGAATGCAAATAGCGCTATATTGTACAGATTCTGCAAATTCGGAAACAGATTAACTTAAGAAGTAAACTGACAGCATTTCAGGTTTCCAAGAAAAGAAACGGTAGGAGCAATAGCAATAAATGAACACGCGTGATACCTTATGAACGAAGCCTGAAAGCGGCTGAAGGACCGATAAAGTTTAAATTAAATTGAATGAAGAACTCTTCCTTAGAAAATGAATAATTGCAGCTCGATGTCGTTAGATCTGGTCGGTGTCATCATGCATGGCGAATAATTTACTTTTTAGTCAGTTTTCCTGCCCACTCTATAGCCCTTTGTTCGTAGTAGTAGTATAGTACTATTAGTAGTAGTAGTAGTGGCGGTTTATTTAAAAATAATAATAAAAGGAAAGAAAAGATTTTTGCTAGCCCCGGCATCTGCCATTGCTGCTGGAAGTACCTGAGCTGGGGCAGCGGAAATAAAGGGAGAAAAATCAGGCTGTAGGAATGAAATGAAAGAGGTGAGGGGACAGCCAAAAAAGAGAGAACTGGGATTCTGCAGTTCGAGGGAACCTCTCCCTTCAGGAGGGTATCGAGCGATGAGTTACGTCACGAGCAGCAGACAACACCGTTCACTTCGAGTTAACGGAACAACACAGTACAAAGAAAAAGCGTAACCAATGCATTCGCACCGTAGTCCAAGCAATGGAGCAGCGCTTACACAAGCGGGACAAATAAGTAGCGTCCTAGAGCCTCGACACTACGCACAAATAAATCACAACACGCTGTCTGCTCCAACAAAAGGCTACACAAAAACCTCTGCAGCAGAGCTAATCGGCCTAATATTGGAATTGTATTGGAAAGGCCGGTCCTGTAGAGGACCAGCGTAAAAAGCCATCCATTTCCAATATTGGGCCAATTATCTGTGCTGCTTGGGAAGACATAACACTACACGACAGCCCGTGTCGCCACCACTCACACCAGGTTCTGCTGTAACGCTGCCGGTAGGACGCCGTGAAAGACCCAGGAAGGACGCCGCACCCGCCGAAAGCGAACCATGAACGTCCCATCGGCGGCTGGTCAGCGCCGCCGGAACTACGTAGTGCGCGGGCAGCGCTTTTGCGCTGATCCAACCGTCCGCTTCTCGCTCAGCCTTTATCTAGCCGCTGGCCAGATAGCAATCATGCTAACCGCGTCGGCGGCGAAGAACTTGCCGGACATGCGCGCTGGTGCTGCACTCGGATACATCCGCTCACACCCGAAACACGATGAACTATTGGTGCACCTGGCGTGCGCAACCTATAGCGTCGAGCCAAGAGGGGCCGTAGGCTTCACAAGTTATATCAGCAAATCGTACAAATCAGCATTCAAAGTTAAAACTAATGTCCCCTTCTGTGACCTGCAGCACATTACATCAGTTGAAAGGGAATGAAATAACAGAAAAAGGAAGAGTAGCTCGTGACTTAAGCCTGAATGTCGGAGTTTAGGCTTTTCTGCACTCGCCTTTGCTAATCGCCGAACTCCCAACGCTTGGAACAAAAAGGACGACTGACAGCCTACCCAAGCAGCGCAGGTAATCGGCCCAATATTGAAAATCGATGGTATCATCTAGTCCTTAGTAGCACCGGCCTTTGCGCCAATAAGTGTCCAATATTGGGTCGGTTGCCTTGCTGTTTGGGGAGGGTCCTAGTGGAGGAAATGCAGAGTTCCTTTGGCCAGAAAAAAAATAAAAAGCCGGCAACAGGAAGCAAGACTCAGTTTCTAGTGGCTCTTCTTAAAAGATCGCCATACTTGCTAGATTTCTTTCAGAATAAAACCACCCTGCTTCTCCTGTAATCCCGTCGCCGGGTGACAAATAACTGTTGTAGACACTGAAAAACCATTCGCTATTCTCGATTTCCTCAATCCTAAACCGCTGTGCAATTCTTGTTCAATCGGCATTGTCACCTTCTGTTCCTGAATGTGGACATCTAGCCACTTCTTCTAGCCACCCCTTATCTTTTTTTTTTCTTTCGCTAATATGTCGTCATGGCACTGAAAGAAAGTACGGCAAATGGTCGGGACAGAGAATCCGGCCACAAATCCGCGGAAAGCGCTCTTGAGCACCGGTGATTTTCTTTGGGCGCTTGATTCTTCCATAAATCGCTACTACTTCTATATCTTTCCCTGCTCTATGTTTCCTTGCCGCCTTTAGTTTCCTATTGAAGGGAATGAGCTTACAACGGGGAAGCAAGAAGCGAGAAACAACAGTAGAACGAGCAAGCCGCGGCCATGAAATGGCCAGCACATTTGGAGCTTAGTTCGAGTGACAGACATTGGTCCTGAGGACCACTAAAACCCAATAGAGGAACTTACGGCTCGTGTTTTTAGCGTTTTGTGTGTTTTTTTCGTGTGCGTGTGGCCGTCCGCGTTTATGTCTGCCTCCTTGTGTGTGCCTATACGGAAGAAGTCTGGCCATTGCCGTGGCCTAGGGGCTATTTGTACCGCTGCTGCTTCCCTCAAACAGAAACGTGCACACAAAAACATAAATAAAACAGGGGAAGGGAAGACGGTGAGACTGTGAGGGAGAAAATATGGAACCAAGTGGGAATAATAGAGAGAGCAAAAAGAGAGCACGAAAGAAATAAGGAGACCAGCTTGAGCTGGTCCCATACCGCGGATTAGTGGACACGGCTAGTTTATTTCTGAAGGGCGGACGCCATCGGCAGGGCGTGGTTGTGGGTGGAGGGGGAAATGCTCGCAGCCGGCTTTAGAGTACCGCTGTGGTATTTAGTCGGGATCATTCCGATGCATGTGGGACACAAAAGACTTGTAGTTTCGGAGGAATTGTTGCCAGCCATCTGTGGCTAAACCTTCCAGCATATGAGTAAGCAATGTTGATTCAGAAAAAAAAAAACCCGTGAAATATCTTTCATTTCATAGACAGTCGGCACAACCACCATTTAGAAAACACGCTTAGTGAATGTACCACACTTCATTGCAAATACGCAGAGAAGAGCTCTGCTTATTACTGTGATACAGTATACGTCATGAACAGCGTCGATCCGCAGTACGAAGTGCTGTTTTGTACGCCTGCCTTATAAAGTTATAAAGTGACACCAGCCATGCATAGAAGCCTTGTGTATTATGGCAACAGCGTCAAGGCTCCCGTGCTTTGGAAAATCAGCCGTCGTCGGCGTTGTGAGCGAAAATCCCCGTAGAAGCAACCTAGGTGAAGCTTACAAGGGTAGACGTGCAGGCTATAGTTGGTGAACCATGATTCTTTAAAACAGCGCAAAAGACAGGGGCACAGATAGAAAAGACACACACACAGCGCTGACTCACAACCTGTGACTCACAGCGCTGTGTGTGTCTTTTCTATCTGTGTCCCTGTCTTTTGCGCTGTTTTAAAGAACCTAGGTGAGCCAACCAGGTTGCGTGATCTTGTGGCCTTATAACAAAATGCCCACCGGATTGTGAGCAAACTGACCCCCGGGGCGGGTGGCAGTGAAATTAATGATTGGCAACGACAGGTTGCTAGTAAAGAGCAGCGTGAATTGCAGAAACCCCACCAGTGACAGCACCTGCCATCGCAGGGCAGTGGCGAATCGCTTAACCGCTGCAACACTGCGCCAGGAGTGGAAGGAGGACTCATAGAGATCTATGATTGTAAAGTAGAGAACTACCAACTCCGCATATATTTGCATTAACCCATTACGTCGAGTCATAACTTAAAGGAGGAGCATGTGTGTACCCTCCAGTTTTTATAATACATTTTCTTTTTTCTTTGAGCACCTTTCATTTTTTGGTAGTCTTTTTTTTATTTTTGCAACAGACGACGCGAAGGTCCAGTTCTCGCGCAATGTTGGGAGGAAGAGATGTTAAAGTACAAAAGAATCACGTTTTAATGGCAAAAACGTAAAAAAAACACCTGAAATCTTGAAATCTTTCCATTTTTGTCAAGCACTTGCGGTTATGCGGTTATTAATATTTTAATCATTACAAGCTTCATTTGGCCATAATGGACGTCGGTCATAAAATTCGCCCACTCTCTGGAGGGAAGTCACCTCACAAGGCAGGAGCGTTTGCTTTGGATGGAGAGAAGTGACATCATCATACTGGAAGCGCCATGAGGTCCGTTAAAAGCATTGGCAACGCACAATGAAATTGTGTGCCCCTGTGGATTTTTTCTCGGATTTTCTTTAATCTCTCAATATCTTTGCTGCAGTTAAGAATCTTGATGCGTCTGTCATTGTTCACGTTTTTATATAGAGATTTTATATGTTGCGCAGCGCCAAGAAGACGACGTTATCTGCTCGTCCACTTCTCGACAAGTCTGCAGCGATCGCTGCAAGCTCCCTGATGCGGAAAGGCCGGTTAGCGTTTCTGCTCATTGTGGTTTACAAGCACTTCCTGTAGTGGTGAGCTTTATTAAAGAGCACAAGTTTCTGGAGAGAGATACGACGCTGCCATTGTACACCTGCCACTGGAAAGATTAAAAGCCCTAGTTCTTTCTCGCCGGCACAGAAAATATTTCCACTGACCTCAGAAAATGGAGCCCGGGCATTACTGAGGCACGTGAATGACGTTAGAGTTGATATTTATCCGCACGGATGAACCCTGTGTAGTGCCCCACTTCTCAACGTACCTTTTTGGGTCGTCCGAACGGATCAATAACATTAAGCGGAAACGTGTTGCAGGCTTTTAATTACGTAATGTGCGCAGTGTGCCTTCAACGACACACATCTATTTTTCCTCTTTACAATGTGCGAGTAATTAGTAGAACTGATCGCCTGTAGTATTCTCGTTTTGACCTGGTGTTGATTGGTCGGATAAGAGAGGCTCTCATCGATGCCTCGCATGAATATCGAAAACGTGCGCAGAAGACGGATTTATGCTCTTTAAATCAACAGCAAAAAATTCTGACCCTCTGAAGAGGGATTAGGTTTTGATGCCACAGCGCTTCACGGCTCTGACACTAAAAGCGGCAAAGAACTCCGAAGGCCGCGGACCATGGAGTCAGAGGGCGAAGTGGTAGAAGAGCGACTGTCGCGATGAAAAATCTCTGAAGAATGGGACTCCTCCATCCCCGCATTCCCTGAGTTATGATGTGGGGTTCCGATCTCGCTAGTGTAAGAGGCTGGAAGGCGACAGTCCCCGATGAAAAAACGCCTCGACACCGCTTGGTGGCGTTACGTCTGAGGTCGTGCAAAGTCGTCGAAAGAAAAAAAACACACAGCACAGAACATCTCAGCATTCAGCCAGTTCGCGGCTATGACAGCTCTTAGGGCAGAAAGCTACTTTGTTTATTTCTTGCAGGGAATTTTAACGCGCTTTTTTGTTATCTTACTTATTCGCACTATTAATGGTGGTATCCGGACACAAGCAACGTTACCAGCACTTCTTCTCCGTCCGGACCACAACAAATGGGGCCTCCAGGCTGAAGTGAGCGTCCGGAAATAATAGTGGAACCGCCGAAATGCTAGTACCTCAGTCATGCGTCCCAGCATTGCGAGGAAGAATGCCGAGGAAGTTGCGGTCCATCACCGTTCCATTTGGTGATGAAGACTGCCCCGCCGACAGCGCAGGAATTGATTTATTATACGCGCGCTCCCGACAAATCCTGACGAGTTAGTAGAGGAAAGGTCAATCAATGTGCATTGTCGACGCTGCAAAAGTAATCAGAAGGAACACCCGACATTGCGCTGTTAACACCAGTTGGCCGCCCTTTTGTTTTTGCGTTTTTGTTTTCAAAGCTTCCTAGCAAATACAACAGCTGAGCACGACATGGCCCCACTGCTCTTCACTAAAAGCAACACGCGAAACGCGAGTAGGCATGTTTAGAGCATTCGAGTGGCGGGATGCAGAAAAAATATAAAGTGATATCTCACTACGGTTCTTTTCAGGAACGAGGAATTCCTGTATCTCAATAGCACAGTATAGAGACTTCGAGTGTCACTTTAAGGCCCTCCCCCCCCCCCCCCCACACCACCCTGCTGTCCAAATAATAATGCCTCCCCTGAAGCTTCTGAACATCTCACCTAAAGCCTGACATTGAAACTGGGAAGAACTTAAATTAACTTTGTGCCCGTTATATTAAGGTTACATTGCATTGATCTTCAAAAAAAAGGACGCTGACGACGTGGAAAATTACCGATTAGCTTTTTTTACAACAGACATAGCACAGCCATGTTCAAAAAATCAATCAAGTTACAGGTAATGGTTAGAATTCCTAGTTTTAGCAAAATAAAAAGTCGATAAACGTACGTCGAATCTATTTTTTTTAAATTCAGTCTTAACCAAAAGAGATCAATATTCTTCATAGATACGTCATAGCTTGCTAGCTATTTAGTATGAGTTGCAATAGGTCACAAGAGACAGTTAACAAAGTGCGAAAGCCAAGACCGCGTTGAGACAATGGTATCATTCGATTAAACACTGAGTTGCATGTTTCGACGCATTGCTCCGCTGTTTTACACGAACGCGAGGCGCAGATCAAGATGCTCACTGTCTCGCCAAGCTTCCCTGGCTAGGTAACACCATCAGCTCATCGACTATCATCCAATTACCAGTCTTTTCTTGGTTAACAAGTTTGCACGACGTGCATGCACACTGACGAGGTTTGTAAACGTAACCAGCCGCCGTTAACTGTAAACCATGCACGCACCTCCCGAAAAGGTGATATGGTCTGGCTTCCGCCATGGTTCAGCGGCATTTCCATCGCAATCATCATTATGAGGCTAGCTTGATTGCAGGTCCTCTGGGTCTTTTCGGATTGATTTCTCTCTTATGCGAAATTTTGTTATGAAGTGTTTGCTGTCATCACAGCTTCATGACAGCAAGAGTGAGCAGAACGTGGCAACGTATAAACACACCTGCATTTACTCAAAAAAATAAAGCTACTCCGATATGAAGGTGACTACAGAGAAATGCCTTGCTCCACTTGCCTAAGCAAGGAATGTGTATATGTGTTGCTTCCATGTTGCTTTCGCTTTTTTTTTTCTGGTTGATTCGTGTTTTCTTTTTCGAGTTCAGATGTTGCAAATGATGTTCCATTTACGCTTTTGTCTCACGCTGCGGCCGCTTAACGCCACGCTGTTAATTTTTTTCAGTCATGGCAATAGCACTAAATATTGCAGCCACTGCACTAAACGTGACCATTTGTGCGTTAACTGTTTGTAGACAAACTACCCTTGCCAAGAAACAAGCCAGGATAAACTACAAGTAAGTTTTAAGTGCACTAGGGTATCACCTATATCAATAAGGAAAAAAAAAACGTTTTTCTCATGAGTCATGAGAAATTATTTTCACCGCAAAAAAAAATCGACAATAGGAGTTTGAAATAAGCGCGGGAAAAGGCTCGCCGAGTTTTCAAGAAATTAAAACCGAAAAATTCAACCCTTAGTTATAGGGAAGTGCTCATAATTACGCAAAGAGCATGTTCAAATCGAAACATCAATAACCGTGTTGGCACTGCATAATAATGATGGACAAGACGTACATATAAATCAGGCCAAAAATACGTATGGGGCGTGCATAGTGTGAGACCACGTGACAACGGCTGTGTCTCACCGCTATATTTTCTGGCTGCAGGCTGACGACCCCGGGGGGGGGGGGGGGGGGGGGGGCAATGGAAACTGTATGGTTTGGTTTGGTTTGGTTTATGGGGTTTAACGTCCCAAAGCGACTCAGGCTATGAGAGACGCCGTAGTGGAGGGCTCCGGAAATTTCGACCACCTGGGGTTCTTTTACGTTCACTGACATCGCACAGTACACGGGCCTCTAGAATTTCTCCTCCAAAGAAATTCAACCGGCGCGGCCGGGATCGAACCCGCGTCTTTCGGGTCAGCAGTCGAGCACCATAACCACTGAGCCACCGCGGCGGCGGAAACTGTACCGAGTGCGAGCGGCTGAGAATGAGAGTGCTCACCTGAACACGGCCTGTTCTAGAGGCTGTCTGGTAGGATGAGTGTGTGAGTTACGGAAACGAGACCATGACTCGTTACTGACCATCGGATGCTGCTCCTAGGTTCACCGAGCTTTTGCTTTTGCTTTGCTTTTTCGAATGACAGCTGTTGCAAGGCGTTCGAGTTGGGTCACCAAAGCACCCACACTCTAAGCAGAAAGGAGTAAAAAGGGAGTAAGACGTCCGCTAACTCCCTCTTACAGAAGGGAGTGCACTAGAGGAAAGCTTATACACCCTTTTTACTCCCACATAGGCGTATTCGTGTTTACAGTGCAGCTTAGGAGCACTGATTACGCTCTTTTAACACTTGCTTCACGCACGGCACACTTCGCTCGTTCTCTTCTAGCATGTCGCTCACTGAGAATCGCTTTCACTGGCGTGCTTAATGCGGCTTTCGTATGAGCAGTTATTTTCTGCCCGCTATGCACAGGAAAACAAGAATTTCAAGGGTTCAGTCTTCCGTTTAGTTAGAGCATGGGTAGTTACTCAGTGAATGATGAAAGAAACGTCTACGCACGAAAATTACACTTCACAACTAAAATGGCAGTGAAGATTTTCGAGGTGATAAGGCAGTTCACTTCCGGTGTCGAACACCGGCCACTGTGTAGGAGTCCATGTTCACTTCACTCTAGTGTGTGTGCTCAAGCTTCGCAGGGTCATTCCTACTTTCCTGTCTTCTTTACGCGCAGGTCTTCCACCATGAAACCATCAAAGACACGTACGCCGCCAATAAGTCTGTGGGCCAGTCTTGAGAGATGGCTTCTCTTGGCTTGCATCGCTTGCGCTGCGCATATGAAGAGAGAGGGAAAGAAATACATGGGATGGTAAATTGGCGTGCAATACAATGCCCTTTGACATTTTTTACCTAACTGCAGTACGCAGGCGAAGAAACAAAATCAGTCCGTGATTGTGTTGCGGCAGTTATAGTAATGGATGGTTGCTGCTTCTCATTTTGCTTCTACAGTCGACAATTTAAGGGTAGCGACGTTTACCCGAGCAAAAGGTTCATTGAAAGAAGTTAGCAACCTGCAAAAAGAAAAAAAAAAGAATACCATTGGAGATTGTTTTGACGTATAATCGCTCGAGTGTGCGAATGCGGCAAAAAAAAAAAAAAATCAGTGTTTTGATTGCATCATTCTAGCGCTCGCGCAAGGCACCTTTTCCAATCTTATTTTTTATGGTGCATTAAGATATAGACCAAAATACTTGCTTCAATATTGTTCGTACATTGTCCGCATTTTAAAATTCGAAAGTTTTCAAGAACATACTTTTTGGTAGTTATTTTGCTCCACAGCAACCTCTCAATACGCACTGCATGTTTTTATGTTCTCCTAATGCAAGAACCTTAAATAGCAGTGCACACCTATGGATCACATGTAGCCACTTAATGCCGACAGGGCTCAGCAGACCCAATTGGATTGCTCATTTACGACACAAGCCAGAAAACCCCGTTTGCCAGGACCGAGGCGGAATGTGGGCTGCCTCCGTCATCTTTCTTTCTTCGTCATCGCTATGCTCTGCGTTAATGATCTATGGAACACCCAAATTACGTCATATGGCTAGTTATACCAGATCTCCGCTTGGCGGCGCTGGCATCTAAGCGCGGCTTTATACTTTCTCAGTAAACGAGCTTCACTATGTGGACGCTACATGGAGTCGACGTAAGATAACCGCGAGGCGGTATCCACGAAGGCGCTCGGCAGCAAAAAAAAAAAAAAAGAAAAACCGTGAATAGAGCTGACCGGTCAAAACATCTAACAGCAGCCAGGGTCCCTGCAAGTCAAGAAACTTTCCTAGGCGCTGGAACTCCCGTCATTTCTCCCGCCAAAGAATTGAACGCCGGCTCCCCAGCTTTCCCGCTAGCGAACGGCATTAATAAGGGGTGCTGTAGTGAATACAACGAAGAGCCCAATGCCGTGATGCCAGGCATGAAAGGAGCGCTAACCTCACAAACCCGAAAGCGCATCGTCAAACTCACTCGGGGATTGATACCCGTTCCCCTGAGGTAGAGTTTGCCGTGCGGCTTTAACCGACGGGGCGGCATCTTATTTTCAGCGTTCCCCTCAGCCTCTGGATTAAGCACGGTGGTAGCGCTAGCCCACTTAATTATGCTTCGGCGCCTCTGGGGTGGCCCTCCGTTGCTCTTGTCAGGTGATTGATGGTTCTGGTCGGGGCTAATCCGAGTGGCCTAATTCGTTTAGAAGGTGGCAACACTCGAAATCGTGTGTTGGGATTTACGGGCCCACTTTAATTCAATTGGTAGCCGAAAGTAAAAGAACAAACAGGATTCCAATTGCAATATGTCTGAGCATTTTAAAAAGCTCTGTTTGAGCCAACGACACTAGAAGTTTGACGGGTTTTCTGTCCCGATTAGAGTGCTTTGAACATGAGGGATGATTCCAAACGCTTGTTTCAAAGCTGTGGTGTCATATACAGGCGGATTATGTACTTGGTGTTTGATATGGAAGAGAATTCAGGGAATGTGGCTTCAAGTCTGACGGGAAATGATAAAGGTTCATGTAATTACTTGTGCCGTTCTTGCGTTTATGATTCTTAGCTCATTAGAAAAGGCGTAGTGTAAAACTTGAACGAAATAAAAGAGTGATTCTTAGCTCATTAGCAAAGGCGTAGTGCAAAACTTGAACGAAATAAAAGAGCGCGCTCTGAATGGTGTACACAGTGATGGAGCACAGAAAGGCTCCACTAAAATGCTCACGCAGATAGTACTGTACGTGAGTGGGATGGAAAGCACACTGCCTGGTACATTTACCTTCGGAATAGCATGTTCAGCACACTGTTATGCTTTGCGACGGCGCTTCGGAAATATCCTTGCGCAGTCAGCCCCGTACTTGACACTGTTTTGTCTCATACTTTTACCAAGCAGAGATAGTGAAGGACGTAATGTGCACCGCATTCATAATAATTTCAGCCTCCTCTCTTCTTAAAAGGTAGAAGCGGCAGTAGTAGATACTCGTGAGTAAAGAGAAGCCTAAGTTAAAACCGTACTTTGCAAGAAAGATGTAAAACGCATTTAAAGATTGGGTCTTCTGTCAATTCATGACCAAGGTAACGTTGTAGATTTGTACACATCATTATACAAGCCAATCCAAGCTACAGAATGCCAAATAATTGCTAGATAGCGTTCGTAAACTTTCACTGACGTTATATGCAACCAATTTGGCCTTAATTTCTTCAGTATAATACTCTTTAACTACTTAGTTCAGAAGTTCATCGCAAAACCACAAACACATAAGGAATAAACGCACACAGAGAGACAGTCGCTGTGTTTGTGGTCTTGGCGCTCCGTTTATATCCCAAGTAAGTAACCAATTGGTTCAAAGGCTCGTCTCTTGGAATTTGCTTACTGTTTGTCTTTCCATGTGTATCCGTACAGTACTCAACGATATTATTGAATCCCGAAGGCTTCCATACCTTCCGTGCCCTGCCGTCTACAGCTAACGTACCAAACCTAGCACACTGAAGGCACTTTCTACTCGGCCTGTTTCAAGGCTACATTTAACGCTAAGTCACGGGCGGCTTGCTCTGAGCAGTGAGCATGTCGTTGCATCCTGCTGCTCAGAGCCAATCCCCCTCCTCCAATCTCCATCGACGCTTGAAACAGAATTCCTGCAGCCTCGCCAGCTACAGCGCCTCGCTAATTAACCCCACCAGCTCAGAAATAAGTGCACGATCCGAACTTTGTAGCGCCATGGTCTCTGACTAAGGCCTACGCAGCTGACGTTCTCCCCTTGTACAGGCCTCCGAGCCCTTCGCCTGAATCCGCCACCACCTCTTCTCCCCAGAAACTGAGCCCTGCTCATCGCTCTTAACGAAGCGGCGAATGCACTTACATTAATTACGTCACGCAGTTGCCTTAGGCCTCGCCTGTCTGTATGCGCCCGTGATCGGGAATGGAAATGAGCTATGCTCTGCCAACCCTCCCATATTTCTTCCGCGTCAAGTGCTCTACCACATTTCCGCTTCGAATTCTTTGTTAATTCGTGTCAGCCTTCTATCCCTTCCCAGTTATTATTCCTTCTAGCCCGAGCGAGTCCTTTCAGAGACCCTCAAATAGTAATTTCTTTGTTTTTCGTATAGACAGAGGCTATTTACACACGGCCGTGTGCCTTGCTAATGGACGGCGACGACAGCAAATAGAAGGAGTGGGGTCCCTGTAGCATACAGCCGGGCCTGAGAGATCCAATACACAGGGGCGACGAGTGTCTGAATAATATAGCGAATTAAGAATGTAGAAGCATAGATAGTAGAACGGCGATGATTTTGTTTCACTTATTCATGCATAATAAAGACACAATTTACGCAGTCACTGCACTATTTGGGTCCTGATTATGCATACACAGATTGAAGGGGCAGGCATATAATACGGGAATAACCAGTTTTGTTCTGACGATCCAACAACCGCTGCGATGCGTCATCAAATAGCCGCTAGACAACAGCCTTTGTACCGAGCTGGCGTGGTCTCGTTAAGCAAGTATAACGAAATAGGTACTCTTGGTATCGGATGAGGGCTCAAGGCCTTTGTCCTAAAAAAAAAAAAAAACTTGTTCCTAACTATCAGTCCTGCAGTGGAAGACAAGGGTCAGGAGCCAGTTTTTTCTTTTTTAAGTAAAAAAAAAAA
This sequence comes from Amblyomma mixtum, assembly GCF_055824585.1. Classification (NCBI taxonomy): domain Eukaryota; kingdom Metazoa; phylum Arthropoda; class Arachnida; order Ixodida; family Ixodidae; genus Amblyomma; species Amblyomma mixtum. The sequence goes on along the minus strand of NC_143019.1, from coordinate 41,520,336 downwards.
ATGCGCTCACGCCTTTGAATAACATCCAGTCACTTCCTATTTCTTCCAACTGCTAGCTTCAATAGCGCGTCTCTGCTGCTGCAATTACAGGTTATGCTGCAATAGACGTATCGTGAAGGCTTGTTAATAACAGAAAAGGAATGACCAAACTAAAAAGCGCACAGCTGAGCAGACGTCAACTTTCTACGTCCTTGTCACGCCGCAGCTAGCGTGCGTCGTGGTAAAGTGTGAGTGTCGCCGAAAGGGAGCAGGGGAATGCGCCGACAAAAGGAGGACTTAGAACGGCGTAGCGTGCGAGGGTCGCGCTTCTCGGCCCCAGCGAGTGGGGAATGGTTTCTTCTAGGAAGTCGGTCCGAAACCCGAGACGACGACAGGACGGCTGGGGTGGACTGGCGCGGTTCTTGTTTTCGTTCTTGCTAGCTGGCCAGAGCGGCTAACAGTGGAGCGTGTGTTTGAAATTGTTTGTTTCTTCTTGTTGTAATAGTTTATAGTTAGCCATGGCTGCTTACAGCGAGGCGTGTGTTTTATATTGTTTACTTGTCTTTTGCCTTGTGACCTCTTACATCTAAACGACGGCGGGAAAGTCGTCTATTGGCTAAAAAGTAAGTTTTGGCGGGAGGATTGGTTATTGGCGGAGGATGGAGTTTTTGGCGGGAATGTGACGAGATGGGTGCGCGCGAAGGAGAGCGCCGAGGTTGGGTGTGTGGCAGCCGGACAGATCGGTCGTGTGTGGCCGGTGGTGGTCCCGGGGCCGAGAGCGTAGAGTTGGAGACTCGAGTTAGTCGAGTGGCGGCCGGACGGGTCGGCCGTGTGGGGGCCAGCGGTGGTCCGGAGTCGCGGAAGTTTGAGGTTTTACTTTTAGTTGAAGCGGAGAGGCCGTTATCTTTTCGGCATATGTAAATCAGTTGTGTATATATTTGTATTAAATAATTTCTTGATGGAAGCCTTCCAAGTGCCTTATCATCCGAAGACCTGCACGCCTGTCTGATCTCACCAGTAGCAAAGTACGTCCCCCGGGTCACTCACGAGACCCGCCCTCTACCGCTCTACATAAACATCGAATGAGAGCAACTTCACCAACATCAGAGAGAGAGAGGGAGAAAATTCGTGACTGTCCTTGTCTATATTTCTCTGTAAATCCTTTGTCAAAGAGATTATTATAAGCGTTTACATTACAAAACAGGAGTGCAAGTGCGCAATCGCGTCGTACACAATTTGATATGATTACGAAGTCGCATTTCCAGCGCGGATAGGTGTCGGTGCAGGTCCCCGCTGAGTGACTCCCACATAGAGGTAACAAAAAAAGCCAGTGCGGAAAGATGTGCGCACGGGTGAGAAATAACCTTTTTACCAGATGTTTTAGAGAGACAGCCCAAAGCTGCAAGTCCAAGAACTGGCATCGCCCGAATGAGATCAATCAATCAATCAATCAATCAATCAATCAATCAATCAATCAATCAATCAATCAATCAATCAATCAATCAATCAATCAATCAATCAATCAATCAATCAATCAATCAATCAATCAATCAATTAATCAATTAATCAATTAATCAATCAATCAATCAATCAAGTCAGTCAGTCAGTCAGTACTTAAAATCAATCAATCAATCGCTCGGTCGGTCGGTCGGTCGGTCGGTGTCAACATTCAATGCATGGCGCGCCGTAGTACTCGCCCCTCTTCAACAAACTTACCGACTTGTTAGACAACCTTGGCTGCCTTCTCACCTTTGTGTGGGCTACATAACGCTGCTGTTGGCAATATCAGAGGCCCTCTTATTTCTATTCATGATGGCCTTATTGCACGCCTACGGCAGTACTATTACTGGCACTCAACATCCGGTAGCCGAGAACGAACTGACGTAAGATGACGCAACAATAATTCTGCAAATACCAAAGGCTACACACCATATCGAACGTATAGCACCAGGAATCTCCGAGATGTCGAATAGCTGAGCCGTCTAGAATCGAAGCTGTTTCACTTTCGCCGGTGTTGTATTATATAGGCCTGCTTAGGGTGCGAGGGTGGAAAACTTTTTTTATTATGCTGGACAGCATTCGAGCGAAAAATCTGTCAACGTTTCGGACAGTTCCGGTGTTGTCTTCGCCGCTGTTTCTGGACAATGTTCGCTTCAGTTTGCTAACAATAACAGCCAAAAGCATTTGAAGCTTACTGCTCCATTCATATTCTCTCTCGCAGCGTTTCGACCGCGAGGCAGCGACCTTATAGTCTTTAATATGGCTTCGCGAGTGCCTGTAAACTGGTGACATAAAACACCTCAACTCGCGCTCTAAGCTGCTGCGCCACTGCGAGCAAGTAATGGCACGCAAAGCCTGTGATCGCATGATTTGGACTGGTTTTCTCTGTTGCTCCCCCTCTTTGCCCGCGTGACCTTCTCTCTAATTGTGATCTTCGTGGCAACAGCTCCCGAACACGACGGGGGCGCCCTGATGGATTGCCTAGCGCCAAATCGTGACAGCAGGCGGCGCAGCTTAAAAACACCCGATCATCCCAAGTAGTGCGGTTAGGAGGATCCCCACTGATATCGCCTGTTGACAGTCGATCTTCCCTCCAAGTCTTTCCGTTTTTGGAAATAGCATCCTTCTGTTGTAGGGAAGCACTGCCTTCTTAGTAATGGGCGCCGAAATACTTGGAACAGTTGCACTTCGACTCGATTTTATCGGCGGAAAGGAAAGCATATCTAAATGAAACTAGACAGAAATTCTAGCCCAAAACAGTGTATCTAGGGTTGTTCAAACCTCTCTTAAGGGATATCTGAGAGATGGAAAATGAATTGAAACGCGATATGTTCTTGGGCGTCAGACTTTTCAAACCCAACATTCAGTATATGTAGTTACATGCAACATGCGGCTATGCTTACCTGGAACCGCGTTCACTCCTTAGTGGTTTTTTTTTTCTCCTCGTCTTCTTCTGAACCGACAAATGCGGAAGCCATGGCCAGAATTGAATCAGTGAGCTTGCGCTCAGCCATGGAGCCACTGTAGCCGATGCCCCTGACAAGCGGTCAGCTTTACCCGAGCTATGAATTTTGTGCATTTGAGGCATCGTTTAAAACGTTCGATTCTCTCTATCTCACAGAAGCAACTATCTGTTCAAAGACCGTTCATGTGTGTCCGAGGGCACGCGGGCGCGTGTGTTCAAATATAGAAATGAAAAAAAAAATGAGAGGAGTGTTCCCCACGTGTCAAGATCTCGTTATTGATGGATTCATCGCTCAAATACCAAGAGCAGCGGTCACGCGTACAAACAATAGGATGGTTTCCAGTAAAGTGACAACGCGCTCGTGCCTCTTTCAGCTAGATGACGGATCATCCTCGCAGCTGCAGCCAGTTGAAAACGCGGCGAAACCTGACACCAGGTGGCGGTATCACACCCTATGGTGTTATTAGTTTTCTGCTTCCGTTTTTACGAGCCTATAACGGCGCACCCGTCAACGAAACGCCCGAAAGGAAGTTGTCCTTCGAGTTTCCCGTATTCAAACCTTGAAACAATGCGGCGACACATATTCTGTCAGTGTGGCACGCGACGCATGGAGATCCTGTCGTTTTAAAAAAAAAAGCTATATAATCACGCGAGTGCGTGCGACAGAGGGCGCGGGGATTGACTGAAACACCAGCAGGGAATTAAGGCGCCATCTGGTGAGCGTGGCGGACCTATCCCTGGCGCGCCCGTTCGAGCGTGCGCGGGAAGGTTTATCAGCCGTAAAACGCGGGCAGTCCCAAAGCGCGGGGTGCGGTACTGGAGCTACGAGGCAGGTTGAGAGCCACTGCCTGCCACGCCAGACGACCAGGTCCTAGGCGAATTAGCAGGCTGTCGTATGAATTAGCAGGCTGTCGTATGCAACCTTTGTTTTAACCCGTCCAGCGTATAGGGGAAAGGAGGAAGCATAATTCACACTCCCCGCTTGTCAGTCTCTCGTTTTCTGTTAGGGTGCCTTGCCATGTGGTGGTGTGAGCAAGCAGGCGCCCCGACCGGGGAAGAGGCATGGATAACAACCTCCTCGTAAAACACCGTGCGTTCTCTATGCGTTTTGTTTCCACCCTTGCCTCCAGCAAACATTCATTGCTGTCCTCTGGGGTGAGTGCCTGAAGAGATGACGGCAAAGTTTTGTTTACTGCAACACCCGTTGCAGTGCAAGCAAGGTTGGCGGCGGCAGGAGCCGATATGAAAAATCTTGCAGCTGCCGAACGTTGCCGTCCCGGCACTATAGAGAGCATCATGTTTCGGAATGCAGTTGTCATACACGACTGAAATCTTTCGCTTCTTTTAGCGTGTATGATCATCATATGTTAGGCGAACAAAGAGGGCAGAGTTCCCAAATTGCTTAAAAAAGCAAGGTTGTCATGTCGGCAGCATCAAAGAAGGAAACAATGTCAAAAAAGTTTGCCTTCATTACTTTCTTCGCTAACTGCTTAAGCCCATTTGAATAGACAGACGCCTACGCAGAGGCTTGGAAAGAAAGATTAGATAATGAATTAGAGCATGGTAAAGAAAAGGAGAACATGGGGCATAAGGAACGAATTGAAAGCTCATTATGAAAGGATCAAGAATTTTATGGAATAGGATTTAGGGGTGGAGATAACTGTAGTCAAGAAACCGCTACAAAAGTGAGCTCAATGTTGGCACCATTTATAATAAATTCATTTATGATAATACTTATTTACTATCATAACAGATATATTTAGGGGGGGGGGGGGGGGTGCTGCTCGCTGGCTGCTTGAACTACCTGGTCGGTTCTCACACAAGTGCTCGAGGAATCATGGGATCATATATCTTTTTAGCAGCTCCATATGATAATAGTAAGCTAGAATAAAATCGCATTATGAGAATGACAAAATCTGCCAACGCGGTAGAGTCGCAGGAAGTTCAGCTAATCTCACTCTCTCGAGAGTTTTTCTCTACCGGGTTTGACGGTTAGCATTAAAAAAAGGCATCCACGTTTCAATCCAAATGGAGTTAAATTAATACGAAGCAAAGCAAACGCTGCTACCTGCTCGTGGAAAATTCTGCGAGTTTATGCGTGCAAAATTGTTTACATGGTTTCTAAACGGCTCTCTCCTGCTGAATCACGTGGATTTTCCGGCTCAAATTTGTACCTCGTAAGGCATCGTCAAGTGTCGCAACTCATCAGTGAGCGCGCCCGCGCGTCTGGTGGCGGGGCATCAGACCCCGCCGCAGGTGGGCGCCTCGGTCGCACCCAACTGCTCCCGCGGGCTCCGCGCATGAGTGCGATCGCTGAATGAGGCGAATGTGGGAGATTCCGGCTGAGGTCGCGGCAGTTTCAGCAGAGAGAATCTGAGAACCCCACATAGTGTCCCAGTTGCTCAATGGCACTGAAGAAACCAAACTCAAAATATTCATCGCTCGTGGTTGTATCAGTAACGCATGACTGTTACGAGGTTCACTTAAAGGGCAACTGCAGCACTTTTTTAAGAATTTCGCGATATTCAAGGATTCAAATCTATACAGGCTGTAGGCAAAGCATGCCAACTGTTTTTCATCTAACAATTAAAATAATGACGTAATCGACGATTTAATTTTGCGCTTCTCCTCAATGCCCCGGAGGAGTGCAGGAAAATTTAGCCTGACGTCAGGGAAGGTATGATTTCAAATTACCGCTGTCGTCAGCCGCATCCTGCCCTGAATTATTAGACGCTGACAAACAACTCTCGGCAGTGTTTGCCTTCGGTGGCGCTGGTTTTTTTCCTTCAAGGCTGGCATTTGTGCGTTGGAAATCTACCCATACTTTAGATGACGTCATCATGCGACCCCCTCACGTTGTGTTGTGTGCTGCGGAGAAACTTGAAAGGCGTCCGGATTTTAATCGGCGATTACTTCACTATTTCAAGTGATAGCCCAAAAAGACTTCGTTTGCTTTACCTGCAAGCTACACACATTCGACCCTCTTAAGCTCGTTGATTTCTAAAACCTATGCAGTTTCCCTTTAAGGTACTGGGTTTAAACACTAGTGTTCCTTTTTGTTTCATCGTTTTTCTTTCAGTTCTGATGGTTTTTTTTTTAGTCTTGATTTATGATTTATGGGAGTTAACGTCCCAAAGGAATTCAGGCTGTGAGCAACGCCGCAGTGAAGGGCGCTGGAAATATCGATCACCTGGGGGTTCTTAAACGTGCACGACATCGCACCTCAGCTTAAGCTGTCTTAGGTAACTTCAATAGCAATTGTTGAGTCACTGAAACCGGAAAATATAGACGGTCCTAGCTTGGCGTGCAAGAAGATCAGTCGGAGCTTTTTTATAGTTCAGCAAGATGAGTTTTTGGACAAGTTGGTTTACTATATGGTAAAGATGGGTTGCGCAAAAGGGACAATCACATGAAAGAAAACGGGACAAGCGCAATGACAAGAAGATGGTAGAACACAAAGCCCGATGTACTAGAAATGTAATTCGGCAAGATGAATTGTTGGGCAAGTTGGTTTGTCCCGTCTTCTTTCATGTGATTGTCTCTTGTGCGCAACCCATCTTTACGCTTTTTTATAGACGTTTCGTAACGCGGCAGCAGCCAATTTTACGTCCCATTAAGGAGGGAATAAATTCTCTAGTCCATTAGTAAGAAAAAATATGCACTGGATGCCTTTTTCGACTAAAGATAAGGGCTGTAGCATGTCACGGTCACAGCCAGTACCAGGTTCTCTAGAAGACGTGTTCCTTTTATAACTAAGTCTCACAACTGCAAGAAATTCAGGTAGGATGTCTTGCAATTCTGACTTTTCAGCCCAACTAGTGACACATAGCGTCTGAATTTGCCTCTGTGCATTGCCTAGTTTTTTGGTTCTAAGAGCTAGCATATTTACTCCTGCACGTTATGAATGCGATTTTCCGTATAGAACACTCAAAATGGCCTTTTAATAATACGTCACATTCTCTGCGCTGAAGATGGTATTATCAGGACTCAAGAGAGCCTCGGCAGCAAGATATGTTTTCACCCACCTTTTCAGTCCTATCTCGACATTCTTTTCTTTTTGCAGGGTTATACCAAACATCCTTAAGAGCATGCTCAACTTTTTATCCGATACCGCCGATCGCAAAACCTCATTCCTTTTGCTGCACATCCTCCCTTATAACATAGGCTACTGTTCAAACATGAACAGTAGCCTATAGTGACAGTAACAGTAACAGTACAGTATACTGTTACTGTTAACAGTAACAGTATAGTAACAGTATAGTATAGTATAGTATAGTATAGTATAGTATAGTATAGTATAGTATAGTATAGTATAGTATAGTATAGTATAGGATAATATAATATAGTATAGTATAGTATAGTATAGTATAGTATAGTAACAGTAGTAGTAACATAAACATGGGATCAGCAACGACTGACTCGTTCAACAACATGCTCTTTTAAACTACATGCCTACATTAGTTTTTTCTACATTTTGCAAGCATTAAGCGAGCGGGTGGCGTCAGCTATATACGTCTGCTAACCACACAGGTTCGTTGGTCATTGTTCTTTATATGCCCATGGCGCATATGAACACGGTGGTAGGAAAGAGAGCGCGCTGTAGAAGCGAGTTCAAAGCCAAACACGCAGTCGGATCAGTGTTGCATGTACAGTCATCGGTGCGCACGGAGCTCGAAATCGGTAGAGTGGGAAGAGGGGAGGGGACATACAACCAGCCGCCACTTGAATGGCAAGTGGGACAAAGTAAGGGGGTCGCCCTCAGCACAATAGAAACAGCACTCCCTCGCCCTGCCTCTGAGAACAAAAAAAAAAAATTGATCCCTCAACCCGCGTTTCTGCAGCGGCGCCCTCTAACTGCTCCCTCCCCAGTCAGAGCTACGCCGCCACATCTCGAGCCGCCTCCCCGGGGGGGTCCACCGACCGCCGCCACCTAACGCGACAGGACGAGGCGTCAGTGCTCGATGACTCTCGACTCGACTGTCTTTCATCTTAAAGTTCTCTTTTCTTTTCTTTTTATTGCTCGTTTGAATGACCATCGTGTATTTGTCTCGCACTCTTTCGCTATTACTCGCAGTATCGAGGAAAGAGGAAGCACCCTTTTCTTCTTTCTTTAGCGCTAAAGAAAAAAGGAGTCGTCGCTTCTTCCAATTAATTTTAGCCCGCTATTCACACTATGCCGCCACTGTGAGCCAGGGCGCCATGGTCCTTTCCTTTCGTTTACTTCCCGATTTGTCCCGTTGAGCTTCCATTAGTGTCGCAATTGTGGTGGCGGCGCCTGCCCAGTGCGGTCTCTTTCAACCGCGAACGCACGTTGTGCGCGTTCGTGCGGACATTTAATCGGAAACAACTCTCTTCAGCTCAAAACGATAGACCCCACCGCTGCTGCGCATCACTCTTTATGCCCCACAAGAAGACAGCGAAACACCTTTACGCTCCCGTAACCGGCTTTTCTAGACTCATCATCATCATCATCATCATCAGCCTGACTACACCCACTGCAGGGCAAAGGCCTCTCCCATGTCTCTCCAATTAACCCTGTCCTTTGTCAGTTGCCGCCACTGTATCCCTGCAAACTTCTTAATCTCATCCGCCCACCTAACTTTCTGCCGTCCCCTGCTACGTTTGCTTTCTCTTGGAATCCACTCCGTTACCCTTAAGGACCAGCGGTTATCTTGCCTTCGCATTACATGCCCTGCCCAAGCCCATTTCTTCCTCTTGATTTCAACTAAGATGTCGTTAACCCGCGTTTGTTTCCTCACCCACTCCGCCCTCTTCCGATCTCTTAACGTTACACCTATCATTTTCCTTTCCATAGCTCGCTGCGTTGTTCTTAACTTAAGCTGAACCCTCTTTTCTAGACTAGGGGGTAATAATAATAGTCCTGAAAAAAAAAGAGGTTAAAGCAAGACCAGCTTCTTCACCCCGTAGGAGTGCATTAATTCTTCCGTGTTGCGCAGTGGGATGTATCTATAGGATCACCTGAGAGCGTATTGTTGACGGAAGTAGAAAGTAAATCGGGGCTTCTTTGCTTTAACCTTGGTTGCCGGTAAGGTCTATCCCGAGACCTGACCTTTTTTTTTACACCAGTTAGGCCGTTTTGGTAAAGACGCCGCACGCTTCACTTACGTGGGTTTACTTAGGCCGGGCCATTAGAGCACATTCTGTGTAGATCGACGGTTAGCCCGCTGGCTCACTCACAGGGACTCGTGTGTTCGTTTGAAGAAGAAAGAGTTTGTAAGCAACGGATGACGGGGATTACAAACATAGTCGTTTTCATCGAGTACTTATCTCCTTTCCTTCATTCCTTGAGTTGCCGATGACAATGCTGTTTTGTATTTCCTGCTACAAAGATTGGCGTTTATGCTTTGTGGGGCTGATGGTATGAAGGTGAGTAAACCAGTGCTGGAAGACCACCTTGCAACAACTATTTGACAAACAAGCCAGTACTGCCTATGTTTTCTATCGGTCGGCACTTGTATCGCCTTTCCCAGGATTACCGGTTCATTTTTATACTCAAAGCTGAACACACGCTGTATGCCCTTCACTAAATTTTTTTTCGTGACTCCCGCAAAAAGAGGCGCTTCGCGGCCGTTGCTCGGGATCTGATGCCGCGGCGTTGTTTAAGTTTTGCGCATTCAGTTCGTTCGTACGCGTCACTTGTGCTTGCAAGATGTCTGCGTTTTCCCCCTCCGTTGCTGATTTGCAGTGCAATCGTCTTGTTTTATAGGGAACTTTCCGGTTTATTTAAATCCCTTCACAGATTTTGGTTTCAGCAACGCTGAAACAGTTTCGCCCTCCGAAGATTCTCAAACGCCCTGATTGTTGGCATTAAGTACTATTAGAGTGTGCCCAGATGCATTTGACTGGCCCACTGACTTAACAGAGTATGTCTCTTACTAAAGTATGTCTAAGCTCCAACGGCGGTATAGTGACCCCTCGGGTTTCCTCGGTCTCGGGCTGGAAAAGGGTTATCGCGAACCCATCTTCTTATTCATTAACTTCTGAATGAGGGTGAAAATCTGTGGCTTACAAGGCGTACATTTAGCTTTCCAACCATTTTCCATCCATCCGCTCAGCTATAGTCAACATTAAGCATTTCATACACAATACTTCGTATTTATAATATGTCGAAACAAACGGATTTCTGCCAGCTCTTTTTTTTAGTTCTGCCGCGTCGCGGAACAAAGAAGTTTTAGCAGCTTTTTATTTTGAGAATGCATTGCGTTCATTATAGATACGCGGTGGTGGTGCTCTAGATCGCGCTCAGAAACGTGTTGTCGGTGTGCATGCTTGCATGGGTAGCGTTCCCAATGAATGTAGCAAAAGTTTTCAAGAAAAGAAGAAGTATATTTTGTACGCTGCGTTTCCGTTTTGCGATTCTATATTCGGCCTTCGAAGTGTGTCTCTCTTTTTTTTATTTATTTCACTTATCAAACCACAGGGAAGTGTTTTTTTTTTTGCGGTTACACACTTGCGGAGTGCGCCAGCTATAAATTCATAACGATCGCCGAGAGAGGTCAATATTCACGCATGGGCTGAATTATTCAACACTACAGACCAGACCTGCCGAATAAACCTTATTGTATAGAGGTCGCCGTAAAGAACTTTGTAGCTATGTCGTTGAAAATGTTTATTGGCCAAACTGAGCATGAATCCTCTGGTTGGAGTTTCCATTTCAGGATTCCATTGGTCGAAGCTGCATCGGCGGCTCTGTCTGCGAGCCCCCTCTGGCCCTCAGGGACTGAGTTCAGCAGGATGACCTCCCACTGGTTAGGTGTTGGGTAAAGAATGAGGATTACAGCCTTGTTTTTCTGTATCGGCTACACATCCGTGACTTAACCCCAGTGCCAACATTCTGACTTGTAAAGTTTTCCCTAGCAGGCGTGTACTGATTTAGGGTAATTCTGAAACGCTGGTAAATGCCACTCCACAGTAGAGAAGAAAGAAGAGCATTTCGTGTCCTCGCCGTCGACAAAGAAGAAGGTGACCGAAGCGTTGCTGCTTGCCTAAGCCTGCAGCACCTACTGCGCTTCCTCTTCAATCCCCAGGAAAGCGTCGACGAACCAGTCATGACCACGTCGTGTCAGGGAGGGTCCGTGGAGGCTGCCGGTCCTGGAGTGGCACAGAGTCCTGCTGAGGGCATCGAAGCCTCCGACGCTACTTCCAACGGCTTTGATGTGGACCACTGCTCTGTCTCGAGGGCAGTGTCGCGTCCGGAAGCCCACAACGATGGCCCCAAAGGTGTCGACACCAGGCAGGAGGTGCCTTTACCGGATGCGGAGCAACCCCATGGTGTGGCTCCTCGGGAGCGAAATCCTCGCACCGACAAAAGTGGTCGAAACAAGCACCAAAGGCGAAGCCTTTCTGCTCGGCTTTTGGAGGCCCTAACAGCAGTCAACATTGCATACGGCACTGCTTTCGGGGTAAGCTTATATGCAGCATGGGACGCTCCTGAGCGGGACATGTGCTCCACCTTTCTTTTACTCCCCCCTTCCCCTTTTCCTCTATACGGTATGGGTACGCGAAATGCTCCACACAAATGAAATTTAACGCCAGTGCATCGTGGCGGAGGGTAGCGAAAATATTTCGGTGGCATGGACGTTCTCTTCTAATGCGATAGCATTAGAGCCCGCACATGTCCAACATTCCCGGACAAGAATTTTAAAAATTGGAAAATTGTACGGAAAGGGACCACAGCGGAGCCACTTTTATCAAGGGGGCCAGTAGGGCTACTGACTGTGGTCTGTGCGTTTTTTACTGTCAGCGCCAGTTTTGTCTGCACGTTGCAGGTACTGTCGGAGTCAAAAGTACCTTAGAAGTTCCGAACTATGCCGTACTCTATACGGGCTCTACGCTTACCATGCACTCCTGGTGTCGACATCGGTAAAGTTACTTTATCGCATTACGAAGTTTGCCGACCTCGAACGAACTATGGTTTTCAGAAAATGATTTATCTCATACCGGACACTTTAAGCAGTTCTCCGGGATTACTTATAATAACACCAAGAATTACAAATAAGATATTTAAAGAAACGGCTCTGGTGAAACGGGCTAGAGACGGGGCATTGTCATGCGGTGTCCCGGACTAGGGACGCCGACCATGTAGCGTGGCCACTCTGTGGCTCCCAAACTCTATTTCAGTAATTAAAAGTTTTCACCACCACCACCACCCATGCCTTCCTGGTCCGATAGTTCTTACCTCCAGTTACCCTTTACTTATTTCAACGTTACTGTGTACTTTCCTTTTATGTCAGCCCCGCCGCGGTGGCTCAGTGGTTACGGCGCTCGGCTGCTGGCCCGAAAGACGCGGGTTCAATCCCGGGCGCGGCGGCTGAATTTCGATGAAGGCGAAATTCTAGAGGCCCGCGTACTGTGCGATGTCAGTGCACGTTAAAGAACCCCAGGTGGTCGAAATTTCCGGAGCCCTTCAGTACGGCGTCTCTCGTAGCGTGAGTTGCTTTGGGACGTTAAAAACCAATAAACCAAACCGAACCTTTTATGTCACGTACAATTAGAATCCGCCGGTGTGATTGTTACCCATATTCCACGGGCTGAATGTTTCCCGGATCTTTCCAGTCTTCGTTTGATCCTTGTGTTTGTATTAATTGATCTGATGTCACCTTTCTATGCCTTAGTCTGTTATCTTGTGTTGCTTTGATACGCCATTTTCTTTTAATGCCGTTGTCTGGTATTTTATGCTTTATTTCCTGGGTCCCGTTCGAAAAACGTACATATTGTAGTTTCCTTGTTCTGCACATAATCCTGTAATCTTGAAATGTAAACCTCACTTCACTTCCCTTCACTTCCCTTCCCTTCACTTACTTCACTTCGTTTCACTTCCCTTCACTTCCCTTCACTTCCTTTCACTTCCCTTCCCTTCACTTTACTTCATTTCCCTTCACTTTACTTCATTTCCCTTCACTTCCCTTCCTTTCACTTCACTTCCCTTCACTTCACTCACACTTCACAACTTCCGCACCACATCTGGCGCGTGCAGCTCCTGCCGCTTATGGGGATTATGTGCATGCTATCGATGCGCAAACGACGGGACACATTGGATTCACTGACTGACCTGAAGATTCCGGCTACGGCCGCGATGGCCGCACTCGACGACATCACCTCAGACGCCGTCATCTACCTCACGACGATGTTCATGCGTGTGGCGGATCTAGGTGCACCCTACGGCGTCTACCTCCACATCAAGCTGCTCTTCAGGGTGCTGCTGGTCATCTCGAACAAGCGTCACGCTGCCCTGATAGCGTCGGGCGTGGCAGTAAGGACGCACTTTACCGCACTCTATCCTGCTTTCGGTTACTGCAATAGGATACAACTGAGAAAAAAAAAATTCACAGGAGCACATTGTTGACCTAAAGTGCGGGGAGGCGATAGCGTTTACCGCGGGTGTTGCTGCTTGTGTCACTGATGTGTGGTTAAGATTGTCTGTGAATCTTAAATGCTGGACACACAGGAGGGCTTTGGAAGGCATCCGTCTAATTCGACGCCTCTCTGCAAACACTCTCCAGTGTCCTAGACAAGAACTACATACGCGTTGGCAGGAAGTAGCGTAGACGTTAGCACGCTCGGCTGCGGAACGGAAGGATGGTGGTTCGAATCCCGTCGTGCACAAAGAGTTTTTGTCTGGTCTGACTAGAAAAAGAGTGACACCTCTGCTGACAACCATCTGCTGACAACCTTCTGTCGACAACCATGAGGCACTAAAGGCTCTCGCCTTGAAATGTGCCGTCGCTGAGGCAGCGATCGAATATCGAGAATTAACACACTTAACATAGGTCGCCGGTTGAAATCCCTGACGCGAGCTAGACTCTAACCTAACTAGTAAGTTTATGCTGCACGAAACGCTGATCGTATGACACTGTCCGGTACATTCGTTCATTTGCCTTCCCAAAGACGTCAACCTGGCTAAGATATGCCAGATATACGCGTAGACACCCGGGAAGGGGGACCAGTAGTATAGATGCGTTATGTGTTCAGGAGAAAGGCGGCCCCACGAGTTTCTCCGGAAGAAACTAGTGAGCAGAAATTTAAACTGCACGACACGCTATAAGTGTGGTTGTCTGCAAGCAGCGTTAACGCCTAAGCTTTATTATACGGTGGTGGCATTCTTATCTTCAAATGTGTTTATGCTAGTCGCACAGTTCTTGTTGAGATTCAACCGGTAGATTTGATTTAGACATTTTAGAACAAACTATTTTGTGGCGGAGATCCGTGAATGCGGTTTCCAAGTTTTTAATATTAATGTTGCGGGTTTGCGCGCATTTTATTCGCTTGCATGGTTTGAATTATGTTACAACCGTGCACCGGTAGACATTCTATAGACTGCCTATAGACTTCTGTTTAAAAAGTTCATAGACTCTCAATAGACAGATCCTAGAGAAGTCTACAGGCAATATAAATGCTCTAGCCAGTCTATGGCATTTATCTATAGATTTATGGCCGTTAATTTTAGCATATTTTTGTCGATGGACAGTTTACAGACTATGAATAGACAAAAAGAAATATCTATAGGAAGGCAACAGCTCTATAGACTGTCTATAGACCATGTTTATAAGGGTGGCTTTCCTGCCCAGATGATCTGGGACCGCTACGTCACGGCACAGACGTTGGATGTCCTCGTCGGTTACAGCAGCAAATGCCACGTATGCCTGCCCCGCACGCTGCCAGACCTGCACGATTCAAAGACCTGCGCACGTCTGGCATGGTACCAAAATCCCTCGGGCCGCTCCACAGAAGACATCCTGCGGGATTGCGCCCGCATCTATGACACCCTAGCCGCCGAGCATGGCGACTGGATCCAGGTATGCAGACCCCTCTCGTCGGCTCAGGTCGCATTCACTAAGGCTGGCTAAGCATTCAGTTCGTGAACCTCTTTGTATACTAATTATGGAAGTGTTCAGACGGCAGCACGCTCTTCGCGAAGCGTTCCTCTTGCATCCAGTTATAATAACGGCTTTCAGAAAACGTACTGAGTCTAAAAACGCAACATAATGCAACGTGTCTCGCAGACGGTTAAACTCGGTTAAATCTTGTTAGTAGAGCGTTACATCTGTGTTTATGATCGGTTTTGGTTTTAATTACGATTAACTAATTAATGCTAGGTGATTATGGCCGCTACTAGCACAGCGCATTTACACGCGACCTAAGCTATCAAATGATATATGACACGATGCTACAGCGCAGTTTAGTTGAATTAACTAATTAACGCTAATTAATTCGGCC
The DNA here is from genome assembly GCF_055824585.1 of Amblyomma mixtum. NCBI lineage: Eukaryota > Metazoa > Arthropoda > Arachnida > Ixodida > Ixodidae > Amblyomma > Amblyomma mixtum. The sequence continues at coordinate 41,505,155 of NC_143019.1, read as the reverse complement.
ACCTCATTAGTTGACTTAACTGTGTAACAAACCAATAGTCCATACTCATGGTTGATCACGTGGCATATACTATGCTCAGACACATAGCTAGGCAGTAGCGAAATGACTTAGTCCCGTTTTGACCTTGGCTGATCTTGAAGGTCAAAGTATCAGCATGAGGCGTTTTTCGAAGCTGTATCCCGGTGAGTAGAGCTAACGCTCTGAAAGCGCTGCCGCAGACGACGCGGGTCGGGCTGGTTTTGACAGGTAGCGTGGCAAGCGAAGCATACCGCGCAGTGTTTGATAAGGCGCCGGTGCAAAAGGCGCTCTAGCTTTCCATGATTCTCGTCAAACAGGAAGTGTTCTGCGACTAAATCGAAGATTCCGTTATTCATAAATAACACCTGAGGCACTCTGGAAACGACCACACACGTACGCGCATTCACATGAGCGCGCACACACATACATAGAGAACGTTTAATTGAACTCCATGGTTGATTCTATTTCGAGGATGTATGATACCATCGTCGTCCTCAACCATTGTAATTGGTGATTGTTTCGTTTACATCTAATGACGCTAACTTGAAGGCCGGATACCTTAATAAGCAACGCTGCCGCCGCGGTAACTCAGTGGTTATGGCGCTCGGGTGCTGATCCGAAAGACGCGGGTTTGACCCCGGCCGCTGCGGTCGCATTTCGATGATGTCATTTCGGCGTCATGGATTTCGGCGATGTCAGTGCACGTTGAAGAACCCCACGTGGTCGAAATTTCCGGAGCCCTTCACTACAGCGTCTCTCGTATCCTGAGTCGCTTTGGGACGTTAAACCCTCACAAACCATTAATAAATAAAAAAAAGAAAAACTGAACACTAGCCACGCATATTCACTCTATGACATTCTTCTTAAAGACAATAGTACGCGCTTGTGAACACGCCTACATATACTCAGAACTTCAAGAGTTTTAAACTGCAACAAATACAGCAAAACAGGCCATACAAAAGCGAGGTATACTCTCTGCAACAAAGGAAACGGAAACAAAACAATTGAAACACGAAAAGTAAAATGAGAAGATCTTAGCCGGGGGAGCTCGCAGCTATCGCATCCGTTAATTTCATTTTGAAGGCACAAATACTCTCACATCTCTGTGTTTCCCCTCCTGGAGACAATATGCCTCAGTCTTCGGGTTCGCATTTGGTTTCTTATCAATGTTTCATTTGTTGCTGATAGTACCTGCACGAAGTGCTGCAAACAAGCAGCTCTCTTTTCTCTTCTCCGTGTGTCTCGCTGCTTATCCGCAACTTAAAATGATGAACAACAGGCACGACAGGACTGTTCTGTGCCGAGCATCTGCAGTTGTGTTTACATGAACCGAACATGGCCGCGCTGAGTTGCCGTGTGGAAAACCGGTTACCGAGTTCATGTAAACGCCGCCGAGTCTATCGGGTCTCAGAGTCAAGGGGTCGGATCCACTCAGTTCCGCCACAAGGCCCAGGTTGACTGAGCCCGAGCCTTGCCGTCGAGGTGCTTGTTAAAATTGTCCAGTCAAAGAGTAGGGTTAGTAGGAGCAGTGAAAATAAATCAGAACCTGTGTTTCCTTTGCGCCGCGCGCCTCCGAGACGGCCGCCATTACACGCTCGCTCTGCGGTGCTCGCCGCTGGGCGTCGCTGTAGTACGGTCGGTCTTGACTCGCTTAAATTCAGTTCATAGCACGCAGTCGTCCCGTTGGGGTGACCTTATTCAGCCCGAGTTGCCGACTCATAAGTGCTGCATGCGCGCCCTCTGTTTTTCAGACGAGCGGACCGTACGTGCAGAGCTTCTGGCGTTACAACTCCCTCATTGCCTGCGTGTGGGTGTGCGCGCTTGGCATCCAACTGGTGGTGTTGGTCGCCTTGATCAAGATGGCCGTGGACGACTTGGTCGCTGTGTTGCGCTTCTACATACTATACGTGGTAGAGCAGCGCAAAGGAATAGCCAGCCCAATCGAAGCGTTCGACAGAGCAGCCAAGAAATGTTTGTGGAGCACCCACTACGGCTTGGTATGTGTCCGACCGTATACGAGTCGCTATGAAGCTGCAATATGGTGACCTGACACTAAGCGGATTAGATATCACCCTCGCCCTACTAATTTCACCATAGCAAACGGTCTAAGTTATGTCTACGCGGGACATGGTATACGTTTCGCTGGCGAACCCGATTTAATGACATCCTAGTTAAAATCAAGAAGAATGGGCATGGGCGTATCCTGCCCACGCACATTCCTCCCTCTTGATGTAATGCGAAGGAAAGATAACCGGTGGTCCTTGGCGATAACAGACTGGATTGCAAGGGAAGGCAAGCATTGCAGAGTGTGCCGCCGCGGTGGCTCAGTGGTTATGGTGCTCGGCTGCTGACCCGAAAGACGCGGGTTCAATCCCAGCCGCGGCGGTTGAATTTCTTTGGAGGAAAAATTCCAGAGGCCCGTGTACAGTGCGATGTCAATGCATGCTAAAGAACCCCAGGTGGTCGAAATTTCCGGAGCCCTCCACTATGGCGTCCCTCATAGCCTTAGTCGCTTTGGGACGTTAAACCCCATAAACCAAACCAAACCACTGCAGAGTGTGGCGGAAAGATAGATGGGTGGATGAGATTGGGAAATTTGTGGGGATAAGTTGGCTGGATCTGGCACAGGAGCGGCTTAATGGGATAGATAATGGTAGGTGCCTACCTGCGATTGCTTCTGCAAACATTTAGGGAAATATTTATACGCTTGGCTGCATGTTGTCATCGTCGCCACTCAGTTGCACATGGAGCATGCGACGTGTCCTAATATTTCTTATATCCTGTCTCTAGTAGTAGCAGCAGAGTTGATGCCAGTCTACAGGCCCTCCCTCCCCAACGGTCACTGAAACTCGATTGGATGTCCTGTGGACGTTTACGACGTCCATGGGATGTCCAAGATAATCCCAGTGCCCATTCGGCCGTCTCACTTATAGCCGTAAGGAAGCTCTCCTTTCTTGCGTTCAGACGAGTATCACCAAGATCGTAGACCACGCAGCTATCAGTGCAAGCCAGCAGCCCGTTTCGTGCCTGGGAGCGTTCAGTCCAGGAATTCTAGTCTTAAAAATGCACCTGGCCTTTGTCAGCTTTGCAAACGTACTTTTCTTGCCGAGAGCATGCTCTGTCTTTCTGTTTGCAGTTTTTTTGTCATTTTTCTTTAACTTCTGTACCTTCCTAAGGGGTGCAAACTAGACACCCTTTTCCAAGCTCCCTGAGCTTGTTGCACTTTTTTGGGGGTGGTCATCTAATTTCGAACAGCACGGGAAAGCCGCTGATGCCTTAGCAAAGCTGCCGCGAGAAAGTGCGTTTATGCCCGGCCGTAAATTAACGGCCGTAACTTGACGAAAAAAAAAAAAAAAACATGTATTCAGATTTCGGTGCATCCCAGAAAAGAAGAGCTGGCCGACATTCCTAGCCTTGTATTGTCAGCTCAGCCAACCAAGTCGTCTCAGTGGTGCCTTGTGAAGTCTGTTTGCCAATTCAGGTAGGGGTAAAATTTGAAATGGCCCTGAGACCAGTGCTTTAAATACGGCTACACCACGTTCCACTCGCCCAAAAAATTCTCTCTTCGCTCTTTCATGCTAGTGGAAGTGAGCACAGGGTTCAGCGGTGCTTTGTGTCTTGAAAACGTGTTCTAAAAATAGGTATATTGAAGCGCTCAATCTACAGAACAATGTGCCATTAACAACTTAGCTTTTACACTGAGGATAAATGCATCGCGAAAACTTACCGGTTTAGCTCATTAATCAGAGAAATCTGTGGTAGCTTTGGCTTATCCATTTATCCTTGTGTTTGGCCTCCGAATCTACATTGTCAGCCGTAAGAGGAAGCCTAGTAGTGCTCCGGAGAATCAGCGATATCTGATCTGGCCACCCGTCGACTCCAGCCCTCTCTCTCTTTATCTTCCCTCTCGTTCTCTCCCTTCCACTCATTTAACCTTAAGGGCGAGAAGGGGATTTTCTTCTCCTCACTTTGTCACCTGCCAACCGGTGTCAGCTGTCAGCCACATGACCGGCACCTGCCACCCACCGCAGCCATTGAATTGAGTTGAATACAGTAAAGTTTTTCTAACCTACGCTATTTCACTAAGAAGTTAAGATCTTACGGCGGACGCTGTATATTCCCTGGCAGAATGCAGGACACTATGGATATAAAAAAATCAAAGCCATGACGTCATTCGCTGTAGAAAGTTTGCAAGTCCTCATAACTCCCGAATTTTTCCGCACACAGCTGGACCCAGTCTTCTGGTGGTTCTGTCGACGGATGATCGGGAACCAAGCGGCAAGACGAGCCATCGAGCCTGCACGATGGGAAGGTGGTGAATGACGGCTCTGCGGACTGTTGTCGAGCGTTCGTCAAGAAATTCAAATGATGCTTCGGGAAAAAAAAATAAAATTGAACGCTTCTTACTGTCAAATATAGAGCTTGATCCTGCCCCTCAATGGTATCCTGATCATGTGCATTTTTTTCGTGCCACAGGCGTCCCCGACAACTGTGGCAAACACTGCCCATATGGCTGTGGCCCATGGTATGGAGGAGTAACATTATTAAACGAAGGAAATACAGGAAGCTCGCTCATAGAAAGTTCGCACAAATTTGCACTCTTTACGCTCTGAATGTCCGTCCTTACAGATATTGAGGAAATTTCATAACTCGCACTTTCATGCCCTTCTGCATTTTTTCTCGTTATTACAGTGCGGCCCACTTTTGTTCACTTCATGCGTTGAACGGAAACGCTCGCAGTACCAATGTCCACAGAAGCACAGCTGATTGGCCCAATATTGGAAACGTATGGAAAGGCCGGTCGTACAAAGGGCCAGTGTGAAACCATCCATTTGCAATACTGGGCCGATTACCTGTGCTATTCGGGCGCATAAAATACCGATCGATCTGCCTTGGATTCGGCTACAGTAATACCCGGTCATTCGTAATGCAGCTTCAGCAAATTACAAATATGAGCAGAGAAGTCACTGAAGTCTTCCTTGTAGCAGAAACTCACGGCGCAGAGTGAAGAAGTTATTCGTACGACAATATTACCGAAATATCTACTCCATGACCAGCATTCTCGAATAAAAATTTTGTAATTGGTCAAATGTTTAGAGGAATCCCCCAAGGTGGAGTAGATTTGTAATAAGGGAGCAATTACTCATTGGCATCCACCCGAGCGCAGCCATACGGCTACAAAGGAAAGCTATACAGCTTTCTCAGAAACTTCGTAGTTAAAGAAAAATTCGTCCTGGTCCGGGGTTCGAACCCAGGACCACCGCTACACCGGAGCAGTCGCTCTACCAATTGAGCTAACCAGGACGGCAAGCTTATGGTAGGGCGAGATCGAATTGATCAATAACTCGAAGTGGGAACAGTGTTGGTCAAATGTTTAGGGGAATCCCCCAAGGTGGATTAATCATTGGCATCCACCCGAGCGCAGCCATACGGCTACAAAGGAAAGCTATACAGCTTTCTCAGAAACTTCGTAGTTAAAGAAAAATTCGTCCTGGTCCGGGGTTCGAACCCCGGACCAGGACGAATTTTTCTTTAACTACGAAGTTTCTGAGAAAGCTGTATAGCTTTCTTGCCAATTACTCATTGGCATCCAAGGTGGATGCCAATGAGTAATTGCTTCCTTATTAAAAATTTTGTAAGTTTGAAAACTGTACGAACAGTTATGGAAATATTGAAGGTAATGGTCCATTCTTCTGAAAAGTAGTATGTGTTTCCATGGAACGCATCGAACATTTAAGACAGCCATAGCAAACCAATGTGGAACGCTTTTGAAGATAGCAAAAACGTTAATGGAAAAAAGAATACAAGACTGCCGTCGGTTGATCGGCGGATATGTTGATTACTATAGTGAAATCATACATTATATGGAGAAACTGCGTTCATAAAGAGATTCCCGCTCAAAAATGCGTTTGTCCAGATCTGTTGGGCATGCCTGTTTGCAAAGCTGTCAGAATTCATGTCACAGAATGTTAAGTTTTAAATTGCGTCACTGGTCAGTATACAATTATATGCTCCCCAAAGGATTGAAAATTTCCGGCTCTTTATTACACGTGGTTGATACGTCTACTACTGCCTAAAATTAGATCCTGAAAGAACAGATATTATCAGTCCTCTGCTTTGATCCGCCGTTACACTTGTGATGTGCTGTGTGTGTCAGCCTTATCGAGGTGTCAGTTTCCACGGCGTAAGGTGCCGCCCCACACCTCGTGGTGGTTGTGTGCATCAAACCATAAGATCACGTATCCATGTCGCGTTATAAATTATGACCGATCATTATGATCAGGTGGGTAACACGACTCATAAATTGCAAATGGCTCCCGGGTCTCATTCATTAAGTGCTATTCATCAAATTTCCCAATTCCCGCGGGGAAACACCCAAGAATTCTGAAAAATGTATACTTCATGTTTTTGTGCGCTGTTGTTGGACAGACAATCATAACAATACGACTCCTCTGCAAGCAAAGCCTCGAAGAATGCTCTCATAGTTTTCATACGAGCCGAATACTCGCGGTAAATTTCGCGGAGACAAAAACGCACTGAAATCGAATTTGATATGCGCACAGAGGAGACAACATCGTGGCGCAGCTGTGGTTTCGAAGCACAATCCATGTTTTCGACCCAACAGTAGCGCGAAGAGCCCGCGCGTCTAAGGCGTCGGCAAATGAAGGCGCTTTGTTTAAACCGAGGGTGGTTCGCATCCCGATCGAGGCTGGAAAGTTTTAATGCCGGAATGCATTGAACAGCATGAAAAAAAAAGCAGCGATGGCCCAGAGGGAGTGCATCCGCCTCCCGTGCAAGTGGTCCGCTGGCGGTTTAGCCTTGCTAAGCATTAAATATTGTACAGTCGTCCACAGACCTGTCTATAGAGCGTTCGAATTCCGTGCCGTCTGCGCTCCGCAGCGCGCAGAGCGACGTCTCGCGGCGGCGCTTGGTTCGAGACAGCGCATGTCAGACGATACTCAAAGACAAACCAACTCGAACCAGGCGCCGTCGCTGGACGTCGCTCTGCGCGCTGCGGAGCGCAGACGGCACGCAGTTCGTGCTCTGTGAGAGCTCTATGGACGACTGTACGAAAGCAGTTTTCTGCAGGTGGACACCACCGCTACGTAGCACAAAGCCCGATTGAGGTGTCCACTGGCTCAGGGAGCCACTTATGTGCGTTTCCTTTCTTTTCGCAACTTTTGCGCACAGGTGGAAGTTCATGAGGATGACGATTTGTAGTGCACAGCGCGAGTGTGTGGCAGTTTAACACGTGGCGTAATCTTCTGCGACAATAGCATAAGGCTGTCGTGTAGTGGCCAGCGAAGCAAATCTGTTTAGGCCGCAGATGGAAGTTATGAAGATGACGATGTACAGGCGCGGCCATATGTAAACGGAGCACGCTATTGCGCTCGAAGTGCAATCACGCTTTCCCCATTGGTAATGAAGAAGCGTTGTTTGTCTGCAGGAAAGCCCACCAACCTTCGCTACCAGCATGCGCGCACTACTGCTGGAAATTTCAATTAGGTGACGCGTGAAAAATATTCAAAGACAGTTGCGTGCTCCGTTTACTTTTGTCCGCGCCTGTACAATGCGAGATGGCAACAACATCGTAATCATCTCTGCTGTAAATGGTTAGCCCCGCGTTGTAAAGGCTGTAAAGATTTCCTGAACAGTTAATATTTGAACCGATTTTGGTCATGCTGTCCTGTACTAGCTTTCCATTAAGAGTAATTGCCCTCAGTCAGTCCCGTAGTGCTCACCGATAACTGATCTAATGTATTTCAGAAAGTCCTCGCGCCCTAAATAGTTTCTGTCAGCATCTTCAATCTGTTCCTGGTTTCTGTTTCATCACAAAAAGATCTTGTAGTTCGAGAATTTTCTTGATGCACATTTCGTTCAATGCCGTGCTTCAGCCACCCAGAGATAACTGAACTGCTTCTGGACGAGGATTTTGTTCTTCGTTTACTATAAATAAAAGTCTATATTTTATTCCATTATAAACGTTCATACATTTGATCAATATAGTTTGCATTTGTTTTCTATTTCGTCCTGAGAGAGCTACGCGACCTTTGCTTCTCAGTGATCCCTCGAAGCCATGCGGTGTTGATGACTTGTCTTATTCCATGAGCTTCGTGGCTTCCTTCTTCCTTTCCAGTGGCTTGCCATTTGTTTTATTTTCGTTCGGATGCATGCGAACCAGTGTCACACTACAGCAGAAAAAAAACTTTGCTCAGCTCCATTAAGTGGAGCACATATTAACACCCATTCCAAAAAGTATGGTAGTAGTATCATCATCGTCGTAGGGACACTTGCATTGGTGACATTTTTTCGCTTTTATACCTTTGCTCTTTTTCATTTTTTTCCTATCTTTACTTCATCCAGACTTAGCCCGATACGGCATCATCCAGTCGTAGCAAATTTTATGGCAACATCATCATAATCATCTCAGCTGTAAATGGCTAGCACTGCATTGTAAAGGTATCTTTTTGAGTTTTATTCATAAAATTGGTGGTATTATTTCTATCTATAACTTTCGCTGGGTGTTGGGTATTACCTAGGTAAGACGATGCGATTCTTTTGATTGTAGGTGGGTGCAGCTGGGTGTACTGGCTATTTTGGACTAAGAATCGGGGGTTACCAGTTCTCTATCTGAGAGAACTGAATCACGCCTCCCTTCTTTCAAGGGCACCGAAGAACCATTCGGTCATAGTGAAAAATGGCAGAATCAAGGCCAAAATTTAAATTTTTTTTTCTTGACTTTTCGCAACAGCAGCATTTTTTATAGCATTAAATTTAAGGTGTCTTGACCGCAGAAGTTTTTTCTCAACATCCGACGACTGGTCAATACTTGAGAAGGCGGTGTCGTTAAGTGAAGTCCGTGTCTTAATATAATACAAGAACATCTGTTGTGACCACATGCAAAATTCCCGTGTTTTTTTCTTCAGGCCGGGGTAGATGAACCGAAGTGTTGTGGTGTCTGTGGCCGCCTTAAAATCCCTGCGGTCACTGCATAATGGTTCCTTGACGCCCGAGAAGACTGAGCCTTTGTCTTTATGCGAAGCTTCCCTCTCATTTCAATTCGTGACGACTTGCATCTCTGAGAGCGTCCTTCCCACACCATGTGGGCATTTCGAGATGGCTGATTATGCATTTCTGTTTGAATATTGTGACTCACCAGTGTTTACGAAGTTTCAATTACAGCATTTCAGACTAATTCTTGTAGCAATATGTTGTAACGTAAAGGGTAAGCACATTCAGGCCGTTTATAGCGATCATGATCAAAAAACAAGCTAGTGAAGGCACATTCACTGCAGCTATCAAATAGCGATGATAAAACTGGAAGAAATTCATCGTAATCACCGATTAAAGCGATAGAATTAAAAGCCTGATGGGGGAAAAACGTGTAGGTCATAAAATTCGCTCATTGGGTGGAATGAAATGACCGCACCAGAACGCATAATTCCCATTGGCTGGAATGAAGTGGCGTCACCAGGTGGCAACTGGCGGCATCTGCGGCAGAGGCATAAAAAGCTTCCAATGCTGTCGCATTGCCAATACACAATTGAATTGGGTGCAACCCTGTGAAATTTGTTACGGTATTATATTGCATTATGTGGAGCATAGCACGGGTGGAATGCAGTGACTTAATCGGATTCATGTCGTTCTAAACATCGCTGAGATTGGCTGAAAGTGGCGAGACAGTGTGATGTGTATATATACCGGGTGTCCCAGCTAAATGTAACCAAACTTTAAAAAAAGGCGAGGTGTCGTAGTCCACTGAAAGCAAGTCAGGGTTGTTCATAGTCGCGAGTCCTAGTCTTGAGTTTTTTTTTCGCCCGTCAAAGTTAATGAACTAGTTAAGTTTAATTAGCTAACTTTTTAATTACTGACGTCAGGAAAAAAGTGTCAATTCAAAGGTTCTAGATCACCTCGAAAAACCGCTAGTAGTGCTCTTTCTGTCAAGATGCAATTTACGCAGCTTCATTTATTGGCCTTAAAAGAAAGTTGTCACGTGACCAGCTGCTCACTCACTTCTCTGCCCCAATGTGCACCAAAAGTCTCATCGAGGAGAGGACTTCAGAAAAAACGGATTTTATTCTTTAAGGCGCGTCTTGGGACGTTGAAGTGGTACAGTTGTCATGCGGAAGCTTTTTTTTATTGTGCAGGTTATGGTCAAAGGCCGGTAAAAAAACTACTTTACGTAAATATTACTTTGCAGCAAATGTCTGAGAAAGCTGTTTCTCAAAGCGATCTACAACTTTTCCATGATACTTTGTTCCTCACGTCAATAATTAAAAAGATAGTTAAGCTTAACTAATTATTCAACCTTGAAGAACTAAAAAAATACTGCAGGCTAGGTCACGCGACTGTAAACAACCCTAATTTGGTTGCAGACGGCTAGGACACCCCGAGTTTTTTAAAAGCTTGGTTACATTTAGCTGGGACACCTGGTATAAGGAGGAGAGATTTCTATTTTTAAAAGTTATCAAACTGCGCCAAGGTAAATAGGAAGATGACGACTACGTCGGCAGATGCACAAGGTGTTTGAGCAAGACACACCAGTCAATAGGCGTCAGGTTGCCATCATAAAGTTTTAACTGACTATAAGTTTTGTAATTTGCAAAACCCGTATCAGGCCCTCAATGCAGCGAGACAAATTCCAGCTCTCCCAGCGCGCCGTATTGAAACAGCGCCGCCGAAAAGCCTACGCAACAACACACGGCAACAAACGCCGCTAGGCGCAGCATGTAACAATTCCCTGGCCGCTCCTTGCTGCTTGAAACAGAGCGCCCGGGTGGTCACGTGACACACGCGTCACCGAGTGAAGGTTCATTGTGAGTGTGCTCGCGCGTGCTCAGCGGCCGTGGGGATTTGTTTTACTGCACCACGTGGATCCCAATTTGTTGTATTTTATTGGCGAGTAAAATCTTGATATTGAAATTCAAATAACTAATATCGCTGTTACCTATGGTTGAGACTGAGGCGTCGTTAAGCGACTGTAAGCGTTAGTCTTGTGATTACCTGCAATTCTTCCGCCATAGCGACACTTGGATACTAATTAAGAACGAGAACCTGAGGCACAGATATGTGACCTTTCAGGTCTACATAACCACGCACACAACCTCCCACAATAGTCAAATACTGCTGGCCCCATTTCTATTTCAGATAAGAGGTTTGAAGGAATTCTAGACACAGGCGGGAAGCGTCCCTTCTATACGACCGCTTTCCAGGCGGAGAAATGTCGTCCTGAGTGAACCGTGTGACCCTGCTGCCCGCTTGAGGGAAGCGACCTTTGCAAGTACTTCGCTTCACTGAGGTGTTTTTAAAGAAATTTCTAGGCAGCGATTTTCTTATGTAAAGAAAGAGCGAAATTATGCATCAGTCAGTATATAAACAGAATGGAACAAGCACTTGCTTGAGAACTGGGTACATGTGGCCAATAAAATAAAAACCTACGAGATTCCTCAGCGTAGGAAACGAAAACCCGAAGGTAGAAGTGAGCAGCACAAATAGTTTAGTTGGGATATCTGCGTCTGACATGTTCCACATGAACAAAATTTGAGATGCGAAAATGTATCGATCATGACACTGTGAATAGTCCATGACAACCTTTGTTCTTACTACTACTGCCCGCGCCGCTCTACCAGAAGTCGCACTTGTTGTCGGGATTCATATAGTCCCCGCGCTGGCACGAGAACGCCTGGGCGAACTCGGGCATATTTTGAAGGGGCACTATGCATCGGGAGCGGCTGTGCCAGTAGGCTCCTCCAACTTCCCGAGTTCTGTTCACTTTGTCCGCGCTGCACCACTTTATGCAGTGCGCCACGAAGAAAGCCTGGTCGGCGGTGAGCCCAACGTGAGGCACAGTCCTGGTGCGCTGTTCGTCCGAAAGGCGCCGAAACGCCTCGTGCGCCAACAGGATGCCCACGAAGTCGACGAATCCTTCCGCATCTATCGTTTGGTCTAGTGTTCTCGCCCGCGATGATTCCGCCTGCATGCGCACAGTACATAGACTTGATATGCGGCCGAAGCAAGAACATGTACTAAACTCCGAAAGCCCATATCGTACTGTGGATGTCATAGAGGAAAGAAAGGACAGGGAAGGCCTTCAGGAACTGCGAAAATAAAGTAAGGGTTTTAACTTGGTTAATCCTATATATTGCGAAAGCACTGGCTTGATTGTGTTTGGTCCAAATCAGCCAAGGTCAAATTTCCCGTGCCCCGTCGTTGAACAGATTCTGTGCCGAATCAGCTCCAAGCAAGTACGAAGTGTGTGCAAGAAGGAAGGCGAAAACGACAGGATATATAGCAAACAAGGTTGGCATTTTCTTCACGCAGGACTTACGCTTAGTTCCGCCAAGCCGCACCATTCAGTTTAATCCCTATGTTTATCAGGAACCCTGCTGTTCGCACCTTTGCATTTATTTTCAATTTTTTTTCCTTTTAACGTTTTTATTACAAACAGACTATGCATACCTTGATCTTGCTGATTTTATAGATTTCTTTGAAAAACTTCTTTCCGCGTCTCCGTGTGAAAAGCCCACCAAGTAATGTGAAAAGGTGACTTTAGAAGTTTGGACGTTAAACACCAATAAACCATAAACCAGAAGTTAGACTACAGATCGTGAAGAGTCTGGATTGATGCCTTATCGCGGCAACCACATTTCGATGTAGTTGAAATTCAAGAGATGATAGGGTTAAACTTCGATTTTGCCATCACTCCGTTTTTTTATTTCCTCTTTACCAGTAATTATTATTATTATTCGTAAGGCATTTACTTGCCGTTTCTTAAACGATACTCCTTACCTTCTGAACTGAGTTTCCGAGGAGATTTAGGCTCAAAGAGGGTGAAAATTACGCACCTTTTCATACGAGGCTCGAAGACAAAGCACCTTTCTTTCGTACTGTTTCAGCGTGTCCGAAACATCGTGAATCGACTTGACACCGTTTATATCGTAGGCGTGCATTAATTCGTGGCCGACAATCTGGAAGAAATGCGGACAACGTCAAGATGACATCTCCAGCTGAATAAAAAGATGCTTGCCGAAAAAAAAAAGCAAAGTTCCCAAGTTGCCGGTGACTCCCACGTTCCTGCTTTCCCACAGTGCGTCACGTTGGTAAATCGAAGGAGTTATTAACTCCATCACTGCTTAAATCTCATAAGAAATAACAGATTAAATATAAACATAAAACATAGACCTTATAGGTGCGGATAAGGTATCGAAGATTTCATGCGGTTTTCGAGTACATGTTTTCCAGAATGACACTCCTGATGACTTGATGTAGAGCGAATATTATTTAGGCAATACGGTGCGTTAACTGCGAGGAGTTGTGCACTCCGCTAATCCTTCTTGAATGCTTACTGCGGTGAATATAAGATCAGAGGTAATTCCTCATACCAATAAAGAAAAACCTTGCGTCGTAAATTCCGGATGCACAAGTGGCTATTGAACGCACAGTGACACCAAGAAAGCTTGTTAAACAGACTTGAGGCACTAATACGAAGCTCTATAGCAAGACCTACTGAACTACAGACCTGCACATTTGGCAGTGCTCCAGCGCTCATGTTCTTTTGCCGCTAGGAAAAGGCACCTACGGGAAGCGTGGCGCTACATTATACCTGTTGAACAAGACGGCCTCCATCATTTTATTTCAAACAAGGCAGTTTCGTCGTTTGTCCACGTAATCATTACATCCATTTATCTATGCTAGGCACGGTAATGCTGACGAAGAGAAAGCGGATAAAAAGAAAGACGTTTTTTATACTAAACCAGAGCGAAAAAAGTCGTTATTGTGGATATTTTTATCGTTTATGGTAAGATAGCAGAAGAAGACGAAACAAATGTATTAAATATCTTGCTCAAATTGGCAAACGATGACGATGATGACAGCAGACGAACAGGTCAACCGAGCGCCCTCAACGGCCAATAAGCTAACGAAAGTTGGCACACGCTGCTCCATAGGACCCCGCCATATGTGAAGGTCTGTAGTTCAGTGGGTCTTGCTCTGTAGATGATTCCAGTCCCAGCAGCCCAGCTAGATGCCGCAATATTGGAAATATGTTGGCAAAGGCGAGTCCTTCAAAGGGCCAGTGTAACACCAGCCATTTCCAATATTGGGCCAATTACCAGTCCTTCTTGGGTGGTGGGACTCATCATCCGCATTTTTAAGAAACCATGATTCATTGAAGAGCCAGAATTCTCCAAAAAGCATTGCTACTATTATTTTTCCAACATTTTTCCTGCATTCCTGCTTCTGAACTCCAGAAACGGGAAGTGACAAGATACGCTGAAAAGTTCGATGTAAACTGTCACCTCGTAGCAAAATCCCCAGCGCAGCGGTACTATTGCGTGTTGATCATTTACGTATGACTTGTTTCCATTTTTTTTACACCTTAAAAGAAGGAACTATAAATCCATATTTCAGAAGTAAATGCTCGTACAGACTACCTCATAAAAACTGCGTCTTCAGTTTTAGAACGCGCGCTTCAAGCATCACATCTAAAGCTGCAGTACCCTAGTGCGTGAACGAAATAACACTAAAAAGATTCAGTACCAAAGACACATCATTACGCACTAGCCGTGATATTGTGAAATAATTGTAATAGTTCGTTCGACTCTTAAGGATGTCTGGTGATAGTACAGTCTATAGACTTCTTATTGACTCTATTGACTTCCTATAGATATTGCTTTTTGTCTATTCATATTCTACTGAAATTGTATGGCCATAGATCTATAGATTGTCTATAGATTGTCTATGGCATTTGTACTGCCTATAGACTTTTGTCTATAGACAGTCTATAGACTTCATAAACAGAAGTCTATAGACAGACTGTCTAAAACTTTTTTTGTATGGGAGCGCACGATCATACCGGGGCCAATCCTCCGTAATTCATCACCGGAGCTGCATCTGGGATGAAGATCGGTGGTTGCAGTATGCTCGCAGTGATAGTGAGGCTGTTGCTCTGTCGCCTGTACTCTGCGTCGATGTGTGCGGCCTTGAAATTCTCGGTGGAATTCCCTCTGACGGCGCGGTACGTCAGGACTTGCAGAGTCCGCAGGTAGGGAGCCAAGAAATACTCGGCCACATCCGGGAAGTCCGCTGCATTACGGCCGAGAAAAAGAAATATAATGGTGTACTCAGAACAGTCAATACTAGTACAAATTATTGCACTCGTGCCTGGGGCACGCAGGCGTTACTGATCAAAATAACGGCTGGTTAAAAGAAGCAGAGATAGCAGCTACAAAACTGCTTGCCGTCTTCCTGAGCGCTCGACCTGCAAATTCAATACAGCAGCAGAAGGGCAAAAAGCCACAGCCGCCTTCCCAGAGCGGTACGATTAGCAATCACCACGAGCTGGTTAGCGGCATGATTAATGACATAATGAAACCAAACATGACGCTACTGTGATTCTGCTTTTATTATGGAAGGATTGCACTTTGTGGCGTGTGGTGTGGGAAACGCATTGGAACAGATCTGAGGACTTTGTGAAGCACCTTGTTTTCGGACAGCGTCCTGAGAACGTTCTTCCACCCGCGTACGTTTGCGTTTCCTGCCTACGGCATACATGCAGCGTTGTTACTACTGCCCGCCTCCACTACGTTTACAGGCAGCGCCCCACCGCTTGCATACGTGCAGCTTTGAGAGTGTAACGCTTTGCATCGGCTACGTTTGAGGCAGCGTCGCTGAGACGGTTATATCCTTGTTGCAGCGACCACAACGGCTCAGACACGGGCACGCAGCTGCTAACGATCGGAACCTTATCGATGAACGAACTTTTGTAGGGAAAGCTGCACTAGGATAGCTAACACACATTTTGCCGTAAGCCTCCGAATGACCTTGAAAAGACCTTGAGATAAGTAATGGTTGCACGTGTGTGGCCCACCTTGGTCACGCACATTTTGACCTTTGACCTTGACCTTTGAAGTTGTCGGTAGAGGGCGGTATGAAACCACGTGGTTATCGCGTGGTTCCACTTGGTTGAGTTTACGGTTGTGACGTCAGGATATGGGTTATATAAACCGGAGCTCTGAGCTCTGCTTTCGCTACGTGAAAACTTGGTTCAGCAGAGTTGAACCACTATAATTTTTTTCAGTCCTATACGTTACACTTTTATAGCTATTTTAAAACTCTCGCACTCATCGCATTTTATTTACCTCAGTCAACCAGCTACTTTGCGTTTGGCGCTCTTTAGCCTCAGACGCTCTTGCGCCATTGAAATCCACCATCGTCACTTCTGATAAGTCAAAGGTTTCAATGGCAGCTTACACCACTTGACAAATACTTCCGTGAACGAATCACTCGAAATAACGACTCGTCAAAACGGTTCAGATGTAACCATATTTAAGGCAGCACGAAATGAAGCGCTCGCGTCGGTCAGGTCGCCGGATACTCACCGAACAACGCTTCCACTACGGACTCGTCGGAGAGCTCTTTCGGGTAGCCGAAGGTGACGCGCAAGGTATCGAACCTGCCCAAGCTGACATTTCGCACGGGGTCCTTAAACCAAGCCGTGTTCTTCAACTTGTGCTCAAGGACTCGAAGCACATCCTGGAACACTTCATATCCCGACGCCAGCACCGACGGCGGGACGTCTAAGAGGCGACACGTCGGTTGAGTGTGGCACGGCCGCAGTCGTGGAACGGGAGCCAACATGCGACAAAAGAGCAAGCAGTATGGAGCTGCTTAAGTTCCGCGTCTTTAGGATGCAGTTATTTATTCATGCGGGATAATTGTATGGCTCTGTCGCGTCAGCAAAAAATGTCCGCAAATTCTGTCTGCACGATTACTTCGTCCTCTGATGATACATATGTGGCAGTGTGATTGTGACAGATAGCGTGTGATACATTGTTGCAGTGGGATAAATTGGGTGGATGAGGTGTAACTAGTAAATTATTTAGCGAAAAAAAACACGAAAAAACATACTTAGACGTCAAAATAGCAAAGGATGTCGATATAGCACACGGACGTCAGAACAACCACGGCCGTCGATATAGTATGTGGAAGTTTTGCTTTCGCATTGCTCCAATGCAGGCCGTCGCAGTGATCTCAAAGTTTTTTCTACGTAAGAAGTCCTAGCTAGCCCTTCTGGAGAGTCAATTTACTGACTCCAGAGAGCTGCGCATTCAGCCCATGAAAGCGCTTGCTAAACCCGGCGATAATACGAAGTTCGAGCTTGATAACGTAGTGAGTTGAAAAATGGCCGCATAATGTTCAGCTGTAAACAACTGATACGCCGTGTTTTGAAATATTTCAAAGGGGATTAGAACTCACTGAAGGCGTGGACAAAATGTATCGTTGTCAGCTGATAATCTCTTTGGCTCGTCTAATGATATGGAGGGAAATATACGCGTAATCTCTGCGCGTAATGGTTTTCACACGGAGATTGCCTTGTATCGGTTGATAGTGCAAGCCTGAACAGAGTGTCGCAGAGCATCGTTGTTTGATGTACCGAACACGGGCGTTATCCAGACAGATCGGCCGCGGCTTACTGAGCAGTGATTGCGGTTTTCCGTTTACTATACATAGCATGCACTAATTTAACGCACAGCTTCATTCCACTTCTCAAGATTGGTATTGACATTAATTACTAAATGCTCCCTGTTACAGAATGCTCCACGGGTCAGAATTGTGCCGTCATTGGAGAGGGTACCGGTTGCAGCCATGACTATTGAATCCTATCCAGCTATTTGCGACAACCGGTCGGCGCGTATCGCCACTCGTGGGGCTTAAGGCTACTTGACATGCGCTCCCGTGTTCCCTTTAAAACTGTTCACGACAGTACGAGAGGTTATCTCCATGCGTTCGAGCCCACGAATTTTAAGCCGAAAGAATAAAGATAAAAAGGTAATACACACGTTTACTTAGGTACTGCTTCGTTACGGCCATTGCCATGAGGTCGGTGACCTTTTTGTAGCAGAATTCAGTGACGGCGTCAAACGTTGAAACCCCCGTTTTTGCGGTCTCCACCATCATCTCTTCGCCGTGGGCCAAGTGCAGCAGTCGGTGGAGGAGGCTCCAACCCATCAGCAGACGGGAGTCTTTAAGCGTCAGGCGGGAGTTGTTCATGAGCACCGCCAGGATCGCTGGCGCATCGTCCCACAGAACCAGCCGGGAGGAAGCGGTGAACGTGTTGCCCGAGTAAAGCGCGATCATCCGCTCCCACTGGTCTAAAAGAAACGCACCACCATAGAAATCAGTGGTTTTCATTATATTTTTAGAGCCATACCTCTATACCTCGAGGTAAGACTTCCGATTTCGACGTGGATCAGACATAGGCCTTCAATGCCAAACCAAACAAGGTCAAACCGAACTTAACTGCGGGGTGGTACGGCCCAAGCTGTGGTGGTATGACCACGTGATCATAACTCTGAAAATTCAGTACCTGACCTTGACCTTTGACCTTTACCCTTGAACTTCACCTCTGACCTTGACCCCTCACCTTGACCCCTGACCCTGACACTTGATTTGAGACAGCGGGCAGCGCATTGACGACTCAAGCTATGGCAGTATGACCACGTGATCATATGACTGACCATTGGGTACCTGACCTTGACATTTGACCTTGACCTTTTACTATGACATTTAATTTGAGACAGGGAAGAACTTGCTTAACAGAGCCTTCGCCCATGTAACTAGGTTCAGGCCACGCTGAACCCCAGCCATTTTTTTTTTGCTGAGGCAACCATGCCTTAGGTACCTAGAGAGCTAGCAGCGACTACGCTTATAATGGCAAGCCGATAGCACAGAGCTAAACCTGACATAACTTCGCGTGTCATGCATGGCGCTGTGACACTCCTTGCGAATAACGTTGGGTTGGTTTGCTAAATGGGGCGGAAAATGGGAGCTGACTTCGAACACAGTGAGGGTAGGAAAATACGCCCACTGGGAAACTATAGTTGCATGATTATTTCATAATATTTTTGTCTTGGTGGTTTGCTTCACAAACTTCATGCACTGAACTCGTTTATGAACATAGCTACAAAAAGTATAACTTATGGGTCTCAGCAACATGAAAGGAAGAAAATTTTTAGTGTTACGGTTAGTATTAGCGTTTGGAAATAGCCTATAGAGAGGCACAACGAATCTGCTGTCTTCAATTTTGATGCAGACGTAAAAACAGTATGGGACATTGTTGTGAGCAATATGCGTTTTCATTACATTGTTCTTGGCGGTTTCAAACAGTACTGCGAGATGAACAAAAAAAAAATCTGCCTCCCCCGTAACCGAGAGTAGAGTAAGCATGAAATGCAGGACGATGCAGAAGCGTACGCGGAAGACGAGACGCAGGCCTGACAACAATGTATATGCAGCGCGTTCGAAACTGTCTGACGTGCGTAGAGGCGAAAGCGTTTTCTGCACCACTTTGCCTATGTGACACTGGTGACGTCACCAATGAATTGCGCCACACATAATTGATGACGAAGTAAAGACAAATTACTAATTAGTGACTAATTATGATTAATGACTAAATACTAAATAACTGCTAATTAATGACGCTTAAGCTTCGCCTTTAGGAGTGGAATGCGACAGCGTGTTGTAGCGCTGCCAGGCAGTCCGCGGAACGCCACCACCCGTTCGCCGCGATGCCTTGCCCTTGGAACGCGACGCTTTTTGAGGAAAGGAAATTACGCAGTAATTCTCTGTCATCTCGGTGGACACCCGAACCGCACCGTACAGGAAAAGAGGAACACCACCACCTGTTCGACGCGATGCCTTGCCCTTTGAACGCAAGGCTTTTTGAGGAAAGGAAATGGCGCAGTAATTCTCTGTCATCTTGGTGGACACCCGAACCGCCCCGTAAAGGAAGGAAGGAACGCCACCGCCCGTTCGGCGCGATGCCTTGGCCTTTGAACGCAATGCTTTTTGAGGAAAATAAATGGCGCAGTAATTCTCTGTCATCTCGGTGGACACCCGAACCGCACCGTACAGGAAGGGAGGAACGCCACCACCCGTTCGGCGCGATGCCTTGCCCTTTCAACACAAGGCTTTTTGAGGAAAGGAAATGGCGCAGTAATTCTCTGTCATCTTGGTGGACACCCGAACCGCACCGTACAGGAAGGGAGGAACGCCATCACCCGTTCGGCGCGATGCCTTGCCCTTTGAACGCAAGGCTTTTTGAGGAAAGGAAATGACGCAGTAATCCTCTGTCATCCTGGCGGACACCCGAACCGCACCGTACAGGAAGGGAGGAACGCCACTGCCCGTTCGGCGCGATGCCTTGCCCTTTGAACGCAATGCTTTTTGAGGAAAGGAAATGGCGCAGTAATTCTCTGTCATCTCGGTGTACACCCGAACCGCACCGTACAGGAAGGGAGGAACGCCACCACCCGTTCGGCGCGAAGCTACCGGCGCTTCATGCCGGTCCTGTAGGAGGGCTTATAGAGTCTCGTTAAATCTCGTTGAATCTCGTACGGTGCCCGGGTGTTCTCGTTTCAGTGCCCGGATGAGTGGAATTCAGTGCCCGGATGTTGGCTCTCGGTCTCGGCGTGACGTCACCACACTGCCGACAACGGGAGCTAAAAGCATTTCATGCTTAATAACTTTTTCACGACCGCTACCTCTGTGGAGCCTGACACCATATCGATGTGTGATCCGTTCAATTAGTTTCACCTCTCGTCTCTCACTATTTTAATTTGTGATGAACTGAAAGACGTTGCTTGAAAATGAATGCTGGGACGCCCTCTTTTCCAGGGTGTGAATTTCCTTCCGGTACATTCTTACAGAGAGGCACGAGAATAACTTTACTAGAGATTATGATTATTACTTTTATCATTATTATTAGTATTAATTTCCCCGTCCGAACATATTCTTTTTACTTCACCTGTGCATTTGAACTTGTTTAATTTTTGTTTTTGTTTTTCTCCTCAACTCTTTCGCCACTTCTACTTGTATTTATTAATATTTTCCTTTAAGACCATGCACTCACGTCTAATTGTATTGTTTGTACCGCATTCCCTATTTGTGTTTTATTGCATCTGATTGTATTTCTAGCTTGTATATTAGGAATTTCGTTTTAGTTCTAATTTTGATTGGTTTATTCTTGATAGTATTTTGCTGTACGTATTAGGCTCTTACAGTCAAAGTTCATTCTTCGTTTTCATTCCCTGTTAGCTTCCGCTTGTTATTTTGTTTCTTATTTAGTAAGCAGGTAAGGAACCAGTGCGCTATACAAGCGCAAGCCTCCTTTGTTGCAGTGTGCCATTAACGCACAAGAATTGAGTACGTTCTGAAACCTGTACGAGTTCGCCGCTTCGACGCTGTCACTGGTGGCGCCACAATCGCAAGCTGCGCCGAATGCAATTTTGTAGCTAGTACAAAAAGGTTGCAACGACAGAGTCAACGGCGCGCTGGCGTTCTGCCCATATATCTATTTATTACCCACCAGATCCTTTGTAAGGCGCTTACAGTGGCGGGAAGGGGGGGGGGGGGTAAGGAGGAAGGAATGTTAACAGATTTATCGCTTAACAAATTGCAGGTACTTCTACATGAAGTACACATTAGCAAAAATTACCGACGATTACGTTACTTCCTAATGCGAAATTTGAGCGCAGGAAATAAGCTGTTTCACCTTTTCGATAGATTGAGGCAAAGAAATCGAGCAACCCATGTATGCGCTATCACAGAATTTTTTTTTTATTTTTCACACGTATTCCTTTAACAAAGACTCCACTAACAGTTCTTGACAGTCATGAAGGAAGCTTTGTGGTCGGAGAAATAGACTGATATATGTTCGACTTGGTACACCAATGCTTGATTCTCAAAGACGAGATCTATACAGTGCCTCGCGAGGTTGTCACAGCCGTGGGATGCGTTACGAGCGAGAGGAACGGGATGTTCTCCCGCATAAGTGTTAGGAAATTGCTGTTTGTCTTTATGTCAACATTAAAGTCCCCCACTACTAACATCGGTGTGGATCGATGGACGGTTAATGCGAGTTGCAGGAAGTGCACGACGTATTTCGTGAGTGCGGTAGGGGCGAAGTAGGCAGCTACTACCAGCAAGCCGTTGGGCAACTTTGCGGCGCACAGTTCGCCAACTTCATGTGACGTGCCAAACAACGCCGCCGATGCCGACACAAACAAAAATTAGGAGTCACTTTGGCGACTAAAGTGGTGCAAGGCGAAAGCCTTAGTACAGCATTCTGTCACGAATGTGGTTGTGAATGATGAATCAAGTGCTGCCAGCGAATGACGCGTCCATTGGCTGTCTGCGTGTGTTACTGATGTGTGGTTAACATGTTAAGCTTCGCCTGTAAGAGTAGAACGCGACAGCGTCTTGCAACGCTGTGACGTTCCCGCCTGTCGGGGGTCGGTCACAATGCAACACAGTTGTTTGTTGCTATCCACGGGTTCTGCTGAAGCGAGGAGAATTGAGCCAACACACAACGCCTCCGAGTCAACCTAATTTATTTACATTCTCTGCCTGAAGGTGAAACTGGGAGTTCCGCTCACCGCTGTCTTGTATCAGGCGTCGCGGTGCAGTCCGGCCAACAGGTGCCTCGCTCTCGGCTGCTCTGGCAGGGTGGCGCTCAGGCTGGTGGCGGTCCCACGTTTCGGTGACTATGACGGGTGGTGGCGTCAGGCTTCTTGGGCGTCTCAGCTGGCGGTACTCTGACGGGTTGTGGCGTCCGGCTTCTTGGGCGTCTCGGTTGGCGGTACTCTGACGGGTTGTGGCGTCCGGCTTCTTGGGCGTCTCGGCTGGCGGTCAGTTTGCAACGGATGCCCGCGGGTCCGGCCTCACCGACTACAGACCAGCGCGATCTGCCTCCGTCCGTACACTTCGCCCGTCTCTGCTCGTTCCCTCGTTCTGTCTCTCCTGTCTCCAATGCGTCTTCTTGAGGATTCTCTTTCTTTCCTTCGGTGTCCTCCTCGCCTCCTCTGCTGGGAGCCCTCTTGGTGCTAACTTGCCGGCCTCCCCCGCCACCTCGAGCCATTAGTAAGGCCGTCGCGCTGCAAGACAATGCAGGCCAGTGGGCCCGCGAACTCCGGGAAGCTGTTTGTGCCGCGAGCGTTCCGGCCTACCCTCCGCGCCGCAGGGTGCCGGCCTCTTCGCGAACGCGGAGCTCATGTTCAGCCGAAGACGCACTCCTCTCGAAGTTGACATATTTATGAGGGTCACGGCTGTCCTCTCTCTTCTCGCATCGGAACTCGGGGTGGTCTCTTCCAAGAACCGCGGCTTGGACACGCGACCACGGCATTCGAAAACTTGGCCGTTACGGACAAAGCGAGTCTTCCTCTAGCAGCGGAACAGAGCAGCTGTCCGGGGAGACAGTCTATTTTCCAAGGGCCTGGGGACCTCTTTTCTTTTGGGTTAACTTCCCTTAATAAAGACCCAACTCCTAGCCTTCTCCGAGTCCACAGCCCGTACCTCGCAACAAGGCCGTCTGCAGGCGTGCATGCGCGCACACACAAACGCACAAACTTGCCTGTCTCTGCGCCAAAGGGGGGGGGGGGGGGGGAGTTGGGGACGCGCTGCAAAACGGGCCGCAGGGATGCGTGTGGTCGCGCAGGGCTCCCCGCGCGGCCTCTCCTCCTTAGCCCTCTGGCTATTTCGCACGTCTCTGTGTTGCGCCCGCTGCATTCCACACAACCGCCTTCACTGACGGGACGGGGCGATAATTTTGAGCCAGACACAGTGTCTTTGGTGTTAGTCGGCGGAGAGAGTTCTTTTGGGCCATGCCTAGGCCTCCCGTACACAGTCCTTCACAACCCCCTCTTCTTATAAAGAAATTTTCTACGAAAAATTCGTGGTCACCGCACTTTCACAACCAACAGTACGTCGCAAAGTTGCAAACTCATTATTATGGCAGCAGTCATATTTCGAGTACGACAAAGCTGCCAAACATCGTCGTCGCGCACAAGCACTGGTTTCACAACGCGGCACAATGTGGGCGGACCCTCAGTCCCCCCAGGCAGAGGAGTAAATTTCACACGGCGGACAATTCCGCCCTCTAAGTAAAACACGCAACCGCAGAAATCATGAGCACAGTTCAATGGTCGTGGCAACTCCCAGACTTCCCCTAAGTCACACTAAGATCAGGAGGTGGTCCATGCAATTCGCTCACCCTCGGTTTCTTTCTCCATTGGCAGTTTCTGCAGTGTTCTGCAACATCTTGTCTCAGTCCATGCCAGAAATAGCCTTTGCTAACCGCCCGACGGGTCTTTTGAAATCCTAAATGTCCTCCGCCTTCCATATCGTGGCATAACCTCACAACTTCACTCCTCATTAGCAAAGGGACAACTACTCGATTTGAGGCACCGTGCGCTTTGTCTCTGAAACGCAGTAAACCACAAGAGTCCAAATGATACAATCTTGACTCTTTTCGTTCTGAGCTGTCGCACTCGTTTATCAATTTTAGCACAGACAAATCTTTCCTTTGCTCCTCGTACAGGCGGGTTTGCTCAATCACAGGGGGAACCTCGGTTAGCCTTGCGTCCGCCGCGCTGCTGAGCGCGTCTGAATGGCGATTGGTCTCCCTTGGCTCGCGAACTCCTTCTGCTTTGTCCGTGCATAGGCTCACTGTCGCTTCTGAACACCCTCGCTCGGGACGGCTCTCAGTGGATGTTTTATCTAGCTCCTTGATACCTTCAGGGCTCTCCTCGCCTTCCTTCTTACGCTGCTCGGAGTGGTCCAAGCGCCCTGAAATGTGCCCGTGCGATATCTGACGCAGACGACAAAAACGTGAGATGTGCCCTAACCTGCCGCACGAGAAGCAGGCGATTGATTTGACGCGTCGATTCAATTCTCGCGCCTGCCCAGATGGAGGGCCCTCACGTATCCGAAGGACCTCTTCGAGCAGCTTCTCCAGCCGATCCAGACGTTCACAAAAATCACCCGTCTCCTCTCTGCTTTCTACAATTCGGACAGTCGCGGTGCTCGTGCTCGTCACGTCCTCTAACTGCTCTTCTCTAGACGCTACCTCCACTGCCTCTTCGAATGTCTTGGGATCGTGTGACAGAGCAAATCTTCTTACCGGATCGCGGAGCCCATTCAGAAAAATAGAGGCCAGCTGCTCCCTAAGGATTTCGCGCCTCGCTTCTCTCTTCGACGGGTCATCGCCATCAACGTCCTCAAAAGCCTCCGTTCCGAGCCTACGCAGCCGGCTCGCGAACGAGCGTACATTCTCACCAATGTTCTGCCTTGCTCTTAGAAACTTCTCAAACTTCCTGCACGCCGGCTCAGTATCATATCGTTTCAGCGCGAGCGCTTTAAACGATTTATACGAAGTCACGCCTGCCACCTCCTCATCCAACCATGCAAAGTCCAGAGCAGCCCCGACCATCTTACATCTCGCCATCCCGACTAACTGTTTCTCCTGCCATCCGCCCAGATTACCGACCTGCTCTAAAATTTTCAAAAAGTCCCTTATTTTGGGCCCGTTATCAACCCCCGTGAATGATGGAATCACAGCTCCCAACAGCATCTGATTTGCTCCTATCACCCCCTCGTGAAGGCTCGGTGATTCCTGTAGCGACATGTTGGCCCCTTTCTCCTCGGGTACGAGGGTTAATGGTCTCGCACCAAAACTTCAGCAAGATCCCACCGCTGCCACCACTTGTGACGTTCCCGCCTGTCGGGGGTCGGTCACAATGCAACACAGTTGTTTGTTGCTATCCACGGGTTCTGCTGAAGCGAGGAGAATTGAGCCAACACACAACGCCTCCGAGTCAACCTAATTTATTTACATTCTCTGCCTGAAGGTGAAACTGGGAGTTCCGCTCACCGCTGTCTTGTATCAGGCGTCGCGGTGCAGTCCGGCCAACAGGTGCCTCGCTCTCGGCTGCTCTGGCAGGGTGGCGCTCAGGCTGGTGGCGGTCCCACGTTTCGGTGACTATGACGGGTGGTGGCGTCAGGCTTCTTGGGCGTCTCAGCTGGCGGTACTCTGACGGGTTGTGGCGTCCGGCTTCTTGGGCGTCTCGGTTGGCGGTACTCTGACGGGTTGTGGCGTCCGGCTTCTTGGGCGTCTCGGCTGGCGGTCAGTTTGCAACGGATGCCCGCGGGTCCGGCCTCACCGACTACAGACCAGCGCGATCTGCCTCCGTCCGTACACTTCGCCCGTCTCTGCTCGTTCCCTCGTTCTGTCTCTCCTGTCTCCAATGCGTCTTCTTGAGGATTCTCTTTCTTTCCTTCGGTGTCCTCCTCGCCTCCTCTGCTGGGAGCCCTCTTGGTGCTAACTTGCCGGCCTCCCCCGCCACCTCGAGCCATTAGTAAGGCCGTCGCGCTGCAAGACAATGCAGGCCAGTGGGCCCGCGAACTCCGGGAAGCTGTTTGTGCCGCGAGCGTTCCGGCCCACCCTCCGCGCCGCAGGGTGCCGGCCTCTTCGCGAACGCGGAGCTCATGTTCAGCCGAAGACGCACTCCTCTCGAAGTTGACATATTTATGAGGGTCACGGCTGTCCTCTCTCTTCTCGCATCGGAACCCGGGGTGGTCTCTTCCAAGAACCGCGGCTTGGACACGCGACCACGGCATTCGAAAACTTGGCCGTTACGGACAAAGCGAGTCTTCCTCTAGCAGCGGAACAGAGCAGCTGTCCGGGGAGACAGTCTATTTTCCAAGGGCCTGGGGACCTCTTTTCTTTTGGGTTAACTTCCCTTAATAAAGACCCAACTCCTAGCCTTCTCCGAGTCCACAGCCCGTACCTCGCAACAAGGCCGTCTGCAGGCGTGCATGCGCGCACACACAAACGCACAAACTTGCCTGTCTCTGCGCCAAAGGGGGGGGGGGGGGGGGGAGTTGGGGACGCGCTGCAAAACGGGCCGCAGGGATGCGTGTGGTCGCGCAGGGCTCCCCGCGCGGCCTCTCCTCCTTAGCCCTCTGGCTATTTCGCACGTCTCTGTGTTGCGCCCGCTGCATTCCACACAACCGCCTTCACTGACGGGACGGGGCGATAATTTTGAGCCAGACACAGTGTCTTTGGTGTTAGTCGGCGGAGAGAGTTCTTTTGGGCCATGCCTAGGCCTCCCGTACACAGTCCTTCACAACGCTGCCAGGGAGTCCACAGAACGTCATCGCCAATTCGGTTGTACGCCTTGCTGGACGGTAAATTTATTTTTTGAGCAAAGGAAATGTATCTCTCTCGCATATCTGGGTGGACACCTGCACCTCGCCGTAAGGGAAAGGGGGAAGATGGGAGTGAACGAAGACGCCGTATTAGCTAGACGCGCCTTTGTTCATTCCAAACCATTCAGCTGGCATTACGGAGTGGCTAGCGTGCTCGTATCGCACTCCGGAGACCCTGGTTCGATTCCCCAACTCGACCAATTTCGTTCTCGGTTTTATTGATTTATGCGTTCTAACTAGAAAGGTTAATTAGGCTATTTCATATTTATATTCTTGTATTTCTATCCATCGTGTTCTGTCATTAACCTGTCAATTGTTGCAACTGTCTAGGATGTTCGACACAATGTATATGAAACGAGCAACGTCTTAGTGAGTGGGGAAGTGCGTGGTGGTGGAGGGAACGCGGCTTCGTACTTATCTGTTTTTTTTTTCAGCAGTGTTTCCTTCCGCGGACGCTGTTGTCGCTGCTGCGCGCGTCTTTTCTTTTCTTCTGACCTCTTCATTCTCCTCTATATTAATTAGGCTAATTGATTAATTAAGCAATTAACTAAACTCGGTCCAACTTAGTTGCAGCATCACTATACGATCCCTTTGATTGGTTGCATGGTTACTAGCCAAAGTACAATTGGCCCCATTTGAAATTCGCGCACTGTGACGTCACGAGCATTTCGACCAATTGAAAAGCGTGACATTGGGGGCGGAGCTGGTTACGAGGCCGACGCCGACGACGACGCGAAACCCAGGAACGGACGCCAAAGAGCTGCGCTCTAAAAAGTCGTCAGCAGGTGTAAGAGGACGTCGTTCGATTGAGGTGACCACACTGGAGTTAGGGGCTGTTTTTAATATCAAGCACACGGACCTGCCGTTGTTATTAAGGCCAGGGCCTTTAATGGCTCATAATGTCATCCGTTAACAAAGCGTGTAACAGGCGTTTAACTCGGGAACTAAAAAAGATAGAAGAAAACCAATGGTTGGTTCAGATAGAGGAGGAAAAAAATGAACCAAGAATCCAAGTTTGATGAATGCAAATTAATTAGTTAATTAATTAAATAAAAAAATGTCGAAATTGCGTCGAAATAGCGCGGACGTCGATATAGCCACGGGAACGGTGTGACGTCAAATCCACCGGAAGTCTTCACGGCATAGTGTCCTCGTTTTTCGCCTCTCAACACTTTAGTTGCCAAAGTGTCCTCGCAATTTTTCAAACTATACATGCCTTACAATGTTCTGAAAGGAACGGGCGATGAGAGGCATTTCTATAGGTGCCTACTTTTTACCCTATTTAAGGAAAATCCAATTTGTTTAAGGGGAAGCACGCTAGCCAAAACGTGTCACTAGGTGTACCCTGAGATTGTGACGACAGGAACGTGGGCGGGGAGCACATCCTACCTGCAGAAACGTAATTGCTTGTCCGGTTTCCAAGACCGCGCACAGTTGTTGTAGTCGGTGGTGTAAATGATCGCCGGACAGCTTCTATCGCTCGACGCACTGCGGCAGAAAAAAAAAAAAGTTATACGAGTGAGAGACCCGTCCCTAACAGCAGCCCTGTGAGCAGTACATTCAATTGACTCGATATAATGACGAAAAACTGAGAAGTGCGCGTTCCAGAAAATCATGTCAGACCAGTTTAATACTCTTCAGCCTCACGAAGGAAAAAAGCGAAGTAAAAGCACAACTAATTTGCTCCCGGGTATACAAAATATTCAAAGGAACAGAGAAGCCGGATCGCAATTGCTGGAAGTCAGCACGGCAAGGTTCACATCTAAGAAGAATTTCAAAGCCAGCTAATTTACACCATGGCGTTGAGAGGTCCGAGAGGCTAGATGTTTATCATTTTTTTTTTGTACTGAAAGACAGCTTCAACCAGAGCTTCATGCCACTCTCTTTTGATTATGTTGCGTTGATTACTTTAGTGAAGCAGAGAAGAATTTCACTGCATTTTAGAAGATTAATGAGGACCCAAGCCGCTAAAGAAGTCTCTAACAGCTACGCAATTAAACTATTTCAGTCTCTACAATTTTCTAGCGCGTGAGCGAATAAACAGCGGCGTGATCCCTTCTGAACACGAAGTGTCGGAAGTTATTCTGAAGTCTGTTAAGTAACGTGTTTAAGCTCGAACTGTCTGAGAGCGGACGCCGCATATATCGACAAGATATGCCGGGTATACATTAGGTACATATCGGGAATATTGATATTCCGGGTACATATATTGGGGGGGGGGGGACATAAGGTGAGGCGGCAGGCATTTCTAAGCGTTGTCACGTCATACACCGGCTCTACTTAGTTTATGTGGTGTCCTAACAGCTTTCTGTCGGCTTGACCGGAGTTGTGTCTTACTCCCAGCGCATCATCATCATCAACATGACTACACCTACTGCAGGACAAAGGCCTCTCTCATAGAGAACCATTTTGTTGGCCCGAACGCTCCTAGCGCGAATAGAAGTTGGTTTAGCAGCAGTATACATTCAGCGTCTGCATTTTAAGCGCGAAAGCGCTACTTTGCTACCAGGGCTGCAAAGCCCGAGGTATCTGGGAAGCCTCAACCTTTGATCTTTTAAGGGAGTGCCAACCACGGAGGCCTTGCGCAGCTGTTTCGTCAACGTGTGGAGCCGGACCCCCCCCCCCCCCCTCCCTCCCCTCGAATTCCCGCGCGCGGCTGTTTGGGAGCTGCCGCCCCCCCCCCCCCCTCCTTCCCCTCTCCATCAACTCTCCGCGCCCTGATAGCGCGACTGCGGAAGAAGCCGCTCGTAGACCGGCGGCGAGAGTGAGGGAGGCTCGCGCCGCCGCAGGCAGACCTAAGTTCCAGTGACTCTAGGCAGACCGGCAGCGAAGCTCCCTCTTTCCGCATGTTCTCTCTCTCTGTCTGCCCGCCGCTATTCCGCCAGGAAAACGACTCTTCGCCTTGCGTCGCCGGCGCGCTCCGCCCTCCCCGCTCCCGACGCGCGAGGGCCATCGGCGCCGGAATCCCGAGAGCAACCGCGCGGCGGCGGTGGACGCGTGCTTCTCGCGCCGCGTCTATTCATGGGGTTGCCTTTGAGGCTGCGTTGCCTGAAGTGCTCTCGCACGTCCTAGTCTGTTTAACAACGTTAAAAGCCTACCCTTTTCGGCAGTGCTTTTAGCTTAGATATTTAGTAGGCTGCAAAGATGTACGCACCGATGTGTTCGCATTGGACGATCCTGGCCGCGAGCGCCGAGGTGTCCACAGTCGGGTCGTAGCGACGGATGTAGCCCTCGTAGTACTGCGCCTGCTTCACGTTTTCGCGAAAAATGTAGTAGTTGGCCTGCATCCACGCCTCGTCCGCTGATTGGATCTCCACCTGCAGCATCGCAGCAGGGCGTCACTGAGCGTGCTATCAGGAGTGGCCAAAGTAACTGGCATGACCTTCAGGGGAAAACAACCTTGTTTCAAATGAACTGGCGGCCCACAGGGTTCCTTGTTCGCGGACTTCGTAATTGTGGACGCAAGCTGACGTTTAAATCGCGTGGGAACAGTTGTCTTCTCCTATTTTTATTAAAACTTGGTATAACAAGTTCCTCTTTCCGTACTATCCCGTGAATTCCATTGCGGGCTCTTTAATAAAGACATCGGTGTGAAAAAAAAAAACATATTCATCTTTTTTAATTGGACCGCCGCTACAGTGTACGTGTGGTGCAAATCTCTGCATATATTTTTTTTACAGCAGCTGCCTATATTTCAGACGAATAATCGTTGGGAGGGTAGCAGACTTTTCATATGAAGAAAGCATGGGACCAGGATTGATACTCGTGGCAGAACGACATTGAGCTCACATTTTTTAATGCCTGATGTCATCCGAAACTGATTCATGGTGCGGTGAAATGAAACAGCGAACACCGCGAAGAAAACGCATGCAAATATTACGATGCGAAACTTAGTTCTTTTCTGCAAAGCGGTGTAGATAGCGTACCACGCATCAAATCAATTAGAAGGATGTCTATCGGAAGGATCGTGCGTTTGATGAAAGGCAGGCGGATTTTAACACCTGTATATGAAAAAATTTGTAGAGGTAGGCTCACCGGCTTAGCGCATGAATCGGCGAAAGCTTTTAAAGCTTTCATCCTGCACTTTCCCTTTTTATCCTAAATGTGGAGAGAGAGGTATTTCCTTCTCTCCATCTTACCACCTGTCAGCGGAAGCCACGCTTGGGTGGAGAGGCGGGAATTGAATCGGCAAGGGGTAAATTCAATTAGATTTCTGGCGGGAATTTATTTAAATTATCTTAATTTAAACGCATAAATTAACTGACTTCAAATAAATTAAATTCAAACATTGATCTAATGTGTTAGTAATTGCCAAAGTAATTAGAGTTACGGGCGATGCTGTAGACTGGACTCCAGAATGAATGTTCTATATGGCTAAACCGAAGCTTTAACAGCTTTCGCTGCAAAATCAAACGAAACGAAGTAATTTCCGAATCACGGAAAAACGCAGGAATGTAAGGCCACTTTTTGGTACGATCAAGGATCTGCGCTCATCGTTCTGAAGGTCGCGTACGTGTATGTACAGTTGCGAGTGATCCTGCAACGAGTGGTGCACACGGAACTCGACGTATGTTGGAAGGCCGTATACGAAGGAGAGCTGCATAATGCGATCCGCGACGTTGAAGCTGGGGTCCGGGCGCATGTCGGACAGGTCGAGACCCAGGGTTTGCAAGAAGGACTCCAGAGAGTCCACCTGTACGACAGACAGTGAAAAACGCGCCCATTAGTGAGGACTTCAAAAACATGCCTCTAGTCAGAGTAACATTAGTGAGGCTTCCCAATTTTCACACCCCCCCCCCAAAAAAAAAAAAAAAGAAAGCACAGCGAGTGTTCTCCCCAATTACAGCTATGCCCGACCATGTCTGCTGCTTGCACACATCGCAAAGACACCGCATCCAATCAAAATTGTGGCTGTCAAGTTGATGTTATCTATCTTAGAGAGAGAGAGAAAAGGACGGAAAGGCAGGGAGGCTAACCAGGCGATGCCCAGTTGGCTACCCTACACTTGGGGAGGGGAACAAAGGGGAAAAAGGAAAAAGAGCGGCAAGGAAATGAGTCTTCTAAGTGACCAGCGACCACTATGTCACAGGGACAGAGGGCGCGCACTGAAAACTTAAATCTCTTAAATAATAGTAGGTGAAGTCGTTAGGCGACACCGTTTGAGAACTGCGATTTTGAGAATACGTCTGAAAGCACCCAGTAATACTTCCACATAGCCTTGTTTACTTTATTAATATGACAACATTAAAAGCTTCATCGGGCATTGGACACCGTATTAATCACCGAGCATTTTATATCAGTCAACTCTGGAGATTAAGTTGCTTGGCTTGGCCGCACAAGGAAGTTTCAAAAAATTTTCCGCTTAGTTAGAGGCGCGTCCGTACCTCGGAGTATTTCGCATCGGAGCCGAGGTTGACGCAGGCCCGGAACAGGGCAGCCGCCTTCTGCGTGGCGCTCTGACCCTTGGGCGGGGCTTCAGTGGCGAAGAGCTCCTTCTGGATAGCTCGGTCCGTGTAGTTTTGCAGCTGATTGGAAGACAAGAGTACGAGCACTAAGGAGACATGATTGTCCATGTAGCCAACAATAATATAGCTCTAGTTAAGATCGATGAGAACAGGCGATCGCCTATATGGTTAATATTTATCTAGTCTCCCTGCCGTAATGTTTGTTTACATTGGCACAGGCTTTGAACGAGAACTGTCAGTACTTCTCTCAAAGTGCGTTTTGACTTGTGTATGCCTGTAGTTAAGCACTTCCGTTCAAACAGTCTGTGTGTCTGAGTGGATGAAAACAAGGTACTATCGTAGAAGACTGTCATACTCGAAGCCTAGCGGGCGCATTTTTTTGGGCTACGTCCAAAAAGAGAAGACCAGCCTAGAGCAAGTGGGGAGGGGGGGGGGGGGGCAAGTGCTGGATATGTTGCACACCCTGCACACTGGGTGTGGTTCTCTGCATTCCAGCGCGATAGAGGGTGGCTAACAACCTAACGTACGTACTACGTAAAAAAGCTTCAGTATCCTTAACAACTATTATAGTAAGTGTCGCTTCGCTAATAACTCGTTAAAATGCTTTTATCCCCTGTTTGGATCATATGAGGTCTCTTGAGTGAACGATGTTGCTGGATACCTTTCTGGACATCGTCTGGGAGACATTGCCCAGCGCTTCGTTCAGCCTCACCTTTTTACCAGCTAAGATGCAAGATTTATGTACTAATAATCCCTTTTTACCGGAGTAGCGTGAAATTGTTTCCATAATTTTTTACAATCCAACGGCATAACGTGTATGGATTTGGTTTCTGCATCCATGTGCTCGTAAATTTTACGTTTGCTCATTAATTGTTCTGCGGAGTGTTAAAACGATCGTAGGCATCCCTTTGTATTGTGATAAAATTGCAGGAGTGGATGGATAAAAGCCTCTTGACCTCTTGATGGATAAAAGCCTCTAGCATGTGCGATTAACTTTGGTTTTGCGACGCTTGGCTGGAAAAAGACAAGCTCCGACCTATCCACATGTCACACTGCTTGGTGGTACCAAAAACGTGAGAAAAATTGACTGTGGCTTAGCTAAGGTTGAGCCTGGATAAGCGAAAAGCTCACGCTGCTTTTCAGCTAACTCCTAAGCTACCACTTATAGATCGGTGTTTCGGCGCCGTCCGACTGTTGCCTCTTCTCCTTGCATGGCGAGTGTCTGCGCCTGTTCTATGGGCAAGCGCGCCTTATATACCCCTCCTTTCAAATGTGCACTGCGCACGGCTGCGGCGAAAGGTCAAACTGTGGCGCGGATAGCCGCCTCTTCTATGGCCGCCGCCGCTGCCGCTCACGTGTTCTCGCAACGCCTTGCGAAAGAACCTTAGCGACGGCGGCGGCGACCGCGCGGCAGCGGCGAAGGGTAAAACGGTAGCGAGGAGGAGAAGCGGCGACGCTCAGACGACCGAGTCAGCGCGCGGCGGCGACGACGGCTGCGGCAGCAGCGGTCAGCTGCGCTCCGCGTGACGTCGCTTGGTTTCGCGCATGCGCAGCTGTGGCTAAAATTGATCACGGCGCACGCCAGACCCGGTCTTGACGAGCCTAGTGAAGCTTTTCGCTTCAAAAAACCTAACTCGCCTTCTGAAAGGTGTTCTCGCCCCCTTCGAATCTCCTGCATGCGAAGCTGTAGAAGTCGTCGCAAGGCCGGTAGCTCCAGTCGAGCGACGCGTTGATCCACTCCGCCGCAAGTTGATCGCCCTTCGAAGCGTCGGGAGGCGTGGTTGCTTCGGAAGTCGCCTCGGTGGTAGGACCCTCCTTTGTAGTGACAGGACCCTCCTTTGTAGTGACAGCCCCGCGCTTGGTAGTCCTGGGCTGTATCCGGGGTGGCGGACACTCTGTCGTTGTTGCAGCTGAAGATGTGAAAGAAACAGTATGCACAGTTATTAAGGCGAAAGCCTTTAATGGCTCATGCTGTCGTCCGTTAGCAGAGGGTGTCACACCTTTGGCGGCGAGTTAAGTCGGGGAACTAAACAAGATAGAAGAAAACCAATGTTCGTTTCAGATAGAGGAGAAAAATGAACCTCAATGCCAAGTTTGATGAGTGTAGAGTAATGAGTTAATTAATTATAATCGAAAAAGTCAAAACTTCGTCGAAATAACGCAGACATCACTATAGCCACGGGAACAGTGTGACGTCACATCCACCGGAAGTCGTCACGGCATAGTGAAATTTGTCACAGAATGGTCGGAAAAACACCATATTTGTGTCAAATTAGATTGTAAAATGTGTAATTATGCGTAATTAACACTTAAGATCATCAAAAGATGTATAATTTGGGGTCGATATACACGGTAACGGTGTGATGTTATATCCACCGGAAGTCGTCACGGCATAGTGTCCGCGGCTTTCGCCTCTCCTCAGGAGGCCCACTTGAAAAGTTAATTGGTGCCTCAGTCATACCTGGCGAGTAATTCCTTAATGCTTGCTTTTCAAGAGTTTTATTTAGAAAAAAACATGCTTCTGCCACTGCACTTCACGCGCGTATGCCAGTTCCCAACGGTAGGCGCATCCGTCTTGGACGAGATGGCTACTACTTTGTTTGTGTTTGTTTAATGTCTTCTCGGTTTTCTTAATTACAAGACGGCAAGCGGAACTTGTGCTGATCTTAAAATACTTGCCACGCAACCGTACGTGGTGTCTTCCAGCTATATCCATTGGTGTGCGATCACTTGCTGTGTAAAAACTGTTATGTCCCCAGAACCTTCATCGGTAGCAATGTTTCTTTTTTCTGTCCTGCTGACACCTGATTTTATTTGTTCTCTACTAGGCCTAAAAGGCCGGTATTCAGGATCTGTGGCTGTGTCAAAGCTGAAGTGCTAAGCATACGAATAAATTAAGGAACAAAATCCAAATTTTCTTTAAATTTACGTAAAATCGTGTCCACCAAACGACAAGGCACACCACGTCTACTTCTCCACCGATGCAGGCAGTTCAAACATGAAAAGTATTGATCAACATGGTCTTTTTTCACCTTTATTTTTTTTTTAAATGCAGCGTACACCGCTGGGTATTTTTACAATCTAATAAAATTGAACGAAATTTAGAAATGTTCGAATTTGCAAACGGTGAAAAACCCGAGCAGCACAAGTATTTGCCCTATATTGGACAGATATTGGTAAACGCCGGGCATACCCAGGACAAGAGTGAAACCATCCATTTACAATATTGGGCAGATTACCTGTGCAGTTTGGGAAGAGCGTCAGAAAAGGCCGTCTATCGTTTTATATTCTACCATTCTATGACTGCAGGTGCTGTATTTACTTCGACGGAAGCGGTTGGCGTTACTTGAGAGACAAGCTGCAGCGTGCAATGTGTAAAATCGAAGGTTCTCATCCTAAACCCGTATTGAGAAAGAAGTCACTAAGTGCACATCGCTAAATGGGCGAGACTTAGACTTCACTATTTCTGTTCCATAAAACAACGGCAACCACCTCTCAGATTGCGCAGTTTTTCTTTTTCACAAGCCTACGCCGCCTTTAATTCAAACACCCGCATCTTGCCTTTTTTGCAACATGTTAAGGGGTTTAACGCCGCAAAGAGGCAGATAGGAAATCGACGCCGTAGTGGAAGGCTGCAAATTAATTTAGACCAATTTGGGTTCTTTATCGTGCAGCCGAACGCCAAAGAAACAGACCCACCGCGGCAGGTCGTACTTTCTTAATTGTCAGGGCCATCAGCAAAGGCCCGTTTTCCTTAGTGTCTTTGTACTTACAAACTTAGAATGGCGGAAAACACATCAGCATAGAGGAGGGGCTCATGGATTAGGTAAGTATTGTTACATCTATTTGTGAGAATACCCACGCTAAGCGATCTCCCAGTACGATGGAGAAATTCAGAGTGACGCATCAGATCGATTACGAAGGGCATAGCGAGCACAAAAAAACAGCGAAACTAAAAACGAATCAAGAAGCCTACATGCGAAATATTTGTTATTAAGTTATGGAACTCTAGTGAAAATTGACAAGCAACCCGATCGAAGTGTGCAAAGGAATATTCCATTTTATTTGATTGCATGTAACTGCATAGATAGCTCGCAACCATCAGTCTACATCACAATCCAGTTTGTCAACAAGCCCCAACATCCAACAAACATTTCCCATTGCGATAGTTAGTCTGTGCCCAGGGATCTACCAATGGTGCCTTGCCATATGCATGCGGTATTCCTAACAGCAAGCACGGAATTAAGCGACAGAAGGAACGACTAAGTATATGGCGCAGTTTTAAGAGCGAGAGGACATGCACTCACGACCAGGTGCCGGTTTGGGAGGCCTTGGAACCCTCGGGCCTCTGACCCCTGCGATGGCGTCAATCCCGCTATCGCCTGCTCCTTCTCTGCCTCCTTCCCCGCGGCCTCTTCCTGTAGCGACGCTGCCGTCATCTGTAGATTGATGGACCGTAATAGGACATAACCTGTCACCACCGCAATCCCATGCGCGAGCATTCCTGCAGTTAGTGCCCCTTCGTCTAGTAACCGCAATCCGTGTTTCATAAAGCAAAAAACATTCCACTTCACATTTCAGTTTTCTAACCCTAAATGCCGAGTCACACTGCGGAAACAGTCCGCCAACTCGTCCGACAAAACAGTGTTTTCGTCGGGTTGGCGATCCTGTCACACCGCGTCAACACGAACAGAGGGTAAGCGTGTCGCTGTCTCCCGCCATCCTGTGTTGGCCACATGTGCGCCGCTTGTTCACAAACTCTCTGTCACACCGGAAAAACCACCTCAATCGCGTTCCCCGGCGCTTCTCTGCCTTTGCTCGCGCACTCTCCTCCGTGCGTGTGCACAACCGCGGAAACTGGAGACACCTTGCGCTGTCGTAGCTACTGGCGGTTTTGCAGAATATCGGACGAACTATGATCGTGCGCGGCGGCTGAGGTGCAGCCTTGCTCGATTCTGACTCGGGCGACCAGCCGCCACCGCAGAAAAACCGCGCTGGATGATCGACTGGCTGAGAAGGGCGCCTGAGAAAGGCGTTCTCGAAAACTTCACGCGAAAGGATTAAACACGGACTACATGCGTCTACTTTCTGTGCCCTGTGTCTACTTCTACACATTTTGTGTCTTGCGCTGTTGTTCCACAATCCATTATCAACCCGGCCGGTCACTACAAATCACGCCACAATCTCGGCAGATTCATCGAGTTTGTTCCACGCTCTAAGAGTACTAAAAAAAAAAGATATAATTGTACGCATCATTCTTGCAATCAAATGGGAACCCAGTATAGTTATTCTGATTGCTATCTCAAAGAAAAAAATGCAGCGCTGCTTTCTTCTTCATCTCAAGTTCAAAAATAGCAGGACAGATAACTGGTAACTCGCGCTCACCTGTGAAATACAGTCCCAACTAGCGATCTCTTGAAACACAGATTCCTTCAGATTACACAGTTGATATTTTGGGTCTGTTATATCCCATGGAAAACGCCTCTCTTCAATCATCGCGATCAGGTAACTTTCCTGGCGGCACGAGTACGACGGCGGCATGTTCACGCGAGCAACTGGCACGCTCGTATGCCGGCTCCGGCTCGGGTGCTTATCGCGCACAAACCCGTCAAGAAACTTCTGGAGCTCGCAGCCGAGGCAGTCCCTGGAACAGGACATTCCTTTTGGCTCCCTACAGAACCGCGTTCGTCAGAAGTGTACGCTAGCTCACAAGAATGCGACGGGGATCGAACGTGCTTCTCCACGGCGGCCGCATCCGCCAGCCGACGGTGGCCAAGGCAGCCTTCCCGTCTGTATGCACCCGCCTGCAAGACGCCGTACCGCAGCAGACAGGATTACCACGAAAGGAAGCGCTCCTTTTTGCACTTTGCGAACACGTTTCCAAGCACGAAAGGCACAAAAGCGGTGAATCACCGCAAAGTGCTTAGTTTGGTTCGTGCGGTGTCGCCAGGAAATTCGCCCGGCCGGCGAACAGCGCCAACCGGGTCCACGAACGCTGTTTGTTTGTTGTTCCGGTTCCCAGAAGCTGTCATACCGAGGGAACACCCCAGCAACCTGTCTCGTTTCCCTGCCGTTCGTGCAGTGTGACAAGAAGTTGTGGGACGAGTTGGTTGGGCGACTTGTTGACGTGCTTGCGAACGTGTTTGGTTCATGTCGTTGTTGTGTTTCCGCAGTGTGACTCGGGCTTAAATGACATTTTCAAACTTCGGGTTAAATTATCTATTATCTAATAAATTATCTTCCATCTATAGAAACAATGTCGAGGTTTGCTGTGATCAAAGATAGCTGTGATGTAAACAAAAATATATGAAACGCCATTACCTAATAACTCCATGGAATGGCCTCAAAGACCGTTGTCTTCTTTGCAAACATAATTTCAATGAATCGTCTGCTGGCCCATTCCTTTCCGCTCATAGCATAGCGATGTGTTAGGTTCTGGCAGTACTGATGTCAAAGGTAGTGCAAGAAGATCTTCGAAGAATCCACCTTTTGCATAAGATGTGGCACCCTCTGGGAAGTGCCGGAAATTTGTATGCTACTGGGAGGAAACAAACGCGCGTGGGAGACGCAGGCGCCATCTGGTTCCACAAGGAGCCAGCTGCGCCTGCTAAGTGACGTGTGCTTGGTAGCTGCCGCCATGTGTCGCATGTGCCCGCCACTAACATGAACTCCGCATGTGGAGTAGGAGCTGGCGGTTTTTGTTTTCAACCAGAGGAGCTGGGGGAGAAGTGGCGCGCATGCGCAAAGTGGCTTTGTGAAAAAAGCGGATTGCCGCTCCTAACCTCTGATCGCGTTCCTGGCGACACTTGAAGTGCAACAAGACGTTCCACATCCGCCGATATGCTTGGGTGCTGTGCTAATGAACACTCTCGAGGTAAGGTTACGCTCTACATTTATTGGTTTCGTTTAAGGGGTTTAACATCCCAAAGCGACTCAGGCTATGAGGGAGGCCGTATTGAAGGGCTCCGGGAATTTCGACCACCTGGGGTTCTTTCACGTGCACTGACATCGCACAGTACGCGGGCCTCTAGAATTTTGCCTCCATCGAAATTTGACCGCCGCGGCCGGGATCGAACCCGCGTCTTTCGGGTCAGCAACCGAGAACCATAACCACTGAGCCACCGCGGCCGCTCGCTCACCATTTATGCCTTCTAAAGTAGAAGGGAAATAGCCACCGCCGTAACGAAGTTGCGGAAACACCGTCTGCGGTATTTGGAAGCCGTGGGTTTAAATACCACAGGTGGTGTGTGATTTTTTTTACCTGCATTAGTCTCCATTGTATCGCATCAAGAAGAATTAATATTTTTTTATTCTCAACAAAACTAGGACAAAGAATGGCTAAAAAAACAATAGCATATGTCTGCCGTAGCCTCAAAGAATGCTGGGTTCTTACTAAACATAAACGAGAGTTGTTGTAGATCGTTTGTTAGTTTTACTGAATCTTACTGGTTATGGTTGGAGCCAGAAATCCGTGCTTAGGGAATCGGGCGATTCAACTGCTAAACGTTTCTTCTCGTTAATCGTTCATAGTAGTCACACACCTATCCTTCAGACACCTGGTGCTGTTACTGTCGATGACGTAACACCAACCAGCGACTACCCTGATCGTCCTGGATACTCTCACGCTTGTGCTTAGTTCCTCTACTAAAAGTGTCCTCGAAATTTTCATATCTTCCTGACGTAAAAATTTCTACATGCGCAGTATACCACCATGCTTGCGCTAAATGTAGCGGCCAGGAAAGTTCTTTGCTTAAGATCTGCATGTGGGCTGCCTGGCTCGCGTAATTCCGTTTGGTCATCCTACCGTATTGACGCCCTTACCGCTTCGTGTCATTTGAATAGCCATAAAGGTGCCCAGCCCGATGACAACAAAGGCGAGGACGCCGCAGATGATTGCAGTGACGGCTGTTTTCTCGTAATCCTCCCTGCAAGCGCCGTTTTGGATCACATTTTACTCATACTTTCGTGCATCACAACCCGCAACAGAATGACGGACACATAAAGATATACAGTCTTGGTCAAAAGTCTTAAGGCCACAGCGTTCATCTGCAGCGAAATGAATGTTCCCAGAATGCTCCGTCTAGCGAATCATCCAAAACACAAGTCAAGCAGGAAGCTTTCTCTACCGCTAGAAGAAACTTTATGCCAGCATTTCAAGGTCATTCGGTATTTAATAATAGTGCGGTAATGGCTCTGTTATGCGGCTGAAGCGAAATGATTTTGGCTTTAAGACTTTTGACCAAGACTCTACATGCTCTATTCCACGTTCTTTAGGCAAGAAAGTTGTAGCGGCAGGCAGCATATTCCTTGGCGAGATTATAGGCCTGCTTTCAAGGATGGGCAAGAATTATTTCGATGAGAGACCACCACAGTGAGCGCAGAAATTAACTTTTCCTAATCTTTTAAGGCTTCTGATAGCTACGATAACGGCATGTGAATTGGGAACCGTAATCGGAGCGTTTTCTCCACACAACGAGAAATCGTTGTTGGTATGTCCTCCCTGAGAATCACGACATCCAACGAAACCTCTCGAGTTTCTGGTATCACGTTAATCATTAACCAAGACACCAGTGAAGCAGAAACTGTTCATACGTGCAATGAGCCCAGTGAGTTCGATCGCTGTGAAATCGATTTTTATCGGCTTCAGCCTAACATACGTAATTCATGAGGATGTGCAAAATTTTTACCTGGGCCCTTTAATACTTGTGTATTCCGCTGAGAAAGTGACCTCTACGTGCGGGAAATGAGATCATGCGTGAAGGCTACAGGGCGCCAGTTATTTGTGGAACCTAACTGGGTAGAACGAACAACGCGATAGGTTGTTTAAGAACAAAAAGCAGAGAAGTTGTTACGTTCCTAAACTGGCTGTTATGGCGTGCTGTAGCATGCAGTTGGATATAATTCTACCCTTTCACCGATTCTTTGCCTTTGCACGCTTTGAGCGGTCCTTGCAAACAGCATCAAAGTAATCCAGCTGAAATGATACCAAATCTATGGAACAATCCATGCAAGTTCCCAGACACGACTGGAAAAGCAGCGGATGCTTTTCCATTGTTGGGCACCAAATGCAATGCATGATATGAACCCTCCTTGTAATTGTGACGCTGAACATTGCAGCGATGAGTTATTACACAGCTGCTCCACCGAATGGACGTCACGTGGTCTATAATTCCTCCGAAGGGTCACGTGACTGCCCTCCTGAGCACTCACAGGCAACGGACTCAAATAGTCGAGTTTCTCAGGAGTTCCAGCCGCGTGCTTCGGCGCAGCGGATTAGCCGTGTGATGTTATTTTATACGCTCTTCGATACACTATAACCACTCGGAGGTTGTTGTGGTGCATGTTATAACAACTTTTGCATGACGGGTGTAGGGCCTTCTTGGCAGCCGCCCGCAGACGTGCTCTTTACTGAGTGCGAAAGCCACTAGCAGACGACCCTGCCATGCGGGTAGGCGAGGGGGAATCTGAGAGGCTTCTGAGTCAAACCAAGCAATGTACTCAGGTGCTCACTGAATTATTCGTTTGAAGCAAGAGGGTTTAAGGTCGCAGTTTTCTTATTTAACTCAAAATCATGGTAATACACGGAGGGCTGAGGCAGGACTTACTCATTTTTCTGGGCTGAAAATCAAAAGTTCAGTGTCAGGCTCGGGTGCGCAACTCAAAAAAGATACTGCAAGTTCGAAGGGATTACATCGAATGGGAATGATATACTAGATCAGGTGCCATAAGCGTCTCTGTGCGTTTCTTTTATTTCTTTTTCTCTTTTGCAAGAGGGCAAGTAGGTAGAAGGTTTAGCAAGTCACAGAGTATCAGAGTTTGTTCATAGGAAGACACGTCTACGCATGTTGAGTTTTTTGTACGTTGTTTATAAAAGTATACGCTGTATATTGAATTTAGACGCACCTTGTGAGCCGGAGCTCAGGAGGTACGCATTGGATTCGAGTGGCGACCCATCATCTGCAAAAACGAAATTCAAGTTTACTTTTGCTGCATTCGGGCTCAATTATTTTATCAAAAGAGTACTGTTTTTTTTTAATGCAGGACTTGAAGGATACGTCAACGAAAGGCGCAAGGTTGTGCATTTTCGGAAAGTTCTCAGAAGTATACAGCCCACTCAAGCTGAACCCTTCCATCATTGTACGAGATGAAGATGTATGCACGTAGTATACAGAAAAGATTTTTCAAGTTGTTTGC
The DNA here is from genome assembly GCF_055824585.1 of Amblyomma mixtum. Taxonomy (NCBI): domain Eukaryota; kingdom Metazoa; phylum Arthropoda; class Arachnida; order Ixodida; family Ixodidae; genus Amblyomma; species Amblyomma mixtum. Next base: position 41,462,433 of record NC_143019.1, on the reverse strand, counting down.
TTTTACTTAAGCGAGCCGTTTTCAATGCTTACACGACATTGGAGACATATAGGAAGAGCCGGCGTCGATGAAGCGTGGGTCAGACTGGAATGGGTAACCCTCTGCAGCAAAGAAAAAAATTGACAATAAATTTCATTTATTGTGGATCAGGCTAGATATTAAAAAGCACTATTAGTTAAAATTTACAAGGAATGTGATTGGACGCCGCATAATTTAGACTATTAGATTGAGACTCAAAAATGTACTCACGCATGTCTAGGACATTCTAGACAGCTTTTCGTGGGGGCGGGAAATGAAGCCTAAAACGCTGCCTTCAAAGAAGTAATAGAGAATAGGCCCGAAGTATCTCGTAGGAGCGTCAGTTTCTGCGTTGAAAAAGAAGCGAAATATTTGCAAACACAATTTCGTATCCTAAATACGAGGCTGAAAAAAAAATGGCTGGCCGTTTAGCATTGCTAGGCACGAAATGCGTGCAAAAGCACGTTTTTTTGTTCCACATGGACACCACTGCCACGTATCAGAAGAACGTAACAGGAGAACCCAACATGGCAATGGAGATCTGGGGCAGTCTCATGCGATCCCACTCTAATCTATTCTAGCATGGCCGCCGCGGTGGCTCAGCGGTTATGGTGCTCGGCTGCTGTCCCGAAAGACGCGGGTTCGATCCCGGCCGCGGCGGCTAGAATTTCTTTGGAGGAGAAATTCTAGAGGCCCGTGTACTGTGCGATGTCAGTGCACGTTAAAGAACCCCATGTCGTCGAAATTTCCGGAGCCCTCCACTACGGCGTCTCTCATAGCCTTAGTCGCTTTGGAACATTAAACCCCATAAACCAAACCAAACCTATTCTAGCATGGTCTATTTTTCATAAGAACGCTGCAACTAATGCGTGAGCTTACCAAGCCGAAGGATTCCTCTATTCTTTACCGTCATGTTTGTTGAGGACAAAGTGACCGTCACGCGAATAAAAATTTCTTGTTCCGTTTCAGCTGGAAAGAACTTGAAAACCTTTAAATCGCGCTAGACTGTACTATCGGGTCGAAATAAAACGCAAACGGTGGATCTCGGGGCTTTTGGCAGGTTCATTCCAACCTAGCGAGGAATCATGGGTACTGAGGATTGCTTCCGACAGTGACGTTGCTCGGCTATCACTCGGCCCAATTCACGCGTTCGCTAACTGCCACCTTGCAACTGCTATCTCAGCTTAATTCGCCCGAAACGCAGTCGGCACTTGCAAGGATTTGATGGGAACGACGTGTTTTTCGCGCCGGCTATTCTTTTCGGCAGCGATGAAGGGATAAGAGACTATATTTTCTTGCTCTCACGCACGCGAACGCTACTACAACAGTTCGAGCTAGCGGTATCGGAATGAAAAAAAAAAAATAAAATAAAATGTGACAAGAAAAACTGCTGGCGCCCACAAGCTCGTCGTTCCCGTCTACACATTGCGAGGCCCTCCGTGCGAACACTGAACTCAGGAAATGAACCGAGAAAGGGGCGCCTGTGGGCGAGGGCGCGAATTCAGCGAATAGCAGCCAGTCATCCCGGCTGAAGAAAAATCCTCGTTCCGATTAGTACTGCTAGGTGGCGGGAGGCTCCACAGTTCGCGTATCAGGCCTGCTTGATAGAACCGAATCTACGTGGTATTTTGCTATGCTCTGTGCAATCATCGTCATCTTTCACGGTCACTTTGCAGTATATGACGATAAAATACAATGTCCAGGACAGGGGAATGAATATAAAGGAATGCGTAGATGAGCCATAGTAATCTAAAAAACATTTCGCATTGAGACATCGACACACGCGAAGGCAACACTATGGTAGTCTAGGCATCTGCTCGGGAAGGTTGGAAGGCAGTTGGAAACAAGGCATAAAAGCGGGAGCTGTACTCATCTGGACAGGAAGGAGGCCTGGAGGAGAAGCTACGTCTAAGGAACGGCAGTGAATGAACCAGTACCTGGAGGTACGAGGATGTGGGTCTTGGGCGGAGTCTCGGAGAGTCAGGATAAGCAACGGACGATGCAGGCAAGCTCGATGCTGTGAACGGTGGAGCGCATCTGGCGAGGCACCGGAGCAATGATGATGATGGTGACCCGAACAAAAAATCGGGTTAGCAGCTCACCTTGCGGGCGGCTTTATCTTCCTCGACGCAAGTATTATTTTAGCCCCTGTCTCTTACTCGTACGAAACACGGACAGCATTTCCTAACTGCTTTCAAAGTTGCTAAGGCTAGAAGCACAGCTGATTTCTTGAGAGCGTTGGAATAAAATGCGCCCGTCGCAGAAATGCTTATAAGAGTAGTGCCACAGTCTGGGTATGAGTGATTAAAAGAAAAGCTTCCCATTTCTCTTTTTGCTTCAACTGCGTCAAGAAACGGCAGGATTAAAATAAAAAAAAAGTTGCAGACGATCGGTTGGCCGATCCTACGGAAGTGCGTAGCATTAGACTATCATTGCCCTTTGATTGGTTCGATTCATCACTCTTTCTTTCATCGTAATCATCATCATCAGTCTGAGTACGCCCACTGCAGGACAAAGGTCTCTTCCACGCCTCTCCAATTAACCCTGTCCTGTGCCACGTCCGGCTACCTTACCACCGCAAACTAGTTAATCTCGTCCGCCCACCTTACTTTCTGCCGCCTCCTGCTACGCTTGCCGTCTCTTTAAATCAAGTCTGCGACCGCTAACGACCATCGGTAATCTTGCCTTCGCATTACTTGTCCTGCCCAAGCCGATTTTTTCTTGATTTCGACCAGGATGTCACAAACCGGTGTTTATTCTCGGACCCATTCTGCTCTCTTCCTGTCTCTAAACGTTACACCAAAACTGTACTTTCGATACCTTGTTCCGTTGTCCTCAATTTGAGTTGAACCCTTTTCGCTAGCGTCCACGTTTCTGCCCCATATCTGAGTATCGGTGCGATGTACTAGTTGCACACTTTCTTCACTTCTTTACCTCCACCATTATTGCGCACTAAGCCTTCTTCGTATACTACTTTACATTCGACTTCCTTGCACACTTGAGTCTTCTATTCCATGTCTGATCTCCAGCATCTATCGACACTCAGTCCTGGAGGTGGCTCGCGCCCAACTACATAGCCACCCTCTGGATTCATTCTCTACGAAGTATTGTTCCTCTCCCCTACATGGGGAGTTGGGGATTTTCCTCTCTGCACTTTGTTGACAGGTGTCAACACTTCGTTGACAGGTTACAGGTGTTCCCCGCCTATGTTGACAGGTGTCAGCTGGTCCTCGCAGGCTTCACAGAACACTGGACGCCGGACTTGTTCCCGTCATGGGGGTTTTGATGCTGTTGCATTTAAACAATGCTCTTCCTTTCCTTACGTTAAGTAACATGGAACGATTCAATGCCTATTACTACAGTTGGCCCGTATGCAAAGTCACTGCATGGGAGGTGAATTCCGCATGCTTATATTTTAAAGGAAGGATTTGCTCTCTCCTGCTAGCGCTTGTTATATCCACAAGAAGGCCTCTTGGTGAGGGTTTATTGTGTCAGTTCTCAGCAGCAATGACCTTCGATTACGTAAGCGTCTTCTTCCATTTGTGTGGCTGCAGAGAGAGAGACAATTTTTAACAAAAGCAACCGACGAAGATGGCAACTCTAGTAATGCCGCCTATTCCAGCAGCCCTATGGAGGTAGCTTCGGACTGCGTCCGAAGAACCATTTCGATTGTCTCTCGAGGTCTGCAACCGACAGTGCATCCTCCCAAGGGGACCCGATAGGCGAGGGAATGAGGGGGACTGCTGTTGGTGCTGGTCACGCCCGTACGTACTGATACAGGTCCGCTTTCAGTTAGCGGCAGTGGATGAACTTTGCTCGGGAAGTGGGAGTTAAAATGCTGGCGAGTCTGAGTGAGATGTAGGAGTTAGTCTAGATTCGCCTCTCGATTAAGCTTTCCAGGCGTCAGCCAGCTGCGAGGCGGGGCGTATTCCGTCCTGGCTTGCCTATAATATTTAATACGACACATTACAATACAATTCAACGCAATACAGTGCAACACAATACAATACATTACAATACATCTTTAATTTTCAGAAAGAATTGGATGGTCTCTTGGGCTAAAAGCTACAAAATAAAGCTTGACGTGGCCCAATAGACCAAAGTTGCTGAATCCCATGTCCCTCTCACTTTGGCCACTAGAGGATAGGTTTGGTTTGATTTATGGGGTTTAACGTCCCAAAGCGACTAAGGCTATGAGAGACGCTATGAGAGAATGCTATGAGAGAGGATAGGGTGAAGGTTCCACCGGTGTTCAGTCTATGTACTCTCGGGCGCGCGGTTAGGCACTCGTTACCGGCGATACTATGATGCCCTGGTCCCCAAACGACAGCAATTTGATAAGAAAGGGTGGGGGTTGCTGAGACGAGGTTTAGTCACTCTCCTGGTGTTGTTCCGTGAACCAGAAACCGGTAGGCGGTCTGTGAGTCGTTGCATAATGTGCTGGGGTCCTGACTGCGGCTAAGGCTATGGAGGCCCATCCCGCCTTGCCGGGGTCAGATGTGCATATTACAATTGTTATGGCTCTTTCGGAATCCATCGTCAACACAGCGGTCACTGCGATGTCCCGCTCAGAATGGATGGTCGGATTGCCACGACCCTGGGTCCTGGCAATCTGTTCAACCGCTCAGCGTCTTGCAGAGCAGCCGAGCAAACGAAGACCTTTTCCGGCTTTTCACTGCGCTAAAAATTAGTTGAGACTTTATTGTACAATTTGCTGGCAGTCTTAGACCGTCGGTTATGTCCACCAGGGGAAGACCACGACACTCAATAACCTCTTTATTTCCCCGCCAATGCCCTACCAGAAGGGGCACCTCTCCTCGGGGTTCATGACGTCACCTGGCTTGCACTTGAACGCGTCGGTAAATTCGGGCATATTTTGTAAGGGCACTACACAGCGAGAGCGCCTTGGCCAGTACAAGTCCGCGCGCAGTCGGAAATAGCGCGACTGGGGTGGGGCGCACCATTTGCGGCAGTGCGCCACGTAGAAAAGTTGTTGGGCGCTAAGCCCGACCCCTGGCAGCACCTCGTCGCGCTCTTGGGCGGGCAGCTTCTGGAACGCGGCGTGGGCCAACAACAGGCCTACGTAGTCGACGACCCCTTCCGAGTCCTGGTGGTGGTCCAGTGTTCTGGCGCGCGAGGCGCCCTCTTGCTGCGAGCGGAAAGTAGAATAGGAAGCATGTCCACCTGGCAGGCTTGAAAGAACCTTGAGCGTTTCTGACCTGTAGGTGAGTACCGGTATGCAAGTCCAGGTAAGCAGCAGAGGAATTGGACACGGGGAAAATAATGAACACCAAAAATTCAGGGGGGCGCTTTGTTGACCTAAAGTGCGGTGAGGCCAAACCATAAGCGCGGTGTTGCTGCTTGTATCACTGATGTGTGGTTAAGATGTTGAGCTTCGCCTCTAAGAGTGGAACGTGGCAGCGTCTGGCAACACTCCCAGGGAGTCCACAGAACGCCATCGCCCGTTCGGCTCTACGCCTTGCACGTCGGTAAATTGATTTTTGAGGAAAGGAAAGTCTCGCATATCTAGGTGGACACCTGAACCTCACCGTAACGGGAAGGGAGGAAGATGGGAGTGAACGAAGACACCGTATTCACTAGACGCCCCTTTGTTCATTCCAAGCCATCGAGCTGGCATGGCGGAGTGGTTAGCATGCTCGTCTCACACTCCGGAGACCCTGGTTCGAATCCCCAACTCGACCAATTTCCTACCCTGTTTTATTTATTTATCTGGTCTGACTAGAAATGTTAATTAGGCTAAATGGTTAATTAAGCAATTAACGAAACTCAGACCCATTTACTTGGAGCATCACTATACGATTCCTTTAATTGGTTGCATGGTTACTAGCGAAAGTACAATTGGCCTCGTTTGAAATTCGCGCACTGTTACGTCACGACCATTTTGACCAATTGAAAAGCGTGACATTTCTATCGACAACTCCTGCTTACATTGACGAGGCATTAAAGGCTTCCGCCTTAAAACACAAATTTATCGCTCCTGTAAGGAACCAATTGATGGAACTCTTTATTAGCTCCATGCGGGATGCAAAAACGCATGCACGCAAAACCCACTTATCACATGTGGTTTCGTAAAATTAGCTTAGCGTGCCGTGGATTGCACGGGGCAAAGGTTGCGCGTGTTTGGATTCTAATGTCTAAGGGGCCCTAACTCCTTAAGACACTAACTTGGAGACTTTGACAAAACACACAGAACCAAGCTTATACAGGGTGTTTCACTTAAGATTTCACGCAATTTTTAAAAACAGGCTTTTTTGAGTTACAAGAGCGCTTCTTTCGTCATGGCACTGTCAGCGCTGTAGTGCATCAGAACAAAGGCTCAGAATCAGTGCATCGGTTAACCAGCCTGCTGAATAGTACGTCTTAGCTGTATTCTGATGTACTACACTGCTGACAATGTTACGACGAAAAAAGCGGTCTTCTAACTGAAAAAGCCCGCTTTTAAAAATTGTGTAAAGTCTTAGGCGAAACACCCTGTATATGGATCCCGTGTTGAGGGAGTGGCGTGACTGCTTACCTTGATGTATGAATTACGAAGACAGAGCACCTTCTCCTCGTACCGTTGCATGGTCTCCGTCTCCGAGAGGTTGATCGGCCTCACGAACTCGTCACGTCCCATATTCCGGACGTCGTAGGCGTGCATCATCTCGTGGCCAACGACCTGAGAACACAGTTGGAAGGCAGTGTTATTGCGGAAGCGCTAAAATTCCACACGGACTTAGCTAGACAGACATGGACTGGCGGTCGTCCATGTCTGGACTTTCTATAGAGTTCTTATAGATTGTGTTCCCTTCGTATAGATATTTATTTCTGACTATTCATAGTCAATAGGCGAAAGAACACTAACCGTGTATACCTATATATCTATAAATCGTCTATAACTGCCTATAGGATTGCATTTGTATAGGATTTATGTAAAGAAAGTCTCTATACTTTATTGCGAATAGTTTATAGGAGGTATTCACATGACGTCATCCGCAAGGGGCGCTAGCGGCCGGCGCGGCATTCGCCATATTGGTGGTCGCGCGTGCGGCCGCCGCAGCCAGCCGCAGCGTTTGAATAGCTGGTGATGGGTGAATTGTGAGTGCATTTCGCGTCTCGCCGCACGTAATTTCTGTCCAACCCGTGCCGCCGCGTGACTGAGTGAATATTCCGTGAACTGTGCGAAGCAGAAAAGAGCGGGCACGCTCAGAAGGTTCTACTTTGTGAAAAAGTCGACCCCCCGTAGGAATGCGGAGGCACCGGCATGGTGTTGAATTCACCGGTATCGAGGCCCACCTTGTGCATGGCTTAAGTTTGCTGGCAGGCCAAGGAATTAAAGGATATAGACCTATGAGAAAGTGCAATTACTTGACAAGCGGGTGAGTCCAAGAGCCGTGCTGTGGGTGCCGACGTCCGCGGTGCCGACGGCCGAAGTGCCGTTTTTGAAGAGGTGAGTAATTCGAAGGGTCTGTTCAATTAGCTGTAGCATAACTTGTCATCTCTACCTGCTGAAAGTGACGTGTTACAACTGAATCTAGCGGGATGGCTGCACACTGTGTTGCTGCGAAAACGGTCTTGTGCATACGAAGCAGCGCTACGTAGCTACAATCAAAACTGCAAAACATTCTCGCTGTGTCTGCCGTTCGTGCCGCGAGCGCATGGCAGTATTTGTTTGACCGTTCTGTCGGGTAAATAAGGCAGCTATGACGCTTTGCCTTTCTTCTGAAAGACCGTATGTCTGAGAAGCGTCAGCAGTTCGCGGATTACAGCTAGGCGCTTGAATTATCAATTTCTGCGATGGCAGTTCTGGAATTTCGGTAATTAATCGTGCTGTTTATCCACGATGTGCCCTGCATGACTAGCTGACAGTTATCAACTGATATTAAAAGCTGCAAGTCGTGTACGTTCTTGCGTGCAGCGCAGCCAGAGAGTTTTGCTGCCGAGTTGAGGCAACTCGGTTATATCACGACGCAGAAGAATTCTGCTGCAAACTTCATGCACAATACGCGCTCCACAAAGATACGTGGTCGCTGACGTATTCAACAACGTACAAATATGTTACGGATCACTAACAGTTCAGGCCGGGTACCTCACGGCGCACCGTGACACTGCGCGAGCTGGCCTGAAACGACCGCAAACATGGCGCGCCTGCCGCGACGACGCTCGCGCCGTCTGGTAGCGCGGCCTCAGTGAATACCTCCTATAGGACTTGTCTATTGAAAGGCTATATAAGTATAGTACATTGTAATATATAGAATAGTATATTACAGTATAGTACTGAAAGTACAGTGCATATGTATAGAAAGAGGGGCCGTAATGAAGAAACCGAAAATTGTATTTGAGGAAAGGAAATTACGCAGTAACTGTTTCACGTATCTCGGTGGACACCCGTCAAAACGCGGACACACCTGTCGACACGGCTGCCGACACGGACGCAGACACGGCTGCCGACCCGGATTGCTAACGACAGCATGAGGCATTAAAGGCTTTCGCCTTAATAGCATCCACCACTCATCCCAACGGATGCATTTGGTAAACAATCGTCCCCCGGTACATCCCACAATGCAACAGCGCTGAGTCGCATGCAATCTGCGCCTGAGCCCAGTAGCTAAGCCTACCTGTCCCAGACCACCGTAGTTGAGCGCAGCCGGAGCATCCAGGATGTACACTGGAGGCTGCAGTACGCCGGCGCAGACTCTGACGGAGTTCTCTTCCATGTCGTACCAGGCGTTCGCTTCGGCCGCCTTGAAGCGCGCCTCCACGTGTCCCCTGAACATACGCATCGTCACTTCTCGGAGCGAGGCGATGAAAGAGGGGAAGAAATCCGCGCCCACATCCGGAAAGCGAGCTGCGCGCGTCCCGGCAAAGAAAAACAAAGAAATTTTAGTTTTGCAATGCCTGCAATCGAAAATTTCGCATCTCCCACTCCACGATATATACACACAAATACACTATATATATATATATATATATATATATATATATATATATATATATATATATATATATATATATATATATATATATATATATATATATATATATATTTATATATATTTATATATATATATATATATATATATACATATGAACAATCTATAAACCTATTCTTAATGATTATTAAGCTGATTTTCCCAATCATACAGTTATTAAATTAACAGCACAGGAGCGAATAGCATATTTGTGAACTGTGCATTACATGTTCCAAGTGCAAATATATCGGTCACGTTTTCCTCTCTTGTTGTTTCTTGTTTTGTATTGTATAACTTCTTCAGCTAGGTACTACTAGCAGATGCCTGTGTTTGTTTGCAACCACCTTTTCTTAATTAACTGTCGCACTGCCGATAGCGGAAACTGCACAACTATTAATTGAGTTTTTATTACAGTTGCTGTGTTTCGTTAATTACTACTGTTTTACTTAATGGTATGGCAGGTCCCAGTTAGCCGCTGACTACGGGACATGCTTCTGTTTAAAATTGCCCACTTTGTTTTGTTTTTTTCATCACAATAAACTGATTCCGATTTTATCATTTTTCTGAATTAATGAGTAACCTTGCTGGTGACGTTGTCATTGTGGTTGGTTTCTAATTGCGTAATAGAGATTATCACGGACTAAAGTCACTGTGGCCCTAAAACAGTGCTAATAGCTTAACTTCTGACGCCGAGGCATTACGGAAAGCGCAAAAGAGGTCGTTTCTCTTTTTTTTTTCTTGCTATAATGTGATGTCCTCCTCCTTTTCTGCTGCTCGTTACTCTTATGCAAATAAAATTGCCAGTGTATCTATCATGAACTTAAACCTACGCTTATCAAAACTATTAACGCGTGGCATACTTGCGCGCCTAAGCCTTCTTCACATTTTGTTATCGCGAAACACTGCAGAACGAATTACTAGTAAAACCCACGTAAGCATCCTCACGCCTCTACCATATGCACAAAGTTTGTGTAACTTTCTCTAACACGAAAGTACTTGCTCACTCATTTATACCTTGTACATCTGTAAACCAGAACCATCTTGCCTCTTCAAAGGCGAACAATTAGGCAATTGCCAGTATTCCAATCCTTGGTCTTCAATAGTGTTCAATAATGCCTTGTACAAGAAATTAACATATATAGGCTGCCACGTCTAAATCTTTCTGACAAATGCAACGGCGTTGTGTGTAGGCTGCGTACACACGAAAAAAAAAAACGCGAGCCTTGCATGAGCCGGAAGAATGTTAAGAAAAAAAAAACTCGGCGCGCTTTTTAAACAAATCATCCTAACTCCGCTGCATATATGCCAGTTGTTCCGACGAAATTCACCTTTCAGACAAGCCCTGTGTTGTGTTGTATCTCTGTCTTCAGTTTTTATTGTCCCCGTGTTTAGTTGATCTCACTGGAGAGCTTCTAAGACAGCCACTGCCATTCAAGACGTCATTGGTCAATACGCCACTCACTCCAGGGATCAGTTAATCGATTGAAAGGACAACTCAATGCATCAATGAATGGGTACAAGCAATCAGAGAATAAACCAGTCAGCCGCAATATCTCTCGGTGCTCACAATAGAAGCCTTCCACCAGGCCGTCGTTGGCATACTCGTCCGGGTAGGCCATGTGAATCCGCAGGTCCGCGAACCTTTTCAAGACCAAGTCCCGCACAGGGTTCTGTATCCAGGGCGTGTTGTTGAGCTTCTCCGCCAGAGTCACCTTGACGTCGTCGACGACGTGACGGGCTGAGTTAACCACACGCGGTGGGACGACTTGAAGGCGCATCCGTTGGAGATGGGCAGTGGAACATGCGGCATGGTGCAATAAAGGAATCAGCGCAAAGCTAACTCAGGTATGTGGCGCAGAACGCATGATGTGATGTGCATATATATATATATATATATATATATATATATATATATATATATATATATATATATATATATATATATATATATATATATAAGCAAACAAGGAAAGGGGAATGAGGGGCTCGTTATAAATATGAGAGAAGCCAACAGCCACAGAAACCAAAGGGCACAGGGGATTTTTTTTTGATTAATTAGTTTATTTTGTGCTATTGTTCGGCTTAGAATGTTACTGAATATGTTATCGCTTAAAGCTAATTGATTAGAAAAGCAGAAGAAAAAACAACCACATGCCGCCGATAAGCTTTTAAACTATTTGAATTGATATTAATTGAAGCTGCATGAGGGAAAATTTAGTCGATAAATTATTTAGCGGTCGTAGGATAATACCACACGGTGATGCATGTTTAGTAATGTCTTCTGCATCACTGCGAAGAAAACATGCTACAGAAATTAAGTGCCTATACTCTTAACAACTTACCGAAAGTGCATGCCATGGCGGTTGCCATTATCATGTTATCATTTCAATGTTATCATCATTATCACCGACATCTTACTCATTCGATCAGAGTGCTGGGAAGGGCATCCTCTCGTTCATCCACAGCGTGTTTGAGGCCATAAAATGATGGAGCAGTAGCACATAATCACATAGGATTTCTTAATTTTTATTTTCCCGTGTCGCAATAGAAGTTACAATAAGCGCATATTGAAGGAATGAGACCGGATACAACACTGCTTATTCTGGGACATAGCTTTTGTTTTAAAAAATGCGTGCACAAAGTAATAATTAGAGCCTTAATTAAATAGCATCAATTGATTGCACAACTACTTGCGTCCCAACATGTATCGGGACGTGATCCTTTACGCTTTGAACAACATACTGATCTGATTTGACTTGAATCATGAATTATGATTTGTTAGTGTTGGCACGAGTTAGCCGAAACACCCTGTATATTTATGAAGATGCGTTGTGTTCAAAGTAGCAGTTTCACGTTCAAGTGCTGGCATCATACCCAGCAATTCTGGACAAAAGCATTTTTCAACGGGAAACCATTTACGAATGACCCTTTTTCATATAATGTAAGATTTCGCTGTAACAATCAATATGTCCGCACATCACACGATGGCAGTGTTGTATTGTTTTTACTATCAACAGATTTGCTACCGTGAAAAGCGTTCCCCATTGGTTTCCTACGGTAGTCTCAACTCTATGGACCATCGCCTTGAAGGTTTCAAGAACCATACCTTACAGCATTCCAATATTCATTAACTTTTGTGCAAGAAAGCTGAGCTTGTATATGTCGATTAGCAGTCATTATCCCTGACCGAATGTCGACGGTAGTTTATTAGGCCTGAGCTGCAGCCGCCCAAAATTCAAATTGATTTCACCGAAGTGAGTCCCAAGCATCGCACAAGCAACACAATCACGCACGATTATCTAACTGCCTCCAAAGCCTACAGTGTTAACACTGGAACAAATGAAAAAATTGCGAGGACACTTTGGCAGCTAAAGTGCGGAGAGGCGAATGCCGAGGACACTATGTCATGACGACTTCCGGTAGATGTGAAGTCACACCGTTCCCGGGGCTATATCGATACCCATGTTATATATCTTTCAATCATCTTGAGTTTTCGTTGCGCTTAATTACACATTTTTCTATCTATCTGACACAAATTCGACGTTTTTACGACCATTCTGTGATCATTTTCACTATGCCGTGACGACTTCCGGTGGCTATATCGACGTCGACGCTATCTCGACGTAATTTCGACATTTTTGTCTATAATTCATTAACTAATTAATCTACAGTAATCAAACTTGGCTACTAGGTTCATTTTTTCCTCTTTTATCAGAAGAAATCATTTGTTTTCTTCTATTTTTTTTACTTCCCGAGTGAAACGCGTGTGACACGGCCCCGCCGCGGTGGCTGAGTGGTTACGGTGCTCGGCTGCTGGCCCGAAAGACGCGGGTTCGATCCCGGCCGCGGCGGCTGAATTTCTTGAAGGCGAAATTCTAGAGGCCCGTGTGCTGTGCGATGTCAGTGCACGTTAAAGAACCCCAGGTGGTCGAAATTTCCGGAGCCCTTCACTCCGGCGTCTCTCATAGCCTCAGTTGCTTTGGGACGTAAAGCCCCAATAAACCAAACCGTGTGACACGCTTTGCTAACGGACGACAGTATGAGCCATTAAAGGTGCACTGAAGAGGAATCTGAACTCGTCTTTTTGCCGCGGGAACTCGATCTACACGTTCCGAGCATTCTTAGAAACTGCGACTTATTGCCCTGTGTGGCCGATTTCTCTAATTAAATCGAATTAACATGCGGCTCCCGCCTTTATTTTTTAATTCTGCCTCGTACGGTGGGCGGAGTCAACCAACGTGTGGAGTGCCTTTCAGCCAGCTCCGTGGAGCCTTTGCTTTCGCTTTATGTTGTTTTTTGGGTTTCCGTGAATAAATAGTTTCAGTCGCAGATAATATAGCCGCAAAATAAGCCAGCAGAAATAAATATACGAGCGGACTATTTGCTTCTGCGGATTACTACGTAATACTCCGCCGATGGCAGAGCGGCAAGCCGCCACGGGACTGGGTGAAAGGCACTCCGCGCGTTGGTCGACTCCGCACACCGTACGAGGGAGAATTCAAAAAAAAAAAAAAAGGCGGGAGCCGGACATTAATTCGATTTAATTAGGGAAATCGGCCACACAGGTCAATAAATCGAAGCTAACAATGCTCAGAACGTGTAGATTGAGTTCCCGCGGCAAAAAGATGAGTTCAGATTCCTCTTCAGTGAACCATTAAAGGCTTTCGCCTTAAAATACTCACAGGTCTTCATGTACCGATGCGTGACGGCCATCGACATTATGCCGGATATGGTTTCGAAGCAGTGGTCTTCTATGGTGAGGCCAACACGCTGATCGCCCGCGACATGCTTCCTCATCCACTCGCCGTGGGCTAGCGGAAGGAGCCGGCGGAACAGGCCCCAGGCGAACAGAACCCGAGCGTCGTAGCGCGCCAAGCGGGCGCTGTTCATCGTTAGACCGACGAGAGCCGGAGCCTTATCCAATAGCAGCACCTTGTCCTCAGCTGTGAACGCCCTCCTTGTGAAGTGCTGGATCGCCCACACCCACTGATCTGGAAGAGAAGAGCGGTGAGGAGCCCCTTGTTAAGCAATGCGATAGTGGAAGCATTGCAAACTTGTTTAATTGTGAACGGCTGTCCGCGGAAAGCTACAAAGAAACTTGAAAGTGTCGCAGTATATTTTGTATGCTATGTTTCTCTGAGCTGCTGAATGTAAAAGGGTTCGAGGGCCTTTCAAGCTGCGTACCAGCAGCTTTTATCTCGGCCTCCATTTTTAATGGAAAGAAGGAAAGAAAGAAAGAAAGAAAGAAAGAAAGGAGGAAGGAAGAAAGAAAGGAAGAAAGAAAGGAAGGAAGAAAGAGAGAGAGAAAGTGAGGCAGAAAGGAAGAAGGAAGGAAAGAGGAAGAAGGAAAGAGGTAAAGAAAGAAAGAAATAAAGAAAGAAAGGAAGAGAGAGAGAGAGAGAGACAGAAAGAAAGAAAGAGAGAGAGAGAGAAAGAAAGGAAGAGAGAAAGAAAGACAGAGAGAAAGAAAAAGAAAGGAAGAAAAAAGAAAGACGGAAAGGAAGAAAGAAAGAAGGAAGAAAAGAAAGAGAGAAAGAAAAGAAAGAAAGAAAGAGAGATACATAGAGAGAAAGAAAGCAAAAGAGAGAGAGAGAAAGAAACAAATAGAGAAAGAAAAGAAAGAAAGAAAGAGAGAGAGAGAAAGGAAAAGAGAGAGAGAGAAAGAAAGGAAGAGAGAAAGAAAGACAGAGAGAAAGAAAAAGAAAGGAAGAGAGAAAGAAAGACGGAAAGGAAGAAAGAAAGAAAGAAAGAAGGAAGAAAAGAAAGAGAGAAAGAAAGGAAAGACGGAAATAATGAAAGAAAGAAATAAAGGAAGAAAGAGAGAGAGAAAGTGAGGCAGAATGGAAGAAGGAAGGAAAGAGGAAGAAGGAAAGAGGAAAAGAAAGAAATAAAGAAAGAAAGAAAGAAAGAGAGAAAGGAAGAGAGAGCGAGAGAAAGAAAGGCAGAGAGAAAGAAAAAGAAAGGAAGAAAGAAAGGAAGACGGAAAGGAAGAAAGAAAGAAAGAAAGAAAGAAAGAAGGAAGAAAAAAAAGAGAGAAAGAAAGAAAGGAAGAAAGAAAGAAGGAAAGAAAGAAAGAAGGAAAGAAAGAAAGAAAGAAAGAAAGGAGGGAAGAAAGAAAGGAAGAAAGAAAGATAGAAAGAAAGAAAGGAAGAATGAAAGAAAGAAGGAAAGTTTGTTTCAGCAGGCGTCACAAAGCCAGTTACAATAAAGTTCGATTGCATCCTCTATCTCATTTCTTCGCCTTCTCTGCTAAACGCGTAAACGCGGTCCATTTGGCTGTGTTAGCTACCAATATTTGCCAGGACCATAGAGTTTCTTACTACTACCTAGAGGGAAAGCTGGCGGCGCTGCACTTCAGCCACCATGGACGCTCAAAGCATCATGGGGCGGTGAGCTACTTGTTGCGGCACAGTCGTAGTTTTTCGGGAACACAGAGTGGCAGTACTAAGGCGTTTCATTCCGAAAACGTAGTTCGTGTGTGCGCAGACGACTTTCGCGCGAACGCAGTGTGCAAAAGCCATAGTAATGAAAACGCGACGACACACGATGCCAATAAAAGGTTTTACTCTTCCGAAATGCCATTAAAAAACCTCTTAGAGTATCTAAACAACAACATTTTTTTTTAAAACATATTTACTTTTAAAAGTGCGCCTGCTATTTACGAAATATTAGTTTTTATAGTGTTCACTACTTCACCAATAGGAGAGCGAGTCGTCTCTTATTTTAGGCAAACTTTGCACTTAAATGCTTTTCTGCTCGGTTGTTGTAATCAGTAGACAAGATATTGAATGTTAGGACGTTTGTAGTTATCAAACAGCTTTATTTTTTTTATTATTTTTTGGCCAAAAGTTGCAGTTCCGCAACAAGTAGCTCACCGCCCCATGATGCTTTGAGCGCCCATGGTGGCTGAGGTGGTCACGTGGGGTCTCCATGCAAACTCCCATAGACGGCTTGCCAGCTTTCCCTCTAGGTAATAGTAAGAAACTCTATGGCCAGGACAGCCAGTCTACACTCGAGCAGCCACCGAGTGCTTACAGTCTTAGAAATGAAGCACATCTGGGAACGCCTTTCGATGGAGTATACGCTCGTCCCATATTGCGATTCCTTTTCCAGAATCGCCGCACTTCTGCAAATCGCACGCCTTCTGCAGGAGTGGCTATACTCCTGTTACAAAACCTTTTGGAACAACTGTTTGGGTTACGAAACAGGTCGGACATCCGATCCGACAATTTTGCGAAAGCAGATGGATTTACCCTGGATGATTCATCATCATCATCATCATCAGCCTGACTATGTCCACTGCAGGACAAAGGCCTCTCCTAGACCTCTCCATTTGATCCTGTCATGTGCCAGCGCTGTCCAGCTTATCCTCGCAAACTTTTTAATCTCATCCGCCCACATAAGTTTCTACCAACCCCTAGGACGATTGCCCTCTCTTAGAATACAGTCTGTTATCCTTAAGGACCATCGGTTATATTGCCTTCTCAATACATGCCCTGCCCAAACCCATTTCTTCCTCTTGATTTAGTCTAGTACGTCATTAACCCGCCTTTTTGCCCTGATTCAGTCTGCCCTCTCCCTGTCTTCTAGCGTTACAGCTATCATATTCCTTTCCATAGCTTGTTGCATTATCCCGAACTTAAGTGGAACCGTTTTCGTTAGCCGTCATGTTTCTGCTCTGTAGATGAGCATCGGTAAGATACAGCTGTTATATACTCACAAGGAGTCGGTCTTGTTTTGCGCATTTTCTATATCACCCGAAAGATAGTGTGAATGTGCTTTATTTTCGAGTACCGTTTAGGAGTGTCTGCCTGATGATTGCCTGTTGTATTTTACTCTGCTTCACACAGGGTACAGAATTTTTCCGGATGGTGATGGCGGATGGCTGGGCACCTCCCCAGATATGTGAGGGATGTGGAGTGAGGAGCTAGCCGGGGCTTCTGGAAAGGCAGCGCTTTTTAGGTTCGCGGCTGCGTGGGACTCTAGTAGGAGGAAGCCTGGTGGATGTGGATACAGGTGAGCTGGTGGTGGATGCTGCGTCTGGTGACTAGAGCTGGGTGGTTTGGTGGTAGATGGTGTTTATAGAGGGAGAAGGAGGGAGCTGGATCCAAGGTGTTTGGGCAGCTCATAGTTAGGAGGGCGCGGTGGGCGGCGCTGATGGAAGATAGAGGTTCCTTTCTTGGGGCTGTGGGCTTCAATAGACACTGAACAAAGAGATTATGTTCAGTTTTTGTGTGCGTGTTTGTGTGTATGACAGGGAGGAAAGTGTGCATTACCTCTGCCTTCAAATTTAAATCTATCATTTCTTTCCTGCCACACTTCGTTGTGTGATCGAGGTTCATACACCTGCCTTAAAGTCCCCTATACTGTGGTTCCTACGCAGGTAAAATGGTATTTGAGTCAGCTCACCCCACACTTTCAAATTCAAAGCAAGCGCGGCTAAATGGGCAAGAAGCGTACCTTTGGAGATAATTTTTCGCGTATAGTTGCCAAGTTCCTCCACCGTCGTCAAAGTTTCTGGAAACTTTTCCTCCTTAAGCTCGTCCATCAAATCCAGCACTGCAGAGAAGTACGAAAACCAGAGCCGAAGATTACTTCATATTTTTTTTTCAAGACAGCATGAAGATTTCCCGCACTGTAACTTACAGTGACTCTGTTTATTGCTGTGAATATGGCACAAAGAAGAGGATCGCGTAAACGGAGCACTTATATTTAGTTTTTATGCGAAGCATATTAACGTAGGTTTCGGGCCTTCGCGCGACGCCCGGCGGTGGCCACCACTGACCCTCTAGTGGGGTCACGTGACATGACGTCACGTGATGACGTCACACCGGCTGCAGATGGGGCCTCGTATCGCGCCGTCGGTTGCCTCCCGGCGGTGGCCACCATTGACCTTCAAGTGACCTTCAAGTAGGTCACGTGACATGACGTCACGTGATGACGTCACACCGGCTGCAGATGGGGCCTCATATCGCGCCGTCGGTCGCCTCCCGGCGGTGGCCACCATTGACCTTGAAGTGAGATCACATGATGTGACGTCACGTGACCACGTCTCCGTTACTTAGCCCCATCCACACTGAGGCAGCTGCTTAACATGCTTCGCATCCACTGGGCTTAACCTTGATAAGCCTCCATTTTTTTATTTATTCTTACTGATGACATAGGTCAAAACACGTGTTCCAGATTTTCACATACCCATAACTTCGAAAATATTTGTACGCGCACGTGAAAATATTTTTACGTGAAAGCAAGGAATATAAACAAAATATTTAGAAGTTAGTAATTGAGGCACAACTAAAAACACTTACTATGAAAAACTGTTGTGAGAACAAACGTAAAGGCGCTAACAAATCTCTTAAGAGAAGCGCACACAAATCATTGCTCTCAATTGAAAACATGTGATATGAAAAGAAAGGCGTATAGCCGAAGTAACAGCATTACAAGCAATTGTCATAATAAAAAAACTGGTGCCACGAGGGGTTCAGAAAGGAGAAGAATCAAAGGAGCAACACCATCATCAGCCTTATTAGGTCCACTGCAGGGCAGAGACCTCTAATACTCCTCTCCAATTAACACGGTCCTGTGCCAGCTGACGTCACCTTATCCTCTCAATTGTACTAATCTCATCTGCCCACCTAACTTTCTACCGCCCAAGGCGACAAAATACAAATAAAACTTAGAAGTGGCAAGGCTAGAACAGAAAATATCGTATGGGACTCTTATTATTCTAGCAATGCAGCTTGAGAGCTTTTAGCCTCATAATTGATAATACGAGGGGGTACCCAAAAGAAACCGAACTTAATTTTGTTTGAACTTATTTGTTCACATTTTAAGCGCAGACCTTCAATCTCCTTCAAAGTATTCTCCACTTGTAAATGATACGCTTGTCGGATCTTTCATTCCATTTTTCAAACCATTGTTTAAATTCATCTTTTGTGATGCTTGTCAGTGCCTCCGTCGTTTTTTTCTTCACCTCAGCAACATCCGCGAAACGCTTTCCATTCACCTGTCTTTTCATTCTAGGAAACAAAGAAAGTAGCACGGGGCAAGGTCGGGTGAGTATGAGGGTTGAGGAACAGGGGTCACGCCATTTTTGGTCCAAAATTGTCGTAGAGACTGGGCTGTGTGAACAGGGGCATTGTCCTGATGGAAAAACCAGCCACCCGACTGCCACAAATCAGGCCGCTTCCACCGCACACTGTTGCCCAATCTTTCCAAAACATCCAAGTAGAAAGCCTGGTTAACTGTCTGACCCTGCGGAACAAACTCTGAACGGACGACTCCTCTCAAGTCGAAAAAACAAATCAGCATTGTTTTGAGGTTTGGTCCCACCTGACGAGCTTTCTTGAGGCGAGGTGAATTTGAAGTTTTCCGTTGGTATGATTGTTGCTTTGATTCAGAATTTGATTCAGGAACACTTAAGTTGTCCCCATAGCATCGTCCTTGTACGTCCTTCTAAATATTTCAAGAGTTTCCATTCCACTTTTTCCGAGCAAAAATCAGAATGTCACCGCCGCACGGTGTTCACGAAAATCAGCCATTGCAAAAACGACATTCACACAAAACATTCGTCTCTAAAACTGTGCCTAAACTAGTCTGACCACCTTCAGCGACGGCACTCGGCTTACTGACTCTGGAATGTTCGTTCTATGCGCTCCTAGTGGCAAAACGCGGTACCACAGAAGCTTTGCTGAACAAAAAAATAAGTTCGGATTCTTTTGGGTACCCCCTCGTATCATTCTGCTGAATTGATTGTTTGATCATTCATTAAAGAGTTAAAAAACAGTCAGTGCTGTAATTAAGTGGTTTAATATGTGTAGTGTGTTGGGTTCTTGACTAACTGCAGGGAGTGCCTGCTCTGATGTTTCAAACGCAGTTTATGCTATAACAGCAACGAAAAATCTCATAGAAGACAATCATTTTCTGCTCCATTTTTCCCTTTCCTACCGTTAACTGCACCCTTGTTCATATGCTCTGAAACAGACTGCATCAGAGAATAAGCATTCCAAATGAACGCAAGAGCTTTGTGATGCGCACGTTCCCATTTAAGAATATTCTGCTCCATATATAACTCCCATACGAGCTTGCGTAAGTAAGTGGAGGAGAGGTCATCATTCTATACGCAGTCAGCTTCACATCTCTGGGTGCCCGAGAAAGCTTCTTCCGTAGCGACAGCTTCATTGGCCCAAACTATGTCCACATCAGATGAGCAGTTCAGATCATGTCTGAGGAATAAGCTAAGGTACAGCCACTCTGATTTTTAATAATATAGCGCGAGCGTCGACCGAACTGCTGGTCAGCGCCTTTTAACGGCGATAAGCGTTCAACAAGGCGAGAGTTCGCGCACGCGCACGAAAGCAGAGCGTCGTCTGCTACGCTGTTCCGAGCACGAGGACACACGCCCTGCCACAATATCAGTTCGCAAGATACCGCCAAGTCGTAGAGCGCATGCGCATGATTAATATGTGAGACTGTATGAGACATGATTTCTTTCTCTCTTTTTTGTTTGCTTATTTCGGGAGGCCAGCCTGGCGATGAAAAGTTGTGATAAGAAAAAATAAAAGGAAAGAAATATTGCAGCACATTGAAATCATTGCCTGGATCGCGATAAACGCGGTTCCAACCAGCTCTTTATTCAGCCTTGCAGTGTCTTGACGGTATAAAAAGGCATCGGTTAGAACTCCGTTTGCTATATGTGCTGCTATATTTCTTTCCTTTTATTTTTTCTTATCATAACTTTGCATCGCCAGGCTGGCATCCCGTAACAGGCAAAAAAAAAGAGAGGAAGAAATCATATCTGATGCGTTCTCACATATTAATCATGCGCATGCGCTCTACGGCTTGGCGGTATCTTGCGAACTGATATTGTGGCAGGGCGTGTGTCCTCGTGCTCGGAACAGCGTAGCAGACGACGCTCTGCCTTCGTGCGCGTGCGCGAACTCTCGCCTTGTTGCACGCTTATCGCCGTTATAAGGCGCTGACAAGCAGTTCGGTCGACGCTCGCGCTATATTATTAAAAATCAGGGCGGCTGTACCTGAATTCGCCTGCAATAGTCTCTGCAAAGTGCCTTGTACGTTACGAAAGAGGAGAGCAAAACAAAAGCTTTTCTGTTCATTAAGCAAATCTCTTCACGATGCCGGGGACGAAAGGAATCCGGAGAGTTCCATTCGTCGGTCATCTTGAATGCTGTGGCAAGTACTTCCCTGACGCTCGGCCTCCTGCGCTCTATACTTGCACTATTCTGCTTACCGTTGCACTTTAGGACCAGAAAGAGCATGCGTTTAAATTAGCTTTCAAAGTAAAAGCAACGAGTGGATTCAAGTTCTTAGGAGAGCCGATACCGTCCTCTCCGAACTTCATCTTGAAATACATTATCAGCCGAGGCATTTCAGCGCAGTGACTAAAGTCCAAGTTCTACTGCCCACGTTCAGGAGACAGTGCACAAGTGACCATTTTCAGTAAGACTTGAAAGAAATGCGGGAGTGCTCCGCATCTTTATGCATTTTCAGCCACTTAAAACAACAAGTAGAAGTTTATAAATAATTTTTAACTGAATACTGTGCACACGGTATACAAGAATCATCACATATTATAAGTAACTTCGCTTTCATACCCGCTGACCAGCATATTGTTTTTGTAGGTTTTACTTTGGTTTAGTTATTTCCGTTTGTCTATTCGGACTGTATAGATTGTTCACTGAAGAAAGTCAAGCTAGGGTCCAGTATACAGAAGACTGTACATCAAAGTGTACGAAAGTCATAAATTTAGAAATCTTTTAGATTTTCAAAACACGTTGTAAGGATTGGTTTATAGACCTTATTAGCTTCTAAATCCTTCACAACGGGTGTACGCACCGGCGGTTTCGGCGATAACGATCCGTGCGACGATCCGCGCCCAGTCAAGGTTGGTGTCGTACACGCGCAGGATTCCTTGGTACATCTGCGCCCTGAATGTGTCGTTCACAAAGTGGTGCTTCTCCCGCATCCAGTCCTGGTCCTCCTTGGTTATACGCATCTGCAGCAGCGAGACGGGAAATCCTATTTCTCACCAGGTCACGTGGGAATGGCTACAGTGAAACTGTGCCTATCACCCTAATGTTGTATAACATTAAAACAGACAGCACCGCCAGTAGTAAACGTCAAAACAGTTGTCGAACTCACGAACGGAAACCATGTTTATTGAAGTGACAGGTGTCGCATCGGAAAAGGACGACATACATAACTAGGCATCAGTGGTTCTTGCACATGCAATAAAAAGCTGCCATGCAGCTGCCATGAGCTAGAAAGAAAAGTAATGCGGAATGATCCGATATTTTGTTCCTGAAGATGAAGTTGCCGGTAACGCTAACGTGACGTGACGCTAACGTGCAATATGTTGAGCTAAATGGTGATTCTTCAGGCGTGACTTGTAGTAAATCAGGAGTCCCGCAATGAAGTAAGTATCTTGGGGCCATTTTTATTTAATATATACTTAAATGACATTGTGAACGTGGATATGCAGACTAAGTTCGTCATCTATGCCGATGACACTAGCATTTTTTGTGCTTCCGATAAATGTACAGAATTGTTTAGCACTGCAAATTCCGTATTAGCTAAAGTAAGTGATTGGGCAAACCACAATGGACTAATAATTAATAGCTCGAAATCAAAAGCGATCGTTTTCCGCGCGAAATCAAGACTAGTTCCGTCTGAGTTAAGACTTAAGTTAAATGGTTCGGAGATAGATGTTGTCGACGAATTTAAAACGCTAGGGGTTATTTTTACAGAAACGATGTCCTGGAACAGGCACACAGAATATATAGCCTCAAAAATCGCGAGTGTAGTTGGGATTCTCCACAGAAACAAATATTTCCAACCGAAAAATGTCATGATGCTTCTATACAACTCTCTTTTTCTGTCTTACTTAAATTACTGTATACTCGTGTGGGGAACGACCACAATGACCGGTATCCAGAAACTTAGCAGACTACAGAGTAAGGCAGTTAGAATCATTACACACTCTGCACATGATTCTAATGTACAACAATTATTCCACAAGCTGGGCCTATTACACATTAAAGAGATCTACAAGTACAACCTATGTCTCGCATTAATTCGAGAAAGGAGGCAAAATAACAAAATCCTAACAAAATTAGCACAACTAGCCGTTAAAAGTTCGTCAGGTCACTTCACAAGAAAACCAGAATACTGGAAAGTTGGCCCCTGCAGAACAAATTACGCTGCACAAACCCTAAAACACCGCATTCCTTCGATCTTAAACGCCTATTTGTCTGAAGCTGTAGACATTTTAGCGCTGAATTCTACGCAGCTTAAGAATATTTTTCTTCAATAAAACGCAAACTGTATGTAACCGCTATTAATATTGTATAATTCATAGAGATGTTCTGTTGCTAGTCCTGAAATCTGATGTATTCCTTTTTCGGTAACCATGCTCAAATTCCATGTTCAATTAACCATGTTCAATTTACCTTCCTCAGATTTTTTTTTTTAGTATCATGTTTTGTTGCCATGTATTGTTACAATAGGCATTTCTTCATTTAGTCGCGTCAAAACGACTGTTCTTACATGCTTATTGTTGTTAAGTGTTTCTGTCAAGTGCCACCTGTCGTTTTCATGTAGGGGGGCGGGGACCAGTCAAGCTGCGGTTGCAGCTTTTAGCCCCGTCTCCCTCCATCTTTTTTTGATGGAAAATAAAGTTTATCTTATCTTATAAGGAGGAAAGACAAGCGTCCATAAGAGAATGGTTTATGGTCTATGGGGGTTTAACGTCTCAAAGAGACTCAGGCTACGAGAGACGCCGTAGTGAAGGGCTCCGGAAATTTCGCCCACCTGGGGTTCTTTAACCTGCACTGACATTGCACAGTACACAGGCCTTTAGAATTTCGCCTCCACTGAAATGCGACCGCCGCGGTCGGGATCGAACCCGCGTCTTCCGGTCAACTGCCGAGCACCATAACCACTGAGCCACCGCGGCGGCTATATATAAGAGAAGTTAAGAATATTGTAGCTGAAATAAAAAAGCTGACACCTACATACGGAAGGGCACAGCGGGCAATAATAAAGTTTCTAGACTGAAAATCTTCAGAGAAAATTTTTGGCTGAACATATTTTCGGGGTGGTGCGTAAGACATTAGTGTGCTTGAATTCTCGCTATGGGTACAAATCTTCTTTTAACCCGCCGTTGTGGCTCGGTCGCCCTGATTCTTTGGGCTGCTGATCCCAAGGTCAGAGGTTCGATCCCGGCGGCGGTGGCCTATTTAGATAGAAGCCAAATACGAAAACACCCAGGTGATGTGTGATCTCAGCGCACGTTAAATTGCCCCCGGTAATCAATTAATCCGCGGCCTTCAACTCTGGCTCTAGTATTTTGCAGAGGTTATCTTCGATGCCTCATCTATGCAGTGGGCTTGTTTTTCAAAAATGTCC
The DNA here is from genome assembly GCF_055824585.1 of Amblyomma mixtum. Lineage (NCBI taxonomy): Eukaryota > Metazoa > Arthropoda > Arachnida > Ixodida > Ixodidae > Amblyomma > Amblyomma mixtum. The sequence continues at coordinate 41,438,017 of NC_143019.1, read as the reverse complement.
GGACCCTGGGCAGTGGCCCTTTTTAAGGCTAGCGTCAGATACACTCTCATGGTGCCATGGCCTTCAGCAACCACGACAGTTGCCAGACCCGCAAGCTGCCCATACAAAATAAAAATATGGCATTCTATTAATATTGGCTGCACCAAATCACCTCACATTTCGATAAATTTTAATTTGGCGCATGTGCAGGCATCTGAAATACGGAATTAAATCTTTGACACGCAATTTTTTTGTTTGCACCGAAAAGAAATATTTCTCCACTTAAATACAATGCTGGGGCTTGAGGAAAAACAATTTATTCGTTTTCTGGCGCAGAATACTAGCGGTTAATATTTTCCTCGAATGTGCAAAATTTCGTAGAGAGAATCATAATTGATGAAAATCGCAACATCGTAATGGCGCGTTTATTCATGTAAACACCCCAAGGATCGTGAAAATAATTTATATTTCGAAGGTGCACATTACTCATGAAATTGCAAAAAAAAAACCAAAATGTTACCGGTCGTGGCAAAATATGTCTGCACAAAAATGGCAGACGACGGGTTAATCCCCTCGGTGTTTAGCGAAATATAATTTGCATCGTTCACTACATGGCATAAAAAAAAACACTTCATCTGTGACAAGAAGGACGGGAAATTCACTTGAAGCTAAAACATCACTGCTAGGTGAAGCCCGCTATCACAAAAAGCTGCTAGTTTACTTCGTATGCACTTGTGTACAGAATGTGTCAAAGAGATATTGTGCGAAAGTCTTGCTCCATGTCCCTTTAATGTTTCTATTGTTAATTGTGCACAAGCACTTGGAATGAGTAACGGCAAAAGCATTGTTTCCTTAAGTGTAGCGTGAGAGAGCCAGACATTGTAGCTACTCTTGCAATCAAACAGAAGCTTACGTACGAATAACGTGTATTTAGGGATTCTCGGGACGTTCCGCAAGAGGCCGATCATCACGAAAGGTTGCAAGCCAAACTCGACGTTCAGCCTCACAATCAAGTTCAGCATGTCGAAGTTGGTGTCGTTGGAGATGTCGGCGAAGTCGAGGCCCAAACCGGAGAAGAAACTCTTCATAAAGTGCACCTGCAATAAGAACAAGACAGCTAAATAGCGGTGAAAGCGTCAACCGGCACAGAAAGTATATCGCAAACGGTAAAAGACATGAGTAGCACTGTTTTAGTCAGGCCGGCCAAAATTGAAAATAACGTGTTCATACGGAGTAGGATTTTACACGCAGCACAAAATCTAATTGTAGATGTCGCGTCGATGCGATTTTTCGTCACCATCCTTTTTCAGGAAGAGGAAAGGCGAATCGGAATAACCTTTCACGTTAATCTTGCTTATCTGAAATCTCGATCAGCCACAGCCGCCGTGGTGAATTTAAAATACTAATGCGATAGCAACACAGGTCCCGTTCTGTCATGAAAAACGTCCGTCCGTCCATGTCATGAAAAACGAAAAAACAGGCGGCCCAGCTGCAACGGTGATTCGTCGAAAAGAGGTCACGTGACAATTGGAGTGAACACAACCTGCTCACCGTGCAGATAGCTAACAAATTATTGATGGTAGAGAGACGTCACGGGATTTTGTGACGTCATCATAGCCTGCCTCTGATGGCAAGTGCCAAACTTCCCACCGGTTTGTAAGCAAGTTGCCACCCGTGGCCGGTGGCGATTAAAATTATTTAAAAACATTCAAGCACTTTGGCCGAAGGAAAAACAGTTCAGTGTATAATGGCCAATTCCGAGTGTAGGCTGAACCTAGGCGAAAGAGCAGGAATACTTGCTCATGAGGGATATCTAATGAGAGCGCACTGTGTTCTTAAATGTGTGTTAAGAGGTGTCAAAGTTCCTGACAGGAACTGTCAGCATTTAGAGCAAAAACGTTCCTCCATACTGACAAGACCACGACTGTGGTGTGTCACGCCGCTCGCCACCCTCCGGGGTCTTTCCGCGGGGTTTTACACAGTTGCTTGGACAACCGTCAAGAACAAGGCCAAGGGTCAAGGTGAAAATTCAAGGTCAGGAACCGAATGGTCGTAGTCGTATTATCACGCAATTATACTATCATAGCTTGGACCATACCACCACCCAGTTAAGTTCGGTTTGACCTTATCAGCCACTGAAGGTCCCTGTCTCATCCACGGTTTGACCTTGTGTGGCATTGAAGGTCATTGTCTCATCCACATCGAAATAGAAAGTTGTACCTCGAGGAGTGGAACCCTCGCTCTAAAAAATTAAGACCCTGCTTTCCAAAGACGACTCCTGGCAACCGCAGTACAAGTACATCGAAGTTTCGACCAGAGAGTGTTCGAGACTCTCTAAGAAAAGCAGGTTTTTTCAGTTCCTATAACCTCTAAAAAGAGGGGCGCGTACCTCGGAATTTGAAGGGCTGGATCCGAGGCGCACGCATGCGCGGTATAAGCCTGCAGCTTTTTCCGTCGGTGTCTGACCAGCAGGGGGGATGTCGATGCTCGCCAGCATGTACCTGGCTGCCTGTTCCGTGTGGTTGGTTAGCTGACAGCAGAAGAAAAGCAGGAGCATTTAATTACGCAACGAGCAGATAGACCCACTTTGACACGGCTAATGAACGTTCGCCCCAATTACAGGTCATGCACTATACATGAATATGCCTACATGAGAGCAAAGAGGAAGTCAGCTGTCCTCTACATCTCACTCCTGCTTGCGTCACAGATCAGTGCTGGTCTATACATCTCTCTCCCCCCCCCCCCCCCCCCCCCCCCCCGAACATTACGAAGAATTTGGGAGAATCCCTTCTCGCTGCCTTAGCTATCACAACATGGCGCATAGATTTGAGCATTCAAAAAGGGTGCGCTAACACCAGTTGTGACGTAAGAAAGAAAATGACCGAGTCCCTGCCATTGACACGCTATTGGCCGCTAGGCTTTACGGTCACTGGATGAGCGCTGTACCAAATTCCTGGTAATGTTTCGGAGGTCACTGCTGGGTCCGAATAGACCAAGGGCGGCAATGCTAGCAAGCCGTCTCCAAAATTCCAAACATGCCAACTGCCCATGCAGGAATTGCAAACAGCCAACTTATGATGACAATGACGATGGAACTGTTTGGAGCGTGTTTTCGGTTCAGTATATCTTACTGAGAGGATTCTAGTGTGGGCTAGTTGGTTCATGCTTAATAAACAGATTCACACAGCGCTACGGAACGAGTGCAGAAGGAACACGAAAAACACAGGACGGGCGCTGACTACCAACTCTTTATTGCGCGAAAAAACCAGCAAAGATTTATACTATTTTTCTGGACCACGTGATACACTGTCAGCCACGGGACACAGCGAAGGAACGCCTCACACGTTTGGCGAGTCATAACATCGCTCGAAAGAACTCATGACAAGTGCATGCACTATCAAACTATAGTATTGCTAAACTAATGATAAAAAGACTAATAGATAAAAGATGTGCATGATCCAGCTGCAGCCTTTGACAACTACTGCTCAGATAGGCATGAAAATGAGTACATCAAAGCAAAACGGAATCATTGGGCTACATAAAAACATTTAAGAGGGCGAGAAGGCGTAAAAGCATGAGAAAATCCATGAGAAAATGGTGATGAAAAAAAAAGAAAAAAAGAGGGGCAAGAAAAATAAAAAGTTGCTAGGCAATAGGCACAGTCAGCAGCCTAAAGGGGAAAACAAGAAACCGACACCAACAAATAACACGGTAAAAGTGACAATCGTTAAAAAGAGAAACTAAATAATGAAAAAACATGAACCACCACCGGCCAAGCAATTAAGACGGTGAAACCATTAAAAGTCTTTAAAAGAGAGGGGAGAAACGTTCCGCATAAGGCTAACAAACAAAACAACTTCTCTCTTTAACGATTGTCACTTTTACCGTCTTATTTGTTGGTGTCGGTTTTTGTTTTCGCTTTTAGCCTGCTGAGTGTGCCTATTGCCTAGCAACTTTTTATTTTTCTTGCCCCTCTTTTTCTCTTTTTTTTCATCGCCATTTTCTCATGCATTTTCTCATGCTTTTACGCCTTCTCGCCCTCTTAAATGTTTTTATGTAGCCCAAAGATTCCGTTTTGCTCTGATGTGCTCATTTTCTTGCCTATCTGAGCAGTAGTTGTCAAAGGCTGTAGCTGGATCATGCACATCTTTTATTTGTTAGTCCTTTTATCATTAGTTTAGTAATACTATAGTTTGATAGTGCATGCACTTTTCATGAGTTCTTTCGAGCTGTGTTATGACTCGCTAAGCGTGTGTGGCGTTCCTTCGCTGTGTCCCGTGGTTGACAGTGTATCACGTGGGTCAGAAAAATAGTATAAATATGTGCTGGTTTTTTCGCGCGATAAAGAGTTGGTAGTCAGCGCCCGTCCTGCGTTTTTCGTGTTCCTTCTGTCCTCGTTCCGTAGCGCTGTGTGAATCTGTTTGCATCTTAATACTTCAGCAAGTGTGAGCTTTGTTTAAGGTGATAATTCAGTCACGTTAATGATAGCTCCTTCTCTACAAGCATCCCTTACGGCTACATCACAAAGAAAAAAAATTACAGGGACACGTAACTACATTATGTAGTCGTAGTGCGATAGCATCACCAGCTGTTGATGCCTTTACAAGAACTGGCGTCACGGCCAGTCCGGTAACGACCATTCCCTCCAGATAATCGGAGTTGTCCAGTCTGGTGACGTCAATTTATGTAAAGACAAAAGGTGCACTTTTCGCATAGATTCCTGCACGACACGTATCTCTCGTTGCTCACGATTGTGTGACTCACAATATTCGTGTGAAACCTGGAGCACTTTCCATTCCAATATTTTCTGGGACATCTAGATTGCACAAAGCGAGCCGAAACTAGATGACCTTGGCATGAGAATATGGCTAATTGTGGTCAGATAAAAGAGTGGCTGACACACATCCTCCGGAAGGCGGTGCGCCCAAGGAGAACTCACCTTGTCCAGGACGTTAGGGGCGCCTTTGAAATTGCTGCACACGAACTTGTAGAAATCATTGCACGGCGCGTGGCTCCAGTTGAGCGAAGAATTGATCAGTTCGACGGCGAGGGGTATGCCGCCAGGACTGAACGTAGTCGTTCGGGGCTCCTCTGTTGGGAAAGGACTGAAGGTAGTCGTACGGGGCTCCTCCGTTGGGAAAGTCCGTGTAGTACTAGGACTCGTCCGAGGGGATGTACTCGGGAGAGGTACTCGGGAGGTAGTTCGTGTGGAGCCAGTGGTTGTCACTGGTGCTGCAGTAGAAGAAAGTGCAGCGGGTTACCATGGAAACTGTTACTGGTTCGTTGGCCGCTTCTTAATACTCGCCCTTTTCGATAAACTTCGAAAAAAGCACACAGGGAGACCTAATTCCGTTGTATTGGCCATGCGACAGTTTTAGAAGCTGTTGGTGCTTTTGCCGGAAGTGACTGGGGCCAGATATGACTGGTGTGAGATGCGGGTTGTTCTTCACGAATTCTTCCCGAAAAGCAGCTGCCATATCTGCCACGGTTGGCAGGTGAACGCTTCGCACAGACAAACCCGGTATGGTAGTGTCACTTCCCTCGAGCCAATGGGCCTTCTCGGGCATGGCGACGTCAGTGCCGAGCGGGTGACATCACGTCCCTCTCGCCAATTGAACTTTTCCGCTATGGTGACGTCACTGATGACATCAATTCCCTTCAGCCAATTAGGATTTTTCTGGACGACACCAGACGGTCCTCGCCCGATTTTCGCTCTGGTGAGGCTTCTATGCCTTAGCATAAAATACATTCCTGTCACGACCTCGTGACGTTTTGTCGCCTTTCAGAGCTCTTCATGAAACTGAAAACATTCTGCGGCCCTTTTAAAATTTGCAAGCAAGCACAAGAAAGTCTAGAGTCCTGCCCGTGCTGACGCTATGGATGTTTGTTAAGTGCGTGTAAAATTCTCATTGCGAGTGAGCTGGATAAACCTACACAAGCCGGAGACCACACTTTGTATGCATCTATGCTTCTTTTTTTCTGTCCTTAGTTTTATAGATTAATTCTTTTGCTAAGGAGCCACTTAGGACGTACGAAAAAAAGTTCAGCAGTTACTGTTCCTTTTATTTACCCATAATTCTAGCATGAACCGTCTTTCTGGCTTGGTGTGATATGGCCGTAATAGACCACTGAGTGCGACACTTGGAACTAACACGAAAGTACTACGCGACGCTTCCAACGGGTGCGAAAACTACTGCAAGGAGGCGCTGGCATCTTTTCATGATATTACAACTCATTACAAATTGGAAAGACACAAATTTCCACCACCTGACAAAACGTTGGATAAGGCGCAAGAGACCACCTGGAGGAGACTCCAAACGAGGTCCTTTCTTACCCCCTATCTATTATCAAAAATGTACCCGGATGACTATATCCCCGAATGCAGGTTCTGTGGCGAAACAGCCACGTATGACCACATACTATGGCAATGTAAAGAAGAACCTCCACCGGAGGATCTAGTACGAATTCCTTCTGTTGAGCGATGGGAGGCCGTGCTGGTCAGCTCGGACCCGGGCATACAAGCCTTGGCCACCGAGTGGGCCGCTCAGGTCGCCGCCAGCCATGGCCGTCTAGCGCGGACCGTCTGCATCTGCATTTTTGATGGAATAAATGTTTTCCAATCCAAACCCCCGAGGTAGCTCAGTGCTGTCGGCGTTCGGCTCCTGATGCAGACGTCGCGTGTTGAATGGCAACCGAGTTCGCATGGAGGCCAAACACAAAAACAAACAAAAACAAAAAATGGCTGAGGCTTAACTTGGTTAAGCCTGGAGAATGCGAAGCATCATCGTGTCGCGTAATTTGGAGGCGCACAACCACAGCGACGGCGCGAGGTGGGCCCCCGTTTCTCCAGTGACGTCATCGTGTCACGTGGTGTGACGTCATGTATCGCGTGATTTGGAGGCGCACAACCACAGCGACGGCGCGAGGAGGGCCCCCGTTTCTCCACTGTCGTGACGTCATCGTGTCACGTGGTGTGACGTCATGTATCACGTGATTTGGAGGCGCATAACCACGGTGAAGGGCTGAAGTGGTAGCTAAAGTAGTATGCTTCGCATAAAAAATTACAGGTGTAACGTTCAGAGGCCGGAAGCAAGTAGAGTGGGTAGAGGAACAACCGTCGGTTTATGACATCCTAGTCAATATTAAAAAGAAGAAATGGGCTTGGGGCAAGGCAACTAATGCGAAGGCAAAATAACCGTTGGTCCTTAAGGATGACGGAGTGGATTCCAAGAGAAGGCAAGCGCAGCAGGGGGCGGCAGAAAGTTAGGTGGGGGATGGTGGTGGTGGTGCGACACTTTTATTAAAACAGCCTTTGTGTTAGGCGTTCAATAGGTCCTGGACAAAGGGCCGAGGGCGCGTTGCAGTTTTAGATCCAGTGGTGGGCAGATGAGATTAAGAAGTTTGCGGGGATACGGTGGCCGCAACTTGCAAACGACAGGAGCAATTGGAGAAACATGGGAGAGGCCTTTGCCATGCAGTGGGCGTAGTCAGGCTGATGATGATGAATTCAAACCATTCTTCTTTTTTTTTGTTGCTTGTACTTTTCATATTTCTATTTTATATTTTTTTTGGACTCTTGCTACTTTGCCGCACACACTATGTTCTCGTCTATCGATGAAGTAACATGTCACTCGTTGTGGCCATGAACAATAAAGAAAAAACAAAAAAAAACTCATAGTGGAATGAGGTTCCGTACTTCCTTCCCAAGAGAAATTCCTGGGTTCGAATGCGACCCGTGGAACTGTCTTTCTATGATTTTTAGAGCTTAAACTCTAATGTTCTCGTTTCCAGCATCCCAGTTATGCTGATTCTCCGGACAGAATCCAATATGGCGGCCTCTATAGCAACGACATTGTAACCCAGTGGTTGCCACGGTAACCGAGGTGGTTACATGACAGAATGGAATAACAACAGACGGCAACGTGATGCCCGAGCACAGCAACTCTAAACTGAATTATGTCGATCCGGTATATATATTCCTGTCCAGCAGACGTCCAAGTCCGAAAACTTAGTCCCGGCATTCGTATAAACTTTCTGGGCCAACCGTTTGCAGCAGAATGTTGCGGATGGCGTAACACGATACGAGCACAAATTTACTGGTTAAGTTAGAGCCTAGCTCGAGGCGGGGATTCGAACCGGCGACCTATGCAGCCCCATTCCACGTTTTTACGAATCTTCGTATGAACATTGCGTCTCGACCATTAGTCCCAGTGTGTTCTGTTCCTGATGGTGTCATACGATTCAACGTTTCGCACAGCATAATTTCACTAGTTAAGTTAGAGTCCAGCTCGCGGCAAGGATTCGAACCGGCGACCTATGTTAGGTGTGTTAACGCTCGATATTCGATCGCTGCCTCAGCGTCGGCTGATTTTTCTGTTTGTCTGACGCAGAAGGGCAACACACAAATCGCTGAAGTCGCTAGCCGCGGCTAGTAACGATACCACGTTAAAAAAAAAGGACGGAGAATTCACCCGGGGGTCTTGTTCGGGTAGTTCGGACTCCTGGGGGAATCACTCGCCCGTCGGGAAAGGGAGCCACATCACTGCCGGTCCCTGCGTGTCCGACGTCCGTTCCGTCCTCATTCCTCTTCATGAGGTGAACTTCAGCCTCGGTATCAGCTTTGCCGTCATCTGCGTCTATTCGGGCCAAAGAGGGGCATTAAACTACGTTGGCAGCAAGCCTGGTGCACGTTTATGCACCTATATTAAGGTGAAAGCCTTTAATGGCTCATACTATCGCCCGTTAACAAAGAGTGTCACATGCGTTTAACTCGGGAAATAAAAAAAAAGCCTATGGTTGCTTGAGATAGAGGAGGAAAAAATGTACCTAGAAGCTAAGTTTGATGACTGTAGATTGAATAATTATAGGAAAAAATGCCGAAATTGCGTAGAAATAACGCGAACATCGATATAGCCACGGGAACGGTGTGACGTCACAACCACCGGAAGTCGTCACGGCATAGTGAAAATAGTCACAGAATGGTCGGAAAAACGTCGGATTTGTGTCAAATTATATGAAAAAATGTGCAGTTAAGCGTAATTAACACTTAAGATCCCCGAAAGATGTATAATTTGGGTATCGATATAGCCACGGGAACGGTTTGACGTCACATCCACCGCAAGTCGTCACGGCATAGTGTCCTCGGCTTTCGCCTCTCAACACTTCAGTTTCCAAAGTGTCCTCGCAATTTTTTATTTTATTTGTTTATTCATACAGGTCCCTACAGCGGCCTTGTGGACATTATTGCAGGGGAAAGGCGTAAAACATGATGTAATACAGACATTCGCTGCACTGTGCAAAATACATGCACTACACAGATGAAACAGACACTGCAGAAATTCAATGCTAACACTGTGATGGACAGTGCACAAAATACAAAGTAGATACACAATAAAACCGGAAAACTATAGCGTCGCTGCATCTAGAGCACAGATCGTAAAATGGGTCTCACCATCCCTTGTGCTTGCAACGAGCCCGAAAATGACCAGACCGACCAATCCGAGGAGGAGGAGGGCGTAGAAAACACCCATGGGCACCCGCGTAATGTTATTCTCTCTGAAAAATTGATGTACAACATCAGTTACAAATGCACCTGCCCTCCGAAACGTTATAGCGAAGGTCGCTTGTGGGAAAACAAGATATATTGCAACACCGTCCTTAATGAGACGCCACTGACTCTGCATGGATAGATGGATGGAAAACTTTATTACGCAAGCGAGTTTGGACCGTGCAAGGTCTCAAGGCCACCGCACAGCCCTCACATTACGCGTATGTGTCCAGGCCACGTAGGGCCATGGCACTGGCCCCCCCAGTTCACACAGCGAAGTTGCGCGTCCGGGTCCTGCGACGCAAGGAAGGCCTCCCATTCCTCCCATGTACCGATGGCGGGCTGTCCCTGCGGGGGAGGATCGGCATGGCAGCCGAAGAGGATGTGGTCCAGGGTGGCGTTGATTCCCCGTAGAGAGTGCACTCTGGGGAAACATGGCGGAAGTAGGATAGAAGCAGAGGGGTCGGAACAGTTCTGGTCTGGAGTCGCCTCCAGAGGATTTGTTGGAAGTGGGATAGGCGGGGGTGGGGAGGGGGGTGGAGTCGACGGGCAAGGCGTGCTTGTTGAGTCAGTTCTGAGAACATGTGTGCCCGCTCCCTCGAGAAATCCCAGCTGGGGTCGCCACTTGCCCGGCAAATAAGTCCTCAGGCTATGTTATCGGCGGCCTCATTTCCAGGATTGCCAGAGTGAGCCGGCACCCACACGAGCGCAATACGCCTATCGGAATTTAGGGTGCACATTCTCAATATCTGCCACGCGGGGGGATGGACGCGTCCGCGGGCGAAGTTAAGAATGGCTGTTTTTGAATCGCTAACTATATAAGCCGCATTGGTTTCGGCAATGGCTATTGCTATAGCTGCTTCCTCTGCTTCTTCCGAGGTACAAGGGGGGTCTATGAAATGGGTAAGTGGGGGGGCTGCTGAATGGTAAGCCACAGCTACTGAACGGTTTGGACCACACGCGGCGTCCACCCAGCGGACATCCTCTGAAGTGCCATATTCTTTATGGAGAGCTTTGGCTCGCGCGACTCGGCGGGATTAATGGTATTCAGGGTGGACATTCTTAGGAAGGGGTTTGAGGATAAGCGCGGTGTGTATGGCGCAAGGCAGAGCTTTATGTTTCCGCTGATAGACACATACAGTGCCTATTTGCGGAAACTTAATGCTGCGGAGTCAGTGGTGTCTCGTTAATAGACACATACAATGTGCGCCGCGGTGTCTCAGTGGCTATGGTGCTCGGCTGCTGAACCGAAAGACGCGGGTCGATCCCGGCTGAGGCGGACGAATTTCGATGGAGGCGAAATTCTGGCGGCCCATCGAAATTGTAGAGCTGGTCGAAATTTCCGGAGCCCTTCACTGCGGCGGCCCTCATAGCCTGCGTCGCTTTGGGACGTTCAAACCCCAATAAACCAAACCAAACAAACAATGTGGGCTCGCCACATACACACCATTAGTCCACATGGTCGGCTAACATTGCCCAGAGAACAGTTTTCCTCTAGTTAGAAGTTTGCATAAGATAATTAGGTGCTGAAATCGTAAAAGAAGTCTCCACATGAAGACAACTTGAATTTAGTGGTCCTTACTGTTTGGAATATACCACGACCACTAACTATTCCCTCGGAACCAGGATACAACCTGGTTCATACTGCCCGCCACTATCGGATTATTCATGAGCGCTCAGAAACTAATCAGCTCACACCAGTCTAGCTCACATTGCGTTCCGCGGTCATTCCGGGGAATTTTGTTGCGTGCCACAATTTTGTGGAAAAGCCTAAGAGATACTCCACTGGACTTCATTCCAGGAAGTGGCTGTTCTACGCAGTTTACTGCTTGGAAAGTTTACCCGGATAGCAACAGAATTTTTACGCAATTTGGGCTATTAAGGCGGAGTTAGTTTTATTCGATATGGATGCTTGCACCCGACTTGCGTCACCTGTTGAAAGCGGCTCAAATCGAGCTCACGCACAATAGAGGTCAAGCCTGTATAAGCAGGTTAGCAGAATGCAAGTCAGGCCATCATCCACAGCGATGTCAGGGCACTCATCTCGCATGTCAGTTAACATGAAGTATTAAAATAACCATTTCTGTTAACCTGCGGCATTTTCATCAACATCTAAGCGAACTGGCTGATCATCATCATCATCAGCATCAGCCGCACAACGCCTACTGCAGGGCAAAGGCCTCTCCCACGTCCCTCCAATTAACCCTCTTCGCCAGTTGCGGCCACAGTATCCCCGCAAACTTGTTAAGCTCATTCGCCCACATAACTTTGGGGCAGATTACACTCTCGTGTAAGACTGATGACACAACGATGCTGTTTGAGTTTGATTCGACTAAGTTTACGTCCCCTGTCTGAGTGGACAACTAATACAATAGTTGTCGTCCGCTCCGACAGAGGGCGTCAGGCGTCTGTGGGTGACCTCATTACTGCGAACACAGCCATCGCTGCGCACAACTAACGGAACAACACATTTTAGAGTTGTGCCCAACGTTGTTAAACAATAGCCGAATGGTGCCGCGGGCCTTAAGATATTTACTGGTGTAGTACAGGGGCGTGCAACAAGGTGTCGCTAGTGGGCAAAAAACGGCCACATTTCTAAAAGAGCAACGTTCAAGAGTGGATCATTTGAAGGAGGAAAATTGTTCCTTCAAGCTTCGTGCAAAATCTTCGGTGTCTCCACGCAAAATGAATAGAATGTGCCGGCACCTTGTATTCTGTTGGCCGCAGACGACTGGCTTTACAAGACGGTATATGCAGCGCGAACTACGCTGCAAACGCCTCGAGACGACACGTTTCATGAGTGTGTGGTAGTGACGCATTTTTTCGTTGCTGAAGCGTTTCCGTTAAACGGGTTGTGTGGCGCAAGAGTTCAAGCAGGACTTACCCTTCATTCGAGGCTGAAATGCAAGAAAATAGGGGTGATGTTCTCGAGGGTAACAAGAAAAGTTTCATGTTACATTTCTTAAAAGGCGTCTCCCATAGTTTGAGTCGCTCTGGGACGTTAAAACCCCATAAATCATAAACAATTTCGTAAAGATTGCAGAAGAGAGCTTCGTCCTATACGACAACCCCAACAGAAAAATTTGTCACCACAACAGATTTTATGTGATATATTTGCCCATGAACTTTTGATAACAACAGATATCTGTAGAAGCAACATAATCTCGTGTAGTTTCTAGCGGAAAGTACTGCAGACAAAAATTTTCGACACTTACCTTCCATTTCTGGCGCTTCCATTTTTGGCATATATGGCGATGATTGATTGGTGAATGTCATGGTGAACTCCTATCGCTGCCTGGGACCTGGAAGCGAATACCGAATGGCAGCTAGGATATATTCCGTGTCTTTTCGCTCAATAATGTAACTAAAAAGCATGCCTTTATAGTGTGCCACATAATTAATGCAGAGACGCAAAATTTCGCTCCCCAATTTATAAGAGACACCTTTAAAGCAGGAACATTTCTTCCACTTTGATTCCTCCTTATTGCATAAGGCGTTGCTGCGACAGCAGCAGCGGTTGCCGGGGTGTATATATGTCCAAAGACAGAGCCTAATAACATCTCCGTGGCAGAATCACGCCACCAACTTCTCCCCAAAGGGGTAGAGCTAGAACCGAAAAAGTAAATAAATCCAAGCACACGTGAGTGAATGAATAATTCAACGAACGAAGTTTGAACTTCATAGTGAAATTCTTATTTTTAGTTTAAAGCGAATGGCACCAACGGCTCAGAAAACTGCCTTTAGCGGGAAAGTACTCTATGGTCGAATGAGCAGCTAGCAAAGTTACCTTAACTCTCACTTTCTTTCTACTGAGCGAAAGAAGAAACTGCGTTTTTGTAGCGAGAGCTACACTACGCCCGCTCTTCGAGCTTCAGGATGGCGCCGTTGGTCACGTGGTGCGAAGCAGCTGCTGCTTCCGGCGAAGCCGAGCTACTGCAACAGCTGTGAGCATGCGCCGTGTCGAGTCGGGGGGGGGGGGGGAGTGGAGAGGCGGAAAGGGCACCACTCCCGCTCTCGTGCCGCTCCAGGTTTAACCAGAGCTAAACCACAGCCATTTTTTTTACGCGAAATGAAGACATAACCTTCAATAAAACGGAGAGTTGAGCTAGATGGTCCATACTGACGAAAAAAAAACAGCGCTGAAACGAGAGACAGAGAAGAAGACAATAGGACAGCGCTGGTCCTGTTGTCTTCTTCTTTCTTTGTACCTCGTTTCAGCACGGTTTTTTCCCAGAAGACATAACACAGTAGGGGGTACTATTTTTCCCAGCTTGAGGATGTCACTTCGTCCTTTTTTTTGTTTTTTTTAAGCCTAGTAGAAACTGTTTACGGGGCAGGTGGCGCCTGTGTGCAATTGATGCTATCACTTCGGGACATGCGCGACATCATTATGCGATATTTTTCGCCTCAGCTGAACTGTGAGTCCAATAAACAGAGAAATTGGGCCGTTTGTTACTTTTTCCGCTGCTGAGGCGATGAATGTTTCGCATCTGTTCAGGTACACTGCGTTGGATAATTTCGAGACTTTCACTGCTTCGTGTAATGAATTCAACCTGAGCACTAGCGCTATCATTCGCAAAGGTTAAAAATTATGAGACTGATGTGAAAATTTCGAATGCATGCATGTGTAAGAGAATATCTTATCATATTCAGTATTGCATGCCGTCTCCAGCTTTAATCAGAACAAGATTCATCAGAAAATTCAAAGCGTTTTAAAGGAAGTTATGTACGTATTCATCAAGCGCTAAAGTGATAATATCGTGTGTTTAAACTTTCATCAGCTTATATCCGCACTGTGCGGATTACTCTTTCGAACTGACCAAAAAACAAATTATCTAGCCTATATTCCATCATCACACCTGCCAGGTTTGACCCCAAAAGTATTCAGCGATTGGCTGAACAAAGGACGTGGTAATAGTTTTCACCGAAGCTATAACCGCAAAAAAACCGGTCTGATTCCGTCCTTCTTCACTACCCCCCGAAGCTGCCGAACGATTACTGGACCCGCAGCCTTAACGTACTTACTTTTCTTGACTTCGGGGGGGAAGAGAAAACCAGAGAATGATGCGCCAAGAACACGAAAAAAGTGAGGGAAAAAGATACCGAACGTCGCAATTCCGTACCCTGCACGTGACCTCTTTCGATACTGTTTGTGCATGCTCAATGATGACCTTTTACAAGTATGAGATCCGTTCTGGAGTATTACGTAAGTTGGATTGGAGGAGCGGGATCAACTACAACCGACTGAAGTTCTTATATAGTTGGATACGCTTACCAATAACAGAGTGTACTGGCAGTTTGCGATAATCAAATTCGGCATCTGAGTTTAGATTCAAACCCGTGACGTACTCTTGAGCAGAATCCCAGAACCGCTGATCCACCGCGGCCAGTTCTACCAGTCTGTACTGAACAAATCGCGGGCATTAGTCCTACCCTTCACACTACGATCGCGTGAATACCTGAAATCGGAGGGTTGGCCGCGTCTATGCCGTCCATGGAAAAGCACGTCTCAGAAATCCCCAAAAAGACTGTCTCGAGACGCGAAGAATTGCAGTTTCGACCTGGCTCTTTGAGGCGGATGCGGAGTCCCCGAATCACAAAGGATTGTTCTAAGCGTTCGCCTCACCTTAGCTGAGACGAAAGTGAAGTCGCTGAGACCGTGGAAGAGGTACAAGAACGAGGCTTAGGGGTTGTCTGGGCAGTTCTAGGAGGTGCTGGCAGAGGCTGGGCTGCTGTTGTAGTTAGCCTCTGGAGGAATGGCACATACCCACAGCGGGGATTGTCTTCTTCTTCTTCTTCACCTCTTTATAAGAAGAAGAAGAACACAATCCCCAGAAGAAGAAGAAGACAATCCCCGCTGTGGGTTCGCGAGCTACTTCTTCACAGACAGCATGGCGCAAACCAAACAACTGCCGAAAGAGGGAGCAGGTAATCGAAAAAACAACAACGACTTAGCCATACCAAAAGCGTGCGGCTTTTTCCTCTTGTAATTTCCCGCACAAAGATATAATACGGTACTGAAATCAATACAAATACAAAATTTTCTTTTACTTTGTACACAGAATTTTGTCTCAGGAATTAGTATAATCAAATAAATATACTAAAATCGATGACGGAAAATGAAGTTCACGGTGATGAAGAATGTTGTCTTTGTGTACACGTAACAATGCCCTCTACTGAACACCGAGGAACTTGTTTTCGACCGTTGCTGGACCGTGGTAACAAAGAGGTGCGGGGAAGAAACAGCACGCTGAGGACGTCCGCTTATAATCACCATCATCATCATCAGTCTGACTACATTCACTGCAAGGAAGAGGTCTCCCCATATGTCTCTCCAATTAACCCGGTCCTTTGCCAGCTGTGACAACCGTATTCCCGCAGACTTCTTAATGTCATCCGCCCACCTAACTTTCTGCCCCCTGCTACGGTTGCCTTCTCTTGGAATCCACTCCGTTACCCTTAAGGACCAGCTGTTATCTTGCCTTCGCATTACATGCCCTGCCCAAGCACACTTCTTCCTCTTGATTTCAACTAGGATGTCATTAACCCGCGTTTGTTCGTTCACCCACTCTGCCTGCTCCTGGTCTCTTAACGTCCGGTTATAGCTAGGGATAAAAAAAAAATGGCCTGGCTTAGCTTATGGTTAAGCCTAGGATGCGAAGCATACCGCCGGCGGAGGCTGCGCGTCCGCAAGCGAGCGCACGAGTTGAGCCCCAGCTTTCACAGCTGTTGTGACGTCAGCGCCCCTAGCGGAAGGAGCGGGAGTTAGGCCGCCGGTGGAGGCTGCGCGTCCGTAAGCGAGCGCACGAGTTGATCCCCAGCTTTCACAGCTGTTGTGACGTCATATCACGTGGTGCGCCGATGTAGGTCAAGTGGTAGCTACGCGGCCGCGCGCGGCGCAGCAAGGAAGAGCTCGGTTGTGCGGCTAGTATGCTTCGCATAAAAAAAAAAAAAGACGGCAGGTATCTAAGACTGCAAATGCAGCCATGCACTATGCCATGTTAGCCGAGATTGCAGAAGTTATAAACCACGTAATGCTCTTCCGAAGCGCGACATGATGAGCTCGGAGGGGAATGTTGAAGATGTGGCAGTGCTCGCGGGAACAAGTACACCGGAGATGCAAGCACCGAAAATGCTCCTAGCGTTTCAAAGAAGAGCTACATCGTGGAGTATATGCTGCAACCATTTGTAGCCGGCAGCCACATTAGCAAATTGAGCTCGTTACGGAGTCGGAGGTGATGACATATATTGCTGGCGTCCAAGCCGTCAGTAAGACTGACCGCACTGGACTTCAGGTGATAGGGGGGGGGGGGGGGTGCAGAGGTTGCACACATTAAATAGAGGGAAAGCTGTTTCTAGCATAGCACCAAGGTGTGTGCTTGAGCGTAAATTATAAGCACTCGAATAAAACATCGGTATTCACTACCTAAGCCGGGATCATTGTTTCCACATTTTATGAAAAAAGTGTGCTCACTTATGGCTTCTAGTCTATTAAGGCTACCCTTTGGAATGAAACAACATTAGAGTGGCAACTGCCGCAGTGAGCATGCAGAACGTAATCATTACATTTGATTAGAGGCCTAGAATGTCTTTCAGAACCACCTTTGACTAGTGGAAGCCGATCATGTTTTTTATTTCGCAGTCGTCAGATCCTGAGAATAACTGGTTGAGCTGCTGTTTCGTTTTTGCTGGTCCTTGATGCCTTCAAAAAAAAAAAAACAAGAGAGAATGTGTACTGCATTCAAATCGGAACGAAAGCCTGCATTTGTGCTGCATAGGAGACGGCGGTGAGCAGGCAGTGCCGCGGAACGCAGCAGATGTAAGTTGATGCAGACGACGTTCTCCAATGCACAGCGCGTGTGTGTGGTGCAGTTTACCACGAGGCGTGTTGGCTCCTGCGATAGTCTAGTGGACCCGCTGAGCGGCCCTTAAAGAAGATCTTCGTGCAGCAGCGGATTCGATTCAGAGTAATGGATATTGATTGAATTTATTTTCCTCTCTCAGCTGAAGCTCAACTTTGCAAGGTCCGCGATTGAATTGCCCCGAAGCCCCAGGTAGATGAAAATATTCGCTATCCAGGAAAAGAACATCGAGTACGTGTACCGCTCGGTAAAAACATTTTGCTCTGACCCTTCACCCCCAAGAGATTTCAAACTGCTTGAGTGGAAACCCGATCGCACCAATGTGGCTAAGCACACTGAAACCCACCCAAAAGCGTTAGAGACACTGTAAAGCTTACAGAACAAATGAATTGTTTCATTTGATGGCTAAAGTAAGCCTTGCATTTGAATTCGATAGCATTAGAAATTCCATAGGGTCAAACTTCGTTTTGGATAATATAAATCGCCTATTGGCTGGAGTAAAGTGACGTGACCAGACGGCAGTCACTTCCGGTTTGGTGGCGTGACGTCACTTACCTTCCGGTAAATGCATCAACAGCTGCTAGTGTGATCATATATTGCATTTTTCAGTTTCAACTGATTCCATATGTTACTTACCGGCGCATTTTTATCGGTTTTTTTAGGTAAAACCCGGCAAGCCTTAGTTACACCGGCCAAACTAAGCTGGTACACACTGCGTCCGGACACAATATCCCGACTGTCAGTGCTAATATCATTTAATAAAAAAACACGCGCCGCTCTACCAGAACTCGCACCGCTGCTCGGGGTTCATCGTGTCGCCAGTTCCGCAGGAGAACGCTCGGGCGAACTGGGGCATATTTTGGAGGGGTACGATGCACCGGGATCGGCTGTGCCAGTACAGTGCATTCGGCTGCCGACGCTTGTTGTCCTTGTCTATATCGCACCACTTCAAGCAGTTCGCCACAAAGAACGTCTGCTCCCAGGTGAGTCCCACGTCTGGCACAGTTCTTGTGCGCTCAGCCAATGGAAGGCGGCTGAACGCGTCGTACGCCAGCTGCATGCCCGTGAAGTCGGCGAAGCCCTCCGAGTCTATCTCGTCGCTGACTGTCCTCGCCCGTGAGTCTGACTCAGCCTGCACGAGCGGATGAAGACGAACGCAAAGCGTTGCACCTTGACGACACGTGTCTGGGCGCATACATCTTCATAAAATGATTCCAAGGTCTAAATGCATCATCATCGTCCTTGTCATCATCATCATCAGCCTGACTACGCCCACTGCAGGGCAAATGCTTCTCCCATGCGTCTCCAATCAACCCTGTCCTTTGCCAGTTTCGGTCACCATAACTCCGCAGACTTCTTAATCTCATCCACCCACCTCACTTTCTGCCGCCCCCTGCTACGCTTGCCTTCTCTTGGAAACCACTCCGTTACCCTTAAGGACCAGCGGTTATCTTGCCTTCGCATTGCATGCCCTGTCCAAGCCAATTTCTTCCTCTTGATTTCTATTAGGATGTCATTAACCAGCATATGTTCCCGCACCCACTCCGTCCGCTTCCTATCTCTTAACGTTACAGTTGAAGTTTTTTCATGTATTATCACCTTGCAGTCGTCAGAAACGTCCCTGCCGTCGCTGAAAAGAGCTTTTTCTTAGCTAGAAATGGCCAAATTAAAACGCAAGTATCTTCATCTTTTTGCCGTCTTGCAAAGGCACTGCAGTGACATGACATTTTATTTCGGTGTGGACTTCTGAGGACAGGCTACGGTGTTGCAGTCGAAATTTGATATATCGAATTTTGAGGGGGTCGTTATATAGTATAATGTACCGATAATTTGATATATAAAATAATGGCAATAGGTAAGTTTACCTGTAACCTGAAAGCAGGAATACATTGCACCCGAGCTGGCAACACACTATAGCAACGGCCTGTCGCCCGCCTTTGCGCTGGAGACGCAGCTCTCGCTAGGCATTGCTAGGACTAATCTTCGCACAGCAGCCGCAGCGGACGGTGCTTTGGAATATTAATTGCCTATTAAAAGAAGTGTAATCCTGTTACCAGCGCACCATAACTAGAATAATATCACCAAAATTAAGGTGCAGTTGGTTTTGCGCAGCGCCTTCGGCATGGAAGCGAGCAAAGCGCGCCAGGCGAGAGCCGCCGCTAGGGTTCAGTTAGGTCGGTTGCACCGCAAGACAGGAACGTGGCGTGGATAATGAGTGCAAGAGACCAAAAATCACCCTCAAGCAGAGCCTACGTTAATCGCGTCACGTGGTCTTACAAAGCTATAGCGTTGCTAGCAAGCGCCCGAAGTCGTGCACCTGACAGGCCTCCGAGCACACAAACTGATTGACTAGCGCCGTTACCAGAAGCGCCGCTTGCAGGGAGCGGCACGCCGTTCGATGTACGGAATGTTCCTGTTAACGCGAGTTCGATATACGAGGACAATATTGCGATGCTTTTGCACAACATTTTCAAGGGGATACTGTGGGTGTTCGATATGAACAGCATTGCGATATATCCAGGTTAGATATATTCGGGTTCGACTGTACTCACTTTCAATTTCCAAACAAAGATGAACGATTATGCTCGATCTTCTCCTTACGACTATTTATCAGGTGGGGCAAAAAATGTTATGTTCCAATTGTTCCGAGCACTGTCTAAAATAGGCAAAGTTCATAGGGAAGTTGTGCAGTGCTGTGCAGTTGGGAATATGTCGTCTTGGTGGAGGCTCGAACTTTGGGACACTTCATCAGGAAGTAGGCACTTAACGAGACGAGCTAATCAAGGTGGCCGATGACGGATACTGGATAAACAGCTCGTATGATTTTCATTTAATACGCCCTGAAGGGCTACTAGGTACAACACCACTCGCATTAACCCAGATATTCTAAGCGTCCTACCCATAGGAGACCGTTTCTTTTTTCTTTTTGCAGTAACTCGAGAATTTTGTTATGTAAAAGCTTAAGCCCAGTAGCGTAGGTTCAAGAGGCTCTAAACCTTTTCTGTGTTAGCGCCGCGTTGTGTGCATTGAGAAGGAGCCGCCAGACTTCGCTAGCAAGCAGGGAGCAGATTCCATACCATCGATCGCATTGTAATTCCCCAAGAAAGAAAAATACGATTTTCTCGTAAGAAAACTTCCAGGCGTGATGCGTTATTCAAATATTCAAATTGTTAAAACACGTAATAGGTGGCGCATTTTCCTAGTATTCCACATGGTACGGCAGCTAAAAATCAGCGTTGAGAAAACTTTCTACCAAACTTAAGATGGTTCTGAATTTTGAAGCGAAATAAACAGTTTATGTAAATATCTATGCTATTTTTTTAATTCCTGCAAAGTTGGCATATATAGGTTACGACAGCCTGTAAGAAGGAGAAGCGCGCTAAATAAAATGCACGCGGGCAGATCATTGTGCGTTCTGTGTCGACGTTAACGTTACGTTAACGTTACGTGTTCACTGTGCGTGCGTTTTCCTTGACTCTCCGTACGTCGGCCGGCACTGTCCGTTCTAAAGAAGCTGGACGCAAGGCTCACGTTGTTTCCCTGCGTTTGGATGCCATATCGAAATTTGGAATTGATGTACAACTAACAAAAACTCACCTTGGCACCGCTCCAATGGAGTGTTAAAACGATGCGTGGACACTTTGCCAACTAAAGTGTTGAGAGGCGAAAGCCGAGGACACTATGCCGTGACGACTTCCGGTGGATGTGACGTCACACCTTTCCCGTGGCTATATCGATACCCAGATTGTAGGTATTTGGGGGATCTTAAGTGTTAATTACGCTTAATTACACAGTTCTTTTATTTTGTCGTAATTCCGACGCTTTTTCGACCATTCTGTGACAATTTTCACTATGCCGCAACGGCTTCCGGTGGATGTGACGTCATACCGTTCCAGTGGCTATATCGACGCAATTTCGGCATTTTTGCCTATAATTAATTAATTATCTACGGTCATCAAACTTGGCTTCTAGGTTCATTTTTTCCTCGTCTATATGAGCCAACGACTCGTTTTCTATTATCTTGTTTAGTTTCCGAGAAACGCGGGTGCCACGCTTTGTTAACAGACGAAAGTATGAGCCATTAAAGGCTTTCGCCTTAATATAATAATTGTCTTTTATGTTTCACCCTGTGAAGCTTTGCTCCCCTGTCCTGTGGCTGAATGGCTGCAGGAAACCAAGTCGGCAGCAGTCATTGTAACCTCAAAGCATTCCTTCAAAAAATTTTCCTCTCTCTGGAATGCATGCCTTCTGGCAAATTTCCCTCATTCTACAGGGCTTTGCTTGTGCTCAATGCTTGCTGGTGTACAATAGGCGTTGTTTGGTCTACGTACCTTTTGATAGGAGTCACGTAGACAGAGCACCCTTCTGTCGTATTCCTTCAACACGGGCAAATTGCGGTTTTTGACGATCCGACGACCAAGGTGGTTGTACGTAATTCTCGAGACGTCATTGGCGTGCATAAGTTCGTGACCTAACACCTGCGAATACCATAAAAAAAGAAAGCAAGAAATTGTGTCTGCAGCAAGGAGAAGCGCTGCTTTCAGGAACAAAAGAATGGATTCGGCACTGGCCTGAAAGAAATTTTGCTTGATGATTGCGATGTCAGTGCACGTTAAAGAACCCCAGGTGGTCAAAATTTCCGGAGCCCTTCACTACGGCGTCTCTCATAGCCTTAGTCGCTTTGAGACGTTAAACCCCATAAACTAAACTAAACTAAACTACGCTTTCCCTGCTTCCCACGAAAACAGTGCGCCTAGAGGCGTAAAGAAACGAATGAAGGGAACAGATTTCAAGTTTATTATCATTTCAGTTGAGTAACAAAAAAATGCTCCTATTCAATTATCTTCAGAAGAAAGGTAAATTACACATCTGAAGTATTAATATTGTTACGTGGGGGCCAGACGAAGAATGAGGTGGGATGAACGATGGATAAGAGATGATTTAATGGCCGCTGGCCTAGCGCGAGCGCTCCGTCCCGGGCCACTGCCAGCTTCGTCTTCTTCGTAACAATATGATGCTAGGCACGACGTTTTTCGGAAGAGCTGTTTTATGTTCTTCTTTAGCCTTCACACTACGTTGTTGATTTCTGCATAACGTTTTGCCTGAGCTGCAAAAGTTGGTTTGGTTTGGTTTATGGGGTTTAATGTCCCAAAGCGACTAAGGCCATGAGAGACGCCGTAGTGGGGGGCTCCGGAAATTTCGACCACCTGGGGTTCTTTAACACCACGAAGACGAAATTAGCAACAAGTCACCATTCCTGGTTCGGTTCCTGAAATAAATTTCCAGGTAAAAGATAGCGCACACTGTTGATCCTGACGTCGCATGGTCGCACAATCCTTACAGGTGGCTGCGATAGAAACAGCCACCTGCCAATGCAGTGGCGCATCGCTTATCCATTGCGCCACTGCGTTGGTAGGAGTGCTAGGACTCGCCGTTATCTATGAACGTTAAGTAGAAAATGACCAGTTCAGCATATATGGGCACTAACCCACTAAAGCCCTTAAGGTTGATCTTAAGTGTCCCCTGATTTCGTACGTGTAGCCGGTTTAACTACGTTGAAGTTCTACCACTTTTTTTTTGTCATAATAACCGAATACTGGTTGCAGCCTTCAAGGACTCAGCAATTTTGTCACGGGAATACACATTACGGCGCTGAGCTGTTGGTGCGCAAATAAGCATGTCATCGGTCTTTAAATATTACAATTGATTGTTTTATTCCACACTGACCCAACTTGCAATAGTTTATATTGCTTTGATTCGTGTGAAGAAGACAAGTTATAAATTCAGAACACAAACATACATTTGGTTTCCTTCTAAAGAACGGCCATGCAAGATGACCTCGTAGGGACTATGGATTCCGGAGCACGAACTCTAAATAGGCACTGTTAAAAAAAGATTTGTTAATGCAAGAAAGAAATGAGACATGTCAGGCTGAAATATCTAGCTTTTGCATCGTTATTTCCTGCCATGTTACTATAGTCGGATACAACTGAAGAACGCAGCGGCTTTTCCCTGTAAAATAACCTCTTTCCAGACAACGGCGTCGGCCGACTTTCATGACCCCGCTACTGTGACAGAGCAGGGAGCAGTAGATGAAAGGGGATAGACCTCTCTTTCCATTGTGGCGCCACTCCCTCCATTCTCACGCTAGCAGGTCCATGAGAATCGGCAGACGCCATTGGCTGGAAAGGGGTTATTAGAGGGGGAAAAGCCGCTGCATTCTTGATTTGTATCCGACTATAGCTCGTAAAATATTTTAGTAAAGGCATCATATAGCGTCATCTTTGCTATGAATCCGTCAAGGTTATGGGACGCCAGGAACACCACTGCTGAGCGTACCACTCCGATGCCCCCGTAGTTCATCGCAGAAGGGGCATTGAAGAAGAAGAACGGAGGTTGGAGTATGCCAGAGAAGACCCAGATGCCGTTACTGCGTGGGTGATAGAACGCGTTGGCTTCCACGGTCTTGTAGTTCTCGCCGCTGTAGTTCCCTCGAATGGTGCGCTGGGTCACGATGCGGAAGCACTCCACATACGGCGTGAACAAATTGCCATGGACTTCTGGGAAGTCCGCTGCATGTGCGCGTCAGAAAAAAGAAGACTCTCGTCAACATTACAGTACATTTCAATAGGAAACACGTAAATATGCACCTAGGTGAGGCAAGAGGCATTCAGAAAAGAAAGTACCTTTAGACTACATTACTCCAAATTTATAGTCAGAGGAATGCATTAGCATCGAAGTCATCAACTACCCACGAAAAATTGCGAGGACACCTTGACAACTAATGTGTTGGGAGGCGAAAGCCGAGGACACTATGCCGTGACGACTTCCGGTGGATGTGACGTCACACCGCCTCCATGCCTATATCTATACCCAAATTATACATCTTTCGGGGATCTTGAGTGTTTTTACGCTTAAATACACACTTTTTCAATCTAATTTGACAAAACTCCAACGTTTTCCCGACCATTCTGTGACAATTTTCATTATACCGTGACGACTTCCGGTGGATGTGACGTCACATCGTTCCCGTGGCTATATCGACGTCCGCGCTATTTCGACGAAATTTCGACATTTTTGCCTATAATTAATTAACTAACCACTCTACAGTCATCAAACTTGGCTTCTAGGTTCATTTTGCTTCCTCTATCTGAATAAACCATTGGTTTTCTCCGATCTTTTTAATTCCCGAGTTAAACGCGCGTGACACGCCTTGTTAACAACGGACGGACGACAGTATGAGCCATTAAAGGCCTTCGCCTTAAAAAGCGCTCAATTGTCCCACTGGTAGAACAGATCACTTCAGTGATGCTCACCGAATATGGATTCCACGAAGGCTTCGTCGTAGAGTTCCTCCGGTAAGCCGATGGTAAGGCTCAAATTAGCGGCCTTTACCAAGGTCAGACCTCGTATGGGTTCCTTAAACCAGGCCGTGGTGGATGCCTTGCGCACCAGAGATTGAACCAGGTCCTTCATCAATCGTGTGGCTGAGCGCAGCGCAGCAGATGGAACGTCTAAGAGGCGCCACGGCCGTTGAAGAATGGCATGAAGAAGCGCCGTCATACATGAAAGAAAATGAAAAACATGCCGCTAGTTGAAACCTGCTCCTCTGAAGACGTTTTTCATCGCAATAAGGGACTTCGCATCAGTGCTTTTAAAGCAACCTTGTCAAACAACTCTGATTTGCAAATAAACACTATGTTAAATTGCTGTAGCCGCCGCGACACACGTGATTGGGGCTCAGTCCTTGCATTGTCTATCATATCACAGGACGTTGAGAGGTGCACAGGTTTCCGCACTCTTTTGAGCCGCTTTACGCTTCAGATAACAATATCAGGACGGATAAAGAAGAGCTCGCCGACAGTTTTGATATTTGGCGCCCTCGCTCATGGACATTTATCAAGTGATCTGTGGAGGGCGACGACGCCTGAAGAAGACACCAGTGTTTGGGCAAAGATAAACTCTCTTTGTTACGACAGATGTGGATACTCTGCAACTGATATGCGGGGTTCCGCAAGCACGAGCAGAGAGGCGAAAAGCCCTGTGAACCTTGCATTTTAAGGCGAAAGCCTTTAAGCGCTCATACTCGCGGCCATGACTCTGTCCGTCCCTCCGTTACATCTGAGGTGAAAGTCGTAACTAGTCATTGCCCGTAACAAGTCATGACTAATTAGTCATTACTAATCATGACTTGTTAGTAATTAACCAGTCATCATGACTGGTTAGTCATGGCTAGTTAGTCATTTGCCAGTCATGACTATCTAGTCGTAAAATAGTCATGGATAATTAGTCATCACTAGTTAGTCAATAACCAATCGTGACTGGTTAGTCATGATTAGCCAATCCAAGTCGCCCCATAGTCACCTCGTGTGTGCCTACGGCTGTCGTCTCGTTGGTGGCAAGGCTTTCGCCTTGTGCTCTTTAGATAGTGAAAGTGCTCCCTCAATCTTTTTTTTCTTGGGGGGGGGGGGGGAGGGTGTAGAGTGGAGGAAGAGGATATTCAACCGCAAAAGAAATGCCAGTGGATTGGACACAGCAGAGCATATGTTTACATTGTTTGAGAAACGAAAGAGAAGGCCACTGTTGTGGGAAAATGTTTTAAGCTAGACGCTACACCACGAGCATTTAGGCGGACTTGCGAGTTATTAAGAATGACAGCGATGGAAAGGAAACAAGGAAGGAGCATGATTAACGAGACAGACATGCACTCAAGGACGAGCGCACTCTTCTCTTGTCGTTTTTCCCGTTCCTCCTACTGCGATATTTGCAGATAAACGTTCAGTTCACAGCAGCGCTCTTCAATGTGTCCCATTCTTGTGCATTGTTACTCCAGCAGTTTCGCGCCATCGCCATGTCACACCGAATAGCCCGAAAATCCTACTTAATGTAACGAAAACTGCTTTTGCTAATCTGATCTAGCGCTCTTTTCCGTGTCCCAGGGAATATGACAACGATCAAGGATACCAATACAAGCTTATGGAATGCCGTCTCCACAGCTTCAGCACTCATCTAGCCGTCCGCTGTGCTCATGAAGAGAATTGTCATCCTGCTTACTGAAGCACCGTTTTTGAACTCTCATGGTTAAAAACATTTCTATTGTTAAATGACTGTCACACGAGAGAGTGGTGCACCTTCGAGATGTACTGTTTCATGCTTAAAATGCAAATTCATTTAATATTCCTGTCATTTAGGCAGGAAAAGCAGCAAGGCGTCGTCATAAAATACTTATTGTTTAGCCGAACCCTGGATGAGCATCCCTATAAGCAAGAAAGATGATTTAAGCTTTTTTTTGGCCTGCTCTGCGCGGTGCTCACACATATGCGTACACATTATCTTTACACCACTCAGCGCTAGATCGCATTCGTTACCAAAAAAAAAAAAACTGGGATCACTGTGGCGTCCCGCATTGGAGCAATGCGAAAGCAAAGCATCCGCATATTACATCGACGACCACGGCTATTTTCTTGTCTAAGTGCATTTATTGCTTTTAATTAACTAATTATACCTCATCAACCAAATATTTCCCACGGCAGCATTTTATCACGCACTATCTGTAACACTATCTGCACTATCTTTATCTGACTTTCACATACACACATTTATCTTAAGAGAACGACGCAATTGTGCGTACACGTTTTGCGGACACTTTTTGCTGACGCGACAGAGCCGCATAATGCTCTCGCGTTAAAAAAAAAATCGACGACCACGGCTATTTTCTTGTCTAAGTGCATTTATTGCTTTTAATTAACTAATTATACCTCATCAACCAAATATTTCCCACGGCAGCATTTTATCACGCACTATCTGTAACACTATCTGCACTATCTTTATCTGACTTTCACATACACACATTTATCTTAAGAGAACGACGCAATTGTGCGTACACGTTTTGCGGACACTTTTTGCTGACGCGACAGAGCCGCATAATGCTCTCGCGTTAAAAAAAATTAAATACGCACATTTCCTGAAGTAGCGCTTCGAGACGGCTAATGCCATGATGTTGAAGACTTGGTCGTAGCACAGTTCACTGATGGCCTCTGGGCCTCCGCCGAAGATGAGCTTGCCCAGCCGTATCATTTCCTTTCCGTGGGCCAAATACATGAGCCTGTGAACAATGCTCCAGGACATCAGGAGCCGGGCGTTGTCGCGCGCCAGTCGGGAGGTGTCGACGAAGATCTTCACGACCGAAGTCACGTTGTCCACCAGCACCACCAGTGTCGAAGACTGGTGCGTGTTATTGGTGTAGAGCTTGATCAACCGCTCCCAGTGCGCTGAACAGAAAGAGCGGGTCACAAGCTTTACTCTCTCGCTATAGCGACCCTTTGCCGGTAGCCAAGTGAACACAAAGTGAAATCTGGGGAAAATACAAGTCGATAGTAAAGTGCTGTCGGTAACTGCTTAAAACGAGAATTCGGCTATACCAGAGCATATAGCATTGTGCAAACAACAGCCTTATGAACCGCTCTGCGAGTTGTATGTGCTAGTCGAATCTTCTCTTGAGCACGGTAACCGGATTGAAGAGTTTTTTTTATTATACTTGAAAGGCCAGTCGTACCATTTGAAGTATTTATTGCACAGACCTCGTTTTTACCCTGTTTTTACCGTTTCATATTTTTCGAACATTTCCCCATGACTTTAGGACAAGTTTTAAAAAACAAAAAACAAACGCGGGCTCATTATGCTCGCAAATAGGATACACGCTTTCCAGCCACTAGGGCACGAAGTAATGCTTCCGGTTCTCAGCAGAGGGATGCAAGTAAAAATGCCTCAGGAGGTGGAGAGGAGGCCTAAGTTAATTACTACTCGAGATGTTTGCCTGGTTGTCGAACTTGCAGAATGTTTCAGGTAATGGTGAAGATAAGATGAAACGAAACACAATACATGCCCGCACTCAAGAATGCATGACATCCGGACGGTTCGTTTGAGACCCGTGTCCTAAAGAAAATTCGGCACAGTTTCTGTGTCGCGTGACTCCGACGCTCAGTTATTAAGGAGGAAGACTTTCTTGGCTCGTGAGTGGCGTTCGTCTGCCAAGACAGATCCATAGCCAATCCAACACTAGCCACATAACAATCCATACATTGGCTAAACAGGCTAAAAAGTCCTTTCTTGGCTCATGAGTGCCGCCCGCAGAAATAGAAAAAAACAAACTGTAATACAAAAAGAAAAATAAGAAGCAAACAAAAACTAAATAGAAACGAATAGAAAGAAAACCAACCAAACTGACACAAAACAAAACTAAAAATAAGAAAAAACAAGAAGAAAATGAACAAAAGAAAAGGAAAAAATGCAGGGAGAAAGGACAGGGAAAAGCTTTCGCATTTCCACTTGTAAGCAGAGTTAAGCGCGATCCTGTAATTTTTTTCAGTTGTGCGAAATGGTGTACGGGCGGGAGGCCCTACGCACCTGCTGAGATGAACTCCTTCGTGAAATTTCCGAGGGTGCCCACGGTTGTAGCAATCAGTGGTCCCCTATGGATCCGGCTATCTTCTATGCGCCGCCGCACTGTGGAAAAAGCGTAAAATGAACAGCACTGCTGCGTGCCCTGTTACTAGTAAATCTCTAAACAGGAGGGAGTAAAAAGGGAATAAGCTGTCCTCCAACTCCCTTTTAGAGAAGAGTGCGCTGGAGGGCAGATCACTCTCTTGTTACTCCCGTACAGGCGTACTCGTGTTAAGAGTGGCAGCGCCTTTCTGAGAAATCCTTTCAATCCTTTGTGAAACACCTCACAAATATGTACACTGCCATCAGTCATGTAACAAAGCGATGGTAACAGCGTGTTGGAGACTTATTCCATCTGCAAGTTTCCAAGCATTGGCGTGCGTCCCGTGCGCAGTCCTTGTGCAGCGGGTAGCCGTTACTTGAAAGTTGCATGTCTATCGCCTTTTCCCCACGAAACTGTAGCATTACCTGAAGGAGGGGCGCCGGCCTGGTTTATTTATTCACACTGGTTGGAGGAATGTGTCATCAACGTATACGATGTAACGTCACTCTCAGTAAAGGCACATACCGTATCTAACGCTATCGCAGTGCATCTCAAAGTAATTAGGGTTCGCTGTGAATTTTTTTGCCCAGTGTGTACACAGTTGTGAACACTGAAGATTTCCTCACGGACAAGATGACGTTTTCTAGATGAAATGCTCGAAATTTGGGGACAGGGTGTGGTTATTTGTCGATGTTCTCTAACATGTTTGAGAGAGTATCTCTCCCAGGCCATGAAAGGTAGAGTAGTCGGTAGGTCTGAGTCAGGCGTACACATTCACCTCACTACATTTCTGTTCTACACTGAAGCAAACAAGAGAAATTCAAGTTATGGGGTAAAACTTATGCTGCAGGCAACCAAAATAGTGACGCCAACCACTCGTTCGCTCATGACTAGGGCGGGAGGTGGGTTGCGGTACTGCCATTCCTGTCAATTCCTCGTTACCCAGAATAGCGAGAAGCTTCGCAGGCACTAAATACTTCGTGATTCGGTAACACGCTGTAACTATTATTCAACGTTTGGCTGAGCAGCACGTACCGACATCTTCGCTTTTGACGATGCGCGTAGCGAGCGCCGTAGAGTTGAGGTTAGGGTCGTAGAGTTGGATGAAGCCCTCGTAGAATCGCGTCAGGTTGAGCGCGCTGCGGTAGTTGTGGTAGTTGGTGTGCATCCACGTTTCGTCCAGTTTGTGGATGGCCATCTACAATTTAATGGAATGAGCCGGAGTGAGTTACATGACGTCACGTTTCAAAACTTTCAACTGCACCGAGAACTTTCACCGCAACAAGTGGTACCACAGGCGGCGTATGTAAGATGTATGTTAATTTACTATCATCCATGGGGTGCGTTCCGCAGATGCACCTTCTGCGTCATGTGATCAATGTAGTAGCGTCACGTGATCAATGTAGTAGATGCGCGTATAGTTTGGGGAAGGAAGTGGTGATCTTTAGCACATCTACGCACCAAAAAAGTACAGAGTCTGAAATCAGTCCGGTCTTTCAAAATGGTTCCTAGATATCTAAAACGTATAGTCAATACCGTAAACTTGCTTTGTAGTGGACAGGCAATCTTTATTGCAACCAGTATACAATGCGTGTCTTGAAAGAACAATGACCTCACATTATTGATCGCGTTTGTTTTCTTTGGCATGATACGGTATCCGAGATTTACCCTTCTGAAGTGGCACATTGGCTATAAGAAACGCCGTTTTGGAGAACTACAGAATAATTTCGAACGACTGGGATTATTTATCGCGAATGGCATCCAATTGCGTATGGAATACGATGCTACGAAATGCATTACTAAACATGATTCACCTCGTGGAAATAGGCTGCACGCTGTAATTAATATATAAGTAATTTTATTCTTTCATGTTTCTTCGGTTTTAACAGCCAAGCGGTGGCTATGACGTCAAAGCTGAGATGGTGTCACGTGAGGCATACAACAACGAAGACATAATGCTGGTTTGTTCTTTTTGTTTTGCACAAATTCTCATGGCAGCCCTCCCGAAAAGTTAGAATAGCAAAGGATTACGAAGTAGCTTTAATGTCGCTGTTTGTGTGTGGCTCGCGGGCCCTGAGGTCCACCTTGACGCAACAGCCACCATTTTATTACTCAAACCGAAAGCGAAAATACCTTGGGAACCAAATATAATTGTGCAATATTTGTGGGGATGAGACGAATTCCGTGTGGCGATCCATATTTACTAATGCGTTACGCACGATTGCAAGCGGAACAAACGTAACCGAAATTTGGTGTCTAGCCTGAAATATATCCCACCCACAGAGTTCCAGCCACCACCCTGTTCAATAATCGTGCACTCACTCACTCACCCACCCACCCACCCGCCCACCTACTCACTCACCCACCCGCCCACCTACTCACTCACTCACTCACTCACTCACTCACTCACTCACTCACTCACTCACTCACTCACTCACTCACTCACTCACTCGCACTCACTCACTCACTCACCCGCCCACCTACTCACTCACTCACTCACCCGCCCACCTACTCACTCACCCACCCACCCGCCCACCTACTCACTCACCCACCCACCCGCCCACCTACTCACTCACTCACTCACTCACCCACCCGCCCGCCCGCCTGCTCACCCGCCCACCCACCTACTAACTCACTCACTCACTCACTCACTCACTCACTCACTCACTCACTCACTCACTCACTCACTCACTCACTCACTCACTCACTCACACCCATACACTTCCTCCTCATTGTATTCACAGCGCAAAGCAGATTCATTGTAACAATTATGAAACACTAAATAAAGGCAGTCTTGGCGGCTTTCTGACAATGGCGCCTCCTACGCACTTTGTTCTCAGCTACTTGTGGGAGGCAGTTTTCCAACTTTTTCTCTGGTTCTGCAAGAACAAGGACAGCCATCGGAACGGCGACCCTGCAGTGGAGTCGGCTAATCTAGCTTTTCCCGACAAATCATAATGCGAGATTTCAGCTTTCGGCATCTACGAGCAGTTCAGTGCGCTTCATGATTAGACAATTGCGGTAATAGTTCAGAAGGTTGCGTACGTGTATTATACGGTCGGGCGGGTTATAGGGGTCCACGACCACGGTGAACCTGACGAAACTGTGGATGCCATACACGAAGGACAAATGCGTTATCCGGTCAGCGATGTCAAAATCCGGGTCGTGAGGCAGATTGGACATGTCGAGGTCAAACTGACGGAGGAAAGACCTCATGTGTTCCACCTGCAAATGAAACAGCAACACACGCACGCGCATGGGGGCAGTTGTAAAGACACACCTCACTACTTTTCTCATAAAAGCGAAAAAGTAATCAGCGTCAAAGTGAACCCAATGGCGCTAATAGCCCAGCGCCCTTGATCTGCACATAAAGCGCTTTATATCTTAAAGCAAGCGCTCCTCAAAATTTTGGGGTTCTCGTGAGTTGGCGAAACTACTTTCAGGTCGCGGGGAACCCTTATTCAAGCGCTCCGCCGAACATTCTTTAAAATTGATATGTTTTCTACGCGGCTCGGGCGTAGTATAGAAAAATCAATACGCTGATGTACACCTGACGCTCGGTACCCAACGCCTACTTCCATAAACACTGCACCGTCATCTTGAATCGCTTAAGTAACCCAGATATATAAGTTGAGCTTCCGTCTCCCCCACAGTGAAAATACTGATGATTGATTTAGTCGGTTCTTGAGAGAAAAGCTATTTAAAACTCAATTTAAGGCGGATAGCGGGCAAGAAGTGCAACGCTGATATAGAATGGAAGAAAGCAATCAAGTAAGCACCTGAGCAGCACAGCTGGTGGGCTTTTAGGCTTTTAGAATGGGTTTTAGGACCGGCCCAAAGGCCGGTCCTAAAACCATTCATTACCAATACTGGGCTGATTACCTATGCTGCTTGGGCAAGGAAGCTAATGGCTTCCAAGGAAACGGCTTCCAGAACTGGCATCCGGAGAAGGTAACATATGGACGGGAGTGCGAAAAGAGTGGGGAGAAAAGCGATCATAAATATTATCCATAGGAGATGGAAATGAACCCTTTTGAACAATGATTTACACAATAATACGCGCAGCTTCGCCTCCCCAGGTGCTACAACTGTCGTAGAACGTTGGACCATGGGTTGCGAATTTCGATCACACAAAGTCGTGGCTCACCAAGACGTTCGCTCTGCCGGAGAAAGGACCTCACGGAAAGACATGCGCGAAACCTCAGTGGTGCTATGAGAGCGGCAGGAACAGTGAGCACTGAGCAATAAGCACGGTGGCAGCGCATTTGTGCTGGTTTCTTCTGGCCCTCGATACCACCACATTAACACTCGTATTATAGCACAACTTTACATTTGCGTTAGCGGACCGCTGCCGTGGAAAACCATTTCCCATTCCCGAAAGACATGTTGATACCTCAGAATTGCCGGCATCGGATCCGAGGCGAACGCAGGCTTGGAACATGCCAGCTGCCTTGTGCTCGGCGTCCTGGTGGTTGGGAGGGACCTGAGTAGCGTACAGCTCTTCTATGATTTTTCGGTGGGTTTGGTTTTGCAGCTGATTGGAACAGAAAAGTTAGCGCGGTAAGGACATATGAAAGCACAGGCTGGCGATTATAGCATAGCTCACATCAAATGTGATCCTTGTTACGGGGCAGCGAGTATTTGCGTCACCGTTGAAGTGTTTGTAGGAGCCACAGGTACATTAAAAGACAAAAAATCTGGCTGACTATTTGTCAGCACCCTAAAGTCTGCACAGAGTGCACCTTGTTCACGCAGATAACATAGTGATAAACTAATAATATAATACTACTTGCTCAATGCTGTGATTTCACCAATAGCAAAAGTGTCCATGCACTACCAAAGAGGAAGCTAGAGAAAGTTGGTCTAACTTTATTGGGACAGTGCAAAGACGCGGACGCGAAAAGAGGTACGCGAACACTCTATATATTTATCTCTTATGACGACCCCGTCTTTCCTCAGTTCGGTTAACCCCATGTGCCGAACCTGTGAAACATTACACTAGAAGAAACCTCGTGGTTTCACTCCTTAATATTGTGAGGTAGGGTCTTCATCATTACTATTTTTTTGATACGCAATATTATGTATAGCTTCACGTTTCCTTACAATGTCCTTGACTCTGGTAGAAGTTATGCTCGCTGTACTTCTTATTCTGTGTTTCCATACGTGAACTTATGAAGTTATCGACTTGTATTTATGGAAGGTATTAGCAAGATATTTGGCGAGAGGTCATTATTTGCCACGTTGAACTAGCAGACCGCCAATTCTGTTAACTTTATCATTCGTCTACCGAAACAATTCACCCGAGAAATAGCTCACCTTCCTGAACGCGTTCTGACCGCCCTCGAATTTGCTGCACACAAACTTGAAGAAATCGTCGCATGGCTCGTAGCTCCAGTTCAATGATGCCTTTATCCATTGTGCGGCAACCTGGGTGCCGTTCGTTGGGTCGGTGATCTCGGGCTCTCGTGTGGATCGAGCAGTCGTGGTAGTGGGCGTAGTTGACCTGCGTTTAGTCGTCTTTTGAGTCGTAGCCGGAGGTCGATCAGTCCAATCGGGCCAGGTCCAACTCGGAGCCGAGTATGTTGTCCTGCGTGTAGTCTTTCGACTGGTAACCGGAGGTTGATAAGTCCAATCGGGCCAGGTCCAATTCCGGGTCGTGTACGTTGTCCTGCGTGTAGTCGTCTTTCGAATGGTAACCGGAGGTCGATAAGTCCAATCGGGCCAGGTCCAATTCATAGTCGAGTAAGCTGAAAACGCGAAAGCAACAACACGTTGCAGTTAGCCACTACCCACAAGATGACCGGCGGCGGCGTCCAATTCAGAAGAGTAAGCTGGAAACGCGAAAGCAACAACACGCCATAGTTAACCACTGCCGACAAGATGACCAGGGGTCTATTTTCATTGAAACAAAATATCAAAACGCTCAGGCAACGTATCAATATCGATCGTTAGGAGTATCGAACGACAGTGCGTCATTAGCAATCTTCGCCATATCGGATATAAACTTTTCGTTATATCCGGATATCTGCTATTTTTATTCCAACTTATACAGCGCAAGAAGAAATCGTTTGGGTGGGGTGGGGTGGGGTGGGATGGGGATGGGATGGGATGGGATGGGATGGGATGGGATGGGATGGGATGGGATGGATGGATGGATGGATGGATGGATGGATGGATGGATGGATGGATGGATGGATGGATGGGATGGAATGGGATGGAATGGAATGGAATGGAATGGGATGGAATGGAATGGAATGGAATGGAATGGAATGGAATGGGATGGGATGGGATGGGATGGGATGGGATGGGATGGGATGGGATGGGATGGGATGGGATGGGATGGGATGGGATGGGATGGGATGGGATGGGATGGGATGGGATGGGATGGGATGGATGGATGGATGGATGGATGGATGGATGGATGGATGGATGGATGGATGGATGGATGGATGGATGGATGGATGGATGGATGGATGGATGGATGGATGGATGGATGGATGGATGGATGGATGGATGGATGGATGGATGGATGGATGGATGGATGGATGGATGGATGGATGGATGGATGGATGGATGGATGGATGGATGGATGGATGGATGGATGGATGGATGGATGGATGGATGGATGGATGGATGGATGGATGGATGGATGGATGGATGGATGGATGGATGGATGGATGGATGGATGGATGGATGGATGGATGGATGGATGGATGGATGGAACTTTATTACACAAAAAAAAATCTTCCAGGGTGGTCCCCTACTGGCCCAGGAGTTCACGGGCTTGTGCTTCACGTAAAGCCCGATCCAATAGCCATTTCTGGCCGGCGGGCTGAGCGGTCCGTAAAGCAGCCTCCCACGAAGAATGAGTGGGATTGGGGATGGGGGGGGTACTGCCTTAGGGGAAGGACATTCCCAAAGGTAGTGGAAAAGTGTAGATTTGGGAACGCCACGGGTGGTACAATCAGGAGGAAAGGTGGGATGAAAGGACACCCCTTCGAAGGATCGACTTCTACTATTATAGTTTGGCCGTAATGGACGTTTGAAGTTTCAAGAAGTCACGGTTTGGGGAACCAAAGGCTGTCGGTGTGAATCCCTATGATATGCCACGCTTTGATTCGACTAGCAATCTTATGCTCCGTAAAGCACTGAATCATTTGATGCCACTCATAACATTTTGCGCAAATTAGGTGGTCCACAATCTATGTCCCAGTGATACTATTCACTGGTCCCACAAGAATGGCCTTGTGTTTCATATAAACGTTAGCTTGAGTAATGCGCGTACTCGAGCTAACGCTAAAATAAAAGCTCTAAATGATGGGCTTAGAAATAACGGACAGCGCCGTATCTTGTAACGCTCGATTTTCTTTAATGGCATTCGGTCTCTACCCCTGTTCTGTGCTTCGGGTGACGTAGTCCGTTGAGAATAAAGTCAAGCTGGTAGCGGAAGGACGATGACGCGTTTCACATTGCCTGAATCTCTTTTATCGATTCTAATTCCCTCTCGGGAATAAGAAATTAATGTGTTTGTGCGAAGGAAAAATTCAGGGGGCACTTTGTCTAAAGTGCGTAGAGGCGAAAGCGTTTTCCGCACCACTTTGCCTATGTGACACTGGTGACGTCACCACCGCATATAATTGGTGACGATATAATGATAAATTACTAATTAATGACTAATTACTGATTAATCACTCAGCACTAATTGGCTGCTAATTAATGGCGCTTAAGCTTCGCCTTTAGGAGTGGAACGCGACAGCGTGTTGTAGCGCTCGCTGCCAGGGAGTCCACGGAACGCCACCATCCGTTCTGCGCGATGCCTTGCCCTTTGAACGCAACGCTTTTTGAGGAAAGGAAATGGCGCCGTAATTCTCAGTCATCTCGGTGGACACCCTAACCGCACCGTACAGGAAGGGAAGAAGTGACAGTTAAAGAAGAAAGAGGGGCCGTAATGAAGAAATTGAAAATTGTATTTGAGGAAAAAAATTACGCAGTAACTGTTTCACATATCTCGGTGGACACCCGTCAGAACGCGGACATATCTGTCGACATGGCTGCCGACACGGCTGCCGACACGGCTGATGACAGGGCTGTCGACACGGCTGTCGACACGGACGCAGACACGGCTGCCGACATGGATTGCTAACGACAGCATGAGGCATTAAAGGCTTTCGCCTTAATATACGGGCATGGCTTTAGCCACGCTGAATTAGGCGCAAGCAGCGCTGCTAGCGGCGGCACCGCGGACAGAATGGCCGCGTCTCCGATTGATGCTTTAGTTTCCCACATCATTCGGGGCAGGAAATGCTACAAAGCACGGCCCTATTTCGCCGCTTGGCGCCTGACACCCGTGATCAAATTCGCTCTTCCTAGTCACGAGCACCCGAAATTCCGAGATACGGGCACAGGAAAACAGTGCATAACTCTACTGGTTTAAATGCCTTTAAAAAACATGACTGAAACAAAACAATTTTCTTGAGAAGTACGCTGCTCACTTCTAGCTTCGAAGTAGTTGCAGAATGCATGACAACTAAATTGTTTCGCTAATTATCGCTTCTACCTGAGAAATGTCGCAAGCTCCCGGGACTTCTCAGGGTAAGCATATTCGTCTCGAACGACGAGACTAGGTCTTTTATTGTTACTTTTTTAGACAAACTTTAGCGCGGTTAAGCGGTTTAGCCTCTCCAGAAGACCTTGCGTGATGTGTGCTCTGTAGTGTGCCAACTGTGATAGGTTCCGCTACCGCCATGCGCCGACACTGCGCTGCGCCTGACGACGACGAAGTTATGCGCCGACACTACGCTGCGCCTGACGACGATGAAGTTGCCCCGCTCTCTTGGTGCTGGCTACGCCTGTCTACGCTGCCAGATCCTGCACGGCGGTTCGGTCTCTTGAGGACACCTAATAAACGCACCCTTACAATTGGGTGCGTCCCAAACGAACCCCGCACCTCCACCAATTGTAAGGGTGCGTTTATTAGGTGTCCTCAAGAGACCGAACCGCCGTGCAGGATCTGGCAGCGTAGACGGGCGTAGCCAGCACCAAGAGAGCGGGGCAACTTCGTCGTCGTCAGGCGCAGCGTAGTGTCGGCGCATAACTTCGTCGTCGTCAGGCGCAGCGCAGTGTCGGCGCATGGCGGTAGCGGAACCTGTCACAGTTGGCACACTACAGTTCAAAAACAAGCTTTAAATATTAACTTGTGTAGACAGTCTATGCTGACGTTTTAAGCATTAAGGACGCAACAGCAAAGGCTGTTTCCGAGATGTGGTCGGCGCTACAGTTCCAGTATAGCCGACTTGGAAATTCTCCTTCCCGTCTAACGCCTTCGGAAACAATATTATCCCAAGCAGCTCAGGTTATCGGCCCAGCATTGGAAAAGTATTGACAAATGCCTGTCCTACAAAGCACCAGAGTGAAACCATTCATTTGCAATATTGGGGCGATTACCTCTGCGGCTTGGCATGCTGGCCCGTCCCGCTCACTACATTTTTGGGACATCCGTTAAGGACCTTTCAGTTCAAGACTTCGGGACCTGTGTGAACGCTGAAGCGCTAAGCATAGCATGCAACACGAGAACGATTTATATCCACAACAAGGTGCACTGCATCCGCCGACAGACAAGATGCATTGGATCATGGAAAGACCTCGACCATATTCAGAACTATGCATAGTTACGACAGTTACACTGACTGCTTGTTTCTGAAAGTTTTTTTCTAAATGCATAAGTAACACTAGGCATAAAGTTTTAAAAAAGTTGGCAGTGGCTTAGCTCTGCTATGCCAAGATATACGCAGCGGCAGCAGCGGCAAACGCGCGCGGCGAGGCACGCCAGCTGTGGGCAGTGACGTCACTCGCTCCTCGCGCATGCGCAGTATGGTCGACGGAGGGCGATATTGCGCGATATTGAAATGCTCAGCCTTCGCTCTGGCGAGAGCGGTTACAGCTGCTCGCGAATTATCATCATTAGCATGTGGACATGATTGCTACACTTCATGGACAAGCTTACAGACTTTTAACCGCAATGCTGCAAGCGGGGTCCAGAGCTTTTTCGATTCATAAAGTGCGCTTTTTTCACCTGGAAAGACGCTAGCAATGCACTAGAATCAGATATCGGGGAATACTGGGAACCAGATTTAGGTTGCGCCAGAAACGTGAAGGATTTCGGACGAAACGTTGTTAACTTGGTTGTGATTTTAACATGCAAGCACGCTAATAAAGTTATTAGTGAAGAGCATCGCTTCTTAAGCACTCACATGCTGCTGCAATGATAACCCGAGCTCGTCGACCATATCCCGATCCAGTGTGACGACAGCGCGGAAAGCACAAACACGGATTATCTGCGCTACGTTAGGTAAACTACAGTTTCCATCGGGTAATCTTTCAAGGCTGGCAGCCCCAAAGTTGAGGGTATTTTCCTCTCCACAAGGTTTAACTTATCACCCGAATAGAAGTCGTCGACAGTGACTTAAGTAAACTAGGGAAAGCGCATTCACGCACTATATTTTCGTTTTGTGAAACGCCTCCGTGTTCTCCCTGGCTGACGGGTCCGTTCCCGCCATCTGGGGAACAGGACATCTTCGCCTTCTCCATCGAAGGCGTCCACGTCGTCCCTGCCGCTGTCATCTGCGGAATAACCAACAATAACAAAACCCTCTTCGCCACAAGCACATCGCTTCGCTTTCAAGCATGAAATCCTCGTGTATTTTTAGCAACACATGTAACCGAGTAAAATATTCTCTTTGACAGTAAACAAGGAAACCAGTAAAATGTTTTCTTTTCCTGATGTAAATTTTATTGCTTCCATCTCCATATCGTGTTCTATTTCTGACTTCCTGTTTACAGTATATTTTGTTTGAATGCTTTCTCTTTGAGTTATTGTCGCGGGTACTTTTATTTGTGATCTTCATCTTGTATCGTCGTGCTCATAGATATTTTCTGCCGGGGGTTTCTCTTGTTTAAGGCTCCTTTAGACACTCTGGTTTCTGCTTGTTTTTGCTTTATTTTGTTCTTTAAGCACTGTCGCGAGTTTGCGTGCGAGAAGTGAACAGCGATGTCATTCCGCTTCTATAGCTTTAGGAACTGGTCCCGTTTTAGACAGGATTTGTAACTATCTCACTGTCCCTATTCAATTTGTCGAAATTAACAACGCGAAGTCATTCTCAGCAAATGTAACATCAGGGGTACCGCAAAGAATTATCACTTTGAATTTGTGATAATTGTCATTAACATGATTTGTCATTAACAGGATTAACATGATCAAGTAAATAAATAAATATGTGAAGTAGGCGGTTGCCATATCTTTACCGATTAAATAGTTGGGGCTCAGCGTCGTGTGCTTGCTTTATATCGCCGCTAGGCTTTTACCCATTCGCGCAGCTGCTCGGATTAAACGGCATGCTGACGATGATGATTTTGACGATTTTTTATCGTGCAAGGGCGTCTATCGCCAAAGAGCGCCATGGCGCAGACCAGGGGAAAGCTTGTACCCATTGTATCTCCGTACCCGGCGGCACTGGGGATCGAACCCCGAACCTCACGCATGCGAGGCGGATGCTGAAGCGACTAGGTCACCGACTAGGCCACGGCATGCACCAGCCACCAGCGAAGCTGTCACAAAATTCTGCCACTCCAGATTCTGGTCACCGATTCGTACAAAACATTCGTGCTTCTATTTACTTGCCGCTTACGACCGTCACCGACGGTCTCTTCCCATGACTGGTCCAAAAAAATCCAAGCTTAAACAATCATTGATGTGCTGACTTCAACGTCCCATCCAGTGAATCAGCAAGAGGATGCACTAACCACAGCTTCAGAAGATTGCTTTCCCCATTCGCATTGTCGTCTTTGAGGCGGTATCGACTGAGGGCCACACGCACTGTCGTCTTTGCAAAAGGAACAGGACAATGGGGTCTGCTTCCGAACCAAAACCAAAAGCTTTAGAAACATGAGGACACGCCTTGCACAAAGTTAGACCTTAAACGGCAACTGCATAGGTTTTATAAACCGACGATCTTAAAAGGGTCGAATGTGTGATACTTCCTGGTAAAGTATGCGAAGTCCTTTTAGCCTAGCATTTGAAACAGTGACGTAATCACCAATTAAAATTGCGATGTCCTTCAAGCTTCCCCGAAGCGCACAACGCTAAGTGGGGGGACGCATGACGACGACATCGAAGGTATCGGTACATTTCGAACGCATAAACGCCTGCTTTGAAGGAAAAAAACCAGCGCCACCGAAGGCAAAGCCTGTCGAACGTTGTTTGGCAGCGTACAATGAGACATGGCAAGGCGTGGCTGACGGCAGCGGTGATTTGAAATCATACCTTCCGTGACGTCACACTAAACCTTCCCACACTCCACTCCACAGGCGACGCACCTGCGCCTCTCGTGACGTCGCTTAGTTTTCGCACATGCGCAGAACTCGCGGCTCCCACACACGCGAAACTCGGCTCTGGCCAGCGTAGTGTATGTAGCTTTTCGCCAGAAAACTGGGTATGCTTTACCTACAGCCTATATAGATTTGAACCCTTGAGTATCGCTAATTTCTCAAGAAGTGGCCATATGTGCTGCGCTGACCTGATAATAAAGAAATCCCTTTGCTTCGGTTACCTTTGGTAAAGACGGTACGCCTGAAGGAGGATAAGTAATGAGGAGTAAATTGTGTTTTCCCAAAAGACTTTCTCGGCGGAATCTATAGACCATTCTTGCTCCATTAACAATGTAAGTGCTCTAGAGGCCCTTCAGTCACCGAGACCAGTGCTTCAACTCATTTCAGATGCCAAATGAAGGTTCGCGAGAGGGATAGTCGGTTCGCACTGTTGCAATGGGTCCAACACTCGCATCGAAGGTCTCACCGCTTCTCGTCATTTCAAGAGTCACGAAGGTGGCCAGGCCGACAACTCCGACGATGATCAGGCAGAAGGTGATGCTCACCACCGCTGCTTTTAGTTCGGAGTCCCTGCACGATTTGTTTCGAATTACTTTCCACGTGCGCACCACTGCATAGCGCTTAATGGCAAATTAGGAAAGCGATTCCAGCCACATGGAAGAGTTTGAAGATAATACTGTTGATAATGTTGAAGCGCCCTTTTGCTACCGTACAGACTATTCAGGTGAGTCTGCAGACGCGCTAAAAGACGAGGATAGGATAAGCTACTAGCCTGAACGACACATACGGTGTGCTACTTGCAAACGTAATTAAGCTTGCACTCAACGGTGCTTAAATGTACCCCGAGGCGGCTGTAACTGACAGGCAGTGTCAGTGTATATAGACTATGATGAGAAACGCTGTGTGGTGTTCAGAATGTGGACAGGCCCGAAGCTGCACAGTGGGGCACTACTCAGTTCCCCCCCCCTCCCCCCTGGTAAAGCTGGGCACTGTGCACATTGCCCTTTCTCCTTAACAATATCAAAGAATGGACAAAAACTTACTCGCTTTTGTTGGCTAGAAGGCGAGAAAATCATAATGAGGCATCCGAAGCGCAGCGAGAAGTAGATAAAAAATTTGCCGACAGGTACACTACTCTGTAAAGTTATTTTTGAGCACGGCTGCTGCGGTACTGGAATCGTAGGCGCCCCCATACGGAACACGCAGTGTCGAACGAAGGCGGCTCTCGGTT
This sequence comes from Amblyomma mixtum, assembly GCF_055824585.1. Classification (NCBI taxonomy): domain Eukaryota; kingdom Metazoa; phylum Arthropoda; class Arachnida; order Ixodida; family Ixodidae; genus Amblyomma; species Amblyomma mixtum. The sequence continues at coordinate 41,395,529 of NC_143019.1, read as the reverse complement.
TCGACTTGGGCAGCACGTATACCGTGTTCTGCCACCGATAAGCCTCGCCTCCGGCGAACGGCCAACGAGCTTACAGCACGCGCTACTGTGCTGCAATTCTCGTGAGCCACGCATACCTTACTGGTGACGTCACAAGCGAGGTGATGACGTCACACGCTACTCTGATGCTGCGGGTCGCCGCCGCGCAACCTGCCTTTACGCTGCCAGCGTACTCTCCTCCTCGCGCTCTCTTCGCCATTGCCCTCTTTCCTCCTTCGCTGCGCTCCGCGCTCGGTTACACCGAGGCACGCCGCTCACTTAAGGAACTCGTGCCTAAGAGGTGCGCTCTAAAGATTCCCGAGATTCAGAGAAGGTTACTTCCGAATAACGTACAATGCCGGGGATTAAAAATTAGGCTTGCAGTATTAAACAGCAAATAAACTATTACCTCAGAAGAGCAAGTTGCTGGGCTAGTTGGTGCTGTTGCATCGTGGTGGAGCAGCGCAAAGGACGGGACACAAGAAACAAGGAAGGACGTACACAGGCGCTGTACGTACCGAAGCGTGGCCTTGTGGTAGAGCATCCGCCTCGCATTCGGGAGGTGCTGGGTTCGATCCCCAGTGCCGCCGGGTACCCACCGGTTTCTTTAATGGGTACAAGATTTCCCCTGGCCTGGTGCTCGGCTCTTCTCGGGTGAAATGCTTGGGAAAAGGGTCTTAGACCAAACAGTTGCCTTGGCGGATGAGTGATAAGTTCCCCCGCCAAACAACCATAAGTCCGCCTCGTGCGGCATAAGCCCAATTTGTGGCCCTTTTTTTTCACTTCTCCCAAACGTAGACCCCTAAAGGAAGCCGAGCGCCAGGCCGGGGGACGCTTGTACCCTTTTCACCGGTGGGTGCCCGGCGGTGGGTTGGTTTCGAACCACCCACCTCCCGCAGCCGAGACGGGCGCTCAAACCACTAGGCCACGACTGCGGTACGTCCTTCCTTGTTTCTTGTGTCCCGTCCTTTGCGCTGCTCCACCACGATGAAACTATTACCGACGCTCGTACATCCTGCTTTGCATGCCGCCGCAAAAGAGCTTTCAGGAAAATAAAAAAAATAAATAAAATATATTGTTAGGTTTGTGGGGTTTAACGTCCCAAAGCAACTAAGGCTATGAGAGACGCCGTAGTGGAGGGCTCCGGAAATTTCGACCACCTGGGGTTCTTTAACGTGCACTGACAGCGCACAGTACGCGGGCCTCTAGAATTTCTCCTCCCAATAAATTCAGCCGCCACGGCCGGGATCGAAGCCGCGCCTTCCGGGTCAGTAGCCGAGCACCATAACCACTGAGCCACCGCGGCGACAACATATATTGTTAAACTGTTCAGTTCTGTTAGCGTTCATCCTTATATTGGTTGCCCGGAGGCGGTTCTAATACCAGACAGAATCGTTGGTAAAACTGTCGGAGCAGCAACTTGCTTCGTAATACTTGCACCAAAATTTCCAGTTCAACCTAAGTAATTACACACTTAAGGCAGTCTTCACTGGCCTGAAGCTTAATTGTTTCTGGTGTGATGGAGTTGTGGTGGGGGGCGTTCGTGCTTTCTATAGGCAGAAGTGGGCGGGGAAGAGATATCTGCAGCTTTTTCTCTTCACCTGTGACAGAATAACAAGGCCTTACGCAACAGCTCTGTGATACCAGTGGTTGTCTCGCGGCAATGGACATGGTCTTGCACGCGCCATTACGCGTATTGTGCTCGAAATTTGAAGGCGATTATGTTGGAATACAAACGCGATGTGTGGATTGTTTGAAAGTTTCTATGAATCCGATTTAGCTCAAAGTTTTCAGCACAAATATATTGGCGCGAAATAAGCTAAGCAGAAGTTTATAGCAACCTGACTTGGTTAGGAGACTCGACGGCGACAATTCTCCGCCGCGGTGGCTCAATGGTTATGGCACTCGGCTGCTGACCCGAAAGATGCGGGTTCGATCCCGGCCGCGGCGGTCTCATTTCGATGGAGGCGAAATACTACAGGCCTGTGTACTGTGCAATGACACCGCACGTTAAAGAACTCCAGGTTATCTAAATCTCCGAAGCCCCCCACTACGGTGTCCCTCATAGCCTGAGTCGCTTTGGGACGTTAAAGGCGCGGCCTGTAAAGCCAAAAAACCACGGCTTTTTTTCGCCTTTCTTATCAGTTTGTTGACCAGCGTATTTCTCGCGTATGTTTCTAGCATGAAAAATTCTTGTGACTATGGTAGAATAAAGAAAACTCAAACTCAAAAAGCACTGATCACGAAGTAAACAGGAGCCTTTGGCTATGAGTCTAACAAGTATTACAAAAATTAACGAATAAAAAGGCCAACGTAATAACAGAAAACAATTAAAGAACGACTGAATCAAGAGTCGGCATTCATTCGTAGGTGTAGGGGGTTAGGCAAGATTTATTGTTTCATGCTTCCTTCAGTGCGCTTAAAAATAATTTCTTACACGTAGTTACCAAGCCCTCGACCTCTTAGAGAAGTATGATGTAATGACTTTGCAGATATAGTGTGCTCATATCAAAATCATTTTTGAGCTTTGATGCAGCATTCGTGAAATGGAACTTGCAAGCCGCCATCATCTATCTGCCTTGGGCAAGATGTACTATCGGGCACAAAAATGGTATACTACACGCGGCGGGAGCCGGGGCAAAGGAAAACTGCGTTGCAACGCCATCTACAGGCGGCATCTGGGATCAAGACAGCCAATGCGTGACCTTTATTATCAGCAGGCATGTCGCTTGGTTCGTTTCAATGTTTCGTGCTTTATCTCGCCAAAATGCCGCAATTTTCCGCTGCTCCGGCTCCCGTAGCGTGAAGTACACCACTTTTGTCCCCGATAGTACGTATAGTTTTTACCAAAAGAAATCAGGCTGGACGGTTTTTTTCTAAGTCGTATATTAAAGCTATGATGCCAGCTCTCTACCTCTGAATCTGTGTATGGTAAGATGAACCACTGCACTCACCTTCAAATAAATGTTTAAATCTTTACGGAAGCCGTGAAGGCTCTACCATACGAATTAGAAGCAAACCATGCATACTGCTTAATTTTGGCAAAGACTGTACGTTATACACACGGCAGTATTGGAATTAGGAATGCCGACTCACATTAGTGAGTCGGCATTGATGCTTACCATAAGTAGGGGACAGATCCAGCGAACGGGTACCAATGAGGTACACATTGGATGCCGATGGAGGCTGTTCTCCTGCATACAAAACATTTCAATGTAGGCTAATTGAGTGCGGGTACATTCAGCTTCTGTTTCAATGAGATGGCGTGAGGGACCGCAATCCGCAAAAATGACGACGTGTGTCAGAAAATTCTCTGATTAGTCGAGAGAGGTTACCAGACCTCGTGACGTTATCGAAACCAGCCCACCAGTTTAAGGTTACGCTTGAATTTGTGACGTCACTACACCCACCAGGTTAAGATTACCCGTGAGCTTATTTATTTATTTATTTATTTACAATACTGCCAGTCTCAGTAAGAGACCGTAGCAGGTGGTCAATCAGTACAATATAGAGTTCAGTACAATACAGATAAATTACAAGCAGATCAACAAAAATGAGAACTCTTACATAAGTGTTAAATAACTACTAGTAGGCAGGTTAGCAAAGAATACCTTGAAGATTCAGAACTGAAACAAAAAGAAATCAAGTACAGCAGGAGTCGTTCATTTCAGCAAACATGCTAGTATTAGAAGTATTTTACAATAGAAACTAGAAGAAAGCGAAAAAGAAGGTAACGGGTGGCAATAGGCATGCAATCATCCTTAAAAATTACATGTCAAGAAATGTCAATAAGTAGCTGTTGGCCAGTCATCTGGTAAAACGTAAGACTATTGGTACTTTACTGATTCTTGTTGCATTCTACTAATCTTGAGGTGAAGGAAGATAGTGAGTCCGACATGGTAATCGATGGATCGAGCTGATTCCACTCGCTGATGGCTAAAGGAAAGAAAGAATGCTTGAGTGTGTTCGTTCGGCTTGAGTATTCGGACAGCGTGTGCGCATGCTTGTGCCGGGATTGCCTTGACTGTGAGAAGGATGCATATTTAGACACATCTATACTGTAGGTGTTGTGTAATAACTGATATAAAAACTTCAAGCGGGTTTCTTTTGCCCTAGATAATAGTGATGGAAGGCCAGATGATGCTGCAAGATCGGTAGGGGAGTCAGAGTGTTTGTATTTGTTATGAATGAATCTTAAAGCTTTTCGTTGCACTCTCTCAAGCCGAGTGATGTTAGTGATGTTAGTGACGTCACCACAACCTGTCTACCTTGGCAGGCGTCAGCCGGCCCATTGGACTGTGAGGAACCTGGCCACAGATGCAGGCGGCGAGTAAATAGACTGGTCGAGAGAGGTCACATGACATTCTGACGTCGTCATAACGTGCCAACGATGGCAGGTGTAATAAAAATTGACACACAAACTGCAATTTAACAACTCTACAAATCTCTAATGCCATTGCATTCCATTAGCGTTAAGTGTCCCCGATATTTTTTTTTTTCTCTGAGTGAACTGCGCATGATCATGACAATGCTCGCAAGGGTTTCGGTGGAAAGGCGTAAGGCTTCAATCACTGGTACCGGCCTCGCAAGTGTACTGACCCATTGCGAGGTTTCTCTTCTCGTGGGTTTAGCGATGGATGTCGGAAACGTTGCTTTTAGAGCAGGAGTCAGCGACAGTCGAGAAGTGACCGTTGTCGCAACGCTGCGTGGGCACGTGGGCTGAAAAGAGAGAGCAACACAAATATTGGTAAAAATTTTATCGTGCTTCGAAAAAGAGGCTGACAGAAAACTGACCCAACTGAAGTGGAATTTTGCAGGGTAGCCTGCATCCGCAAGTAACCACGGATACTCTACACATGCACGCCCAGCTTCAACGACGCGTCAACAAGTGCGCATGACCTATGATGTCCTACACAGTGACACATGGAAATTCGCATCTACTCTCTACTCATTTACTATGACCTCCAGTATCCAGTTACCTTCTGTCATTGCTAGAGAGCTTCCGGTAGGTTGGAAAAAAATTCCGAAGTTGTTTCGATAGTAAATTCATTCACAGTATAACATAGCAGTAAAGGCATTGCTCAGTAAGTGCGCGACACCACCTATTCGAAAACATCACCCTTACAATGCATAAACCGCGCACTTTTCGTGGTCTTGTCTTTAGTCTGTATTGTTCCCACTGGGGAAAGTATCCTCCAACGGTTGAAGGGGCTGAGAAAGCTAGTTTCAAGAATCCACGCGTTGATGCCATAAAGTTTTAATTTTTTAAATAAAATAAAATGATTTCTTGAAGTAAAATTGTTTTCAATAACAGTTTTTAAGTTTTAAGTGATTTGCAAAACACATTACGGGTGATTTCGGGAAACGAAGGCTTTGATTGTAGCTGGCATCAAGATCCACTCGCATAAAGGAATACGTGCACTGGAGCATCGCGGTTTCGAAAAAAAAAAAGCTTAAAACACACTAGCGCCCACCGCCGTGAGGATATAAAGATGAGACGTTAACGAGAAAACGAAATTTCAGTAATGTCAACCGCGTGACGAAAAGTGGCGACAATGACGACAGCAGGAAGACATAACTACAAAGACACGTGCTAAAGCCGGTCTTTGGGGTCCTGTCCGTATGTCGCCTTCCTTCCGTGCTACTTATCGTCGTTAATTATACCAACTTGGTCAACTTTCCGCACTGATGAATTGAGTGAATGCCAAGAGCTCTGTTCGCTTCTGTTCGCCGTTATTAACTGACTGCTTGGCTAGCAGTACTGCGACTGCACCGTCGACGTCATCAGTTGCGTCGTGCTACGTGTTGTGCAATTCCTTGCCACTCTCGCCTAGACCCTCTCAGGTCGCAACAAAAGGCCACGACGGAGATATGACACTATTTCAGCCTGTGAGGAAACGGCCTGCCAGCGTTCGTCCAAGTATGAATTGGCACCGATAAATCAAGATATTCGAACCTCGCATCGCGATCGCCTTGACCCTGCTTGATAACCCTTCAACCAGAGAGGACGGAAACAGGCGTCATGCTCACCTGACGTAGAGGGAACACGGAGACGCTACGGCTAGCGCCCGACCTTAAGACCAGCGCCTAAACGTAGAAGGGCAATGGCTGGTCCTTGCGGTCTGAGAACGTGAGGCAGCGCAAGTGCTCACAAACAATTACACCGACCGTAAGCGGCGAACAAGATGTCTGGTCTGACCTCTACGGCTCGCATCACGAGATTCTTTCTTTTCTTCCGCCCTGCGGGTTTCAGGCTCGTTCTCCTCTAATCACGAGAAGTACTATAGCATGCATGAGACCTTTTGTCTGGTCTAATTTTTGAGCACTCCCCCGCCGTGAGCCCATTTGCCTTCTTGTAGAGCGCAGCTCTTTGGCGCCCTTCATTTCGCGGCGTTGCCGTATCAAAATTGTCATCGCCTTTACCCTAGCCCATGTAAAGGCCTGAAGAAGGCGGATGAGCGGATCCTTCTCCGCCTTCTCACCAATACATTGCTGTGCCCGGAGCGCTAAAACATTTTGACCCCCCCTTTAGCGGCAGCTGCCCACACTGTAGTGCAGTGTCTTCTGACACCTATCACATGGTGTGGGCCTGCCCCTCCAACCCCGCTATTCCCACCATCCCCAACCCAACCCGGGAGGACTGGGAGGCGACCCTGCTCGGCTGCCACGACTTACAGGCCCAACAAGCCTTAGTCGGGCGCGCCCCGGCGGCGGCCACCGCCACTGGGGTCCCAAACTAGAGACCTCCACCTATTGTTTGTAAGGATCGGTCCCTTACGGGCTGATACAAACATACCTCCTGTCCCTTCTGGATAAATGTTTTAACCACCACCACCCGCCGTTGTCCGCTGTAATCAGCAGTGGACACCTTATAGTCGCGCTTTAAACTGCGACACCAACGGAGCGGGAGCTTGGAAAGGAGAGGTTTAAATTGGTAAATTGGTTTTTGAGAAAAGTAAATGGCGCATTATCTGTTTCACACAAGTCTGTGGACACCTGAACCAGAGGGAAGACGCATAACTGTCCTCTTGGAGCAGCGGACACCTCAATCGTGACAGATGTGCCAGATGTGCGCTGCATGCGTTGGCATTGACAACGTTGTGCAAGAAAGGCGGCGCTGAAGCCATAGGCCGTCGGCGTTCATTGTGTTCATTGGCGTTGGCGTTTACGGCGCTTTACACTCCAATCATTTTAAGGAAATGAAGTGCGCATAACTGGTTCCCTGGGTCAGAGGACGCCTGAATCGCGCTTATAGGTACGTGGGATGATAAGAGAGAGATGTGAGCTGCATACGTTAGCGCTGACAACGGTGAACGAATTCTCGCAAGCAACCATTAACTGCCACCTGCCGGGGTGGCACGGTGGGTGGGGACTTCAATGTAGATATAGAGACAAAGAGGAATTTCTTACCCGTTAGGCGGGAGAACATCCCGTTCCTCTCACTCGTAACGATTCCTACGGCTGTGAAAACCTCGCGAAATACTTGCATAGACCTCGCGTTTGCGAACCAGGTATTGGTGGAGGAAGCCGAACATAATATTTCTCCGACCACTAAGCTTCCTTCATGACAATCAAGAACTGTTAGTGGAGTGTTTCTTGAAGAAGGAAAATGTGTGAAAAATAAGTTTTTTGTAATTGTACATGTCTTTATCGAATTCTTTGCCTCAATCTATCAAAAAGCTGAAACAGCTAATGAGCTGCGCTCGAATTTCGCATTAGGAAGTAACGTAATCGTCGGCAATTTTCTCTTATCTCTCCCTTTTGTTCTTCACCTTTATATCACTTCATTTCTTTCCTCCTCTTCCTCCTCTCGTCACGAGGATATGAGTAAAACGCAACATATAATCTTTCTTTAAGATTACATGGGCATCACTTATTCCTGCTTCTTTATCTTTCGAAAATAACTGACTGGTTCAAAAGTAAGGAAACGCAGCTGACACCCACGAGTGCTTACACGAAAGGAGGGCGCGCAGCTTCAGAGGGACCAAAAATCACTCAGCCATTCCTGTACTGGAGATAACGTAAGAATTTATTTATACATTTCTTGGTAATAACCAAACGAAGGCCACTAATTAAGGTTGTACGCCCTGCAGAGATTGCCGAGATGGCACGGTTGCTGAGGTGGGCCGGCTGCTAGGCCTAGCCTTGACCGATGCTAGAGGACGAAGCCGCAGCAATGAACTCTTTCAAGACCGGAGGCCAAAGACCCTTTTTTTCTGCCAGCGTCTATATTTATAGGGCTGAACAAGCGCCCTCTACCGTACGGACGGCATGCAGGCGCTTTTTGTCATACCTTCTGCAAAATATAAATGTTGACATGTCCACGGAAAGACTTTCATGGACGTTATCCCTGTCACGAAGTTGTTGCTCATTGTTGTGACGACGCCTCGGTAGCTAATTTTCATACAAGCTTTTATGACCAGCAACTCTCAAAAAGAGGTTCTTTCGATAGAAATTCATTTCCGCGGCAAGTAGGCGTCACAACCTAGCAATATAAAACTCGCAGGAATACCTAATTACCTTATTTGTTGGCGATGCGGTAGCATTAGAGCTATTGATGTGTTTACCGGAAGTGATGTTACTTCCCTTCGACCAATGGGAATTACCCGATCTGCTGATGTCACTTCCTTCCAGCCAACGGGAGAACATTATGACAGATTTCTTTTCCCGATGATGTTTTTATGATATCGCATTCAAATGAGCTACTTGCTTCAACCGGACGAGCAAACAAACATACGATGAAGTATATATCGCGGGATCCCGCCATGAATAAGCGCCGCTCCGCAAGTGACGTTTCGTAAATAAAGCGCCGATAAATGTTCCTTCCAGAATGCGTTTCGAGTTTGCATCACTTTTCTTAAAACACGAAACAAGGGAAACAGGATAAACTACCTCTGCGAACGCTGCACTAGCGAGTTTTTCTTGGACACCTGCCACGACTCGCAAATTACGCAGCGATGGTGATGAAAACAACGCTAAAGAGAAGAAAGAATGGCGTCATATTGGAAAGTGCGGCGCTATACGAATAGTGACCAACTTGCCCAACTGTCCGTCCTTCTTCAGTGAAAGAATGGCGGTCTGAAATTACTCTTTAGAACAATGTACAGACGTGGGCATGATTTTCATGAGCGCTGAAGGGAATTATTTGTGCACCTCTCATTGGGGCACAGTATTAGGAGCTTTATTGCTCCTATGCATACGCCGCTTCGCTTGGCTGCAAGCCTTGTGTTTGAAACCCAGTACCTGATCGAAAATGTCCAGACAATTCGCTCGCACGGAACTCTCTAGAGGTCTAAACAAATGTGCTCACCTCTGTACAAGGATCGCATTCATCGAAACATGCACACACACAGAAGATAGCTGAGATAATCCTTCAGTCGTTACTTATTCCTTTCAACGCGTCACACGACTGCTTCAACGAGTATGTGATAATGGTGATGATGATGATGATGATTATTTTTTATGGCGCAAGGGAAGCTTTTGGTCCGAGTGTCGCGGCACAAGACATTTTCTTTGACAACTCAACGTGGGGTCATGAGACCCATTTTGCCCATCATTTCACCCAAGAGAAGCAAGCCGTTTACCAGGCCAGATGAAAGCTTGTACTCGGTTTGTCACAGGTGGGTACGCGGCTGCACTGGACATCGATGCTCGCACCTACCGCAGACGAGGCGGATCTAAATGAATGCGGCTGTCATTCGATCAATACACCATTCAGATGAGGACTTAGTCAAGCCACTGAAAGTCAAGAGCAATAGGCACCATATTAACCAAAAGTAGCCAGGAAATGGCGATTTGTTTCTTAGCCGCGTAGCGAACCACTCATGTATCTGTGTAAAGTAAGGTGAACCCTTTCTTGTTTGATAGGGGTGCCTTAAAGACTCCGCTGCACAGTTGAGAACCAAAAGCCTGTTGCGTGGCAAAGGCGGTGCCTGCCGCAGGAAATAGCCACAAGCCGTCGGTAAGGGACTCATTCTGTCAGTCAATTTCTTGATGCATATAGTAGAAGGCTCCCATCAAGATTAAGTCCCATTTGAGAACTGGACTGCGCAGATATAAAGCTGACACGAAAAGAACCACTTGCAATCGCGCTGTGTAAGATTAGGGGTTCGTCAAGTACGTTCTTACAATCGAGTGCACAAATTAAGCTACACACTTCACTTATTGTACGCGTTTTAAGGCTGCTCTTAAGTTACGCAAATTGGAGAAGTACCTGTTCTGAAAGTGTGACTGTGTATAGTCTCACATCGTAGAACCGTAAAGCAGAAGGCGCCGTCGCTCAGCTATCGCCACTCTCCTTTTGCAAAATACGGCAAATAATCTTTAATTACCGCGTACTACCTGAAGTATGGACCACGAAAATGTCAAAGCAGTAAAAGTTATTATTTCACGGTACGCAAATCATGCTCCACACTTTTCAAAAACCAGTAAATAGGAATGAATCAAACGTGACGTTAGTAGCAAATAGAACGAGCAAAACATTGGGGTCGGCTCAAAACGTTAGCGTACAATAATATCTTGCCCGGAGAACAGTGGTTCGCCACTGCTTAACTGGTTCTATGAGCCACGGCTCTACCAGAAGCGGCACCGGTCCTTGGGGTTCATGAGGTCCCCTTCTGTGCAGGCGAAAGCCTTCGCGAACTCAGGCATGTTTTGCAGGGGCACAATGCACCGAGAACGGCTGTGCCAGTAGCGCTCGTGTGGTGGACTTCGGGTTTCTTTAGGTTCAGAACACCACTTGAGGCAGTGAGAGACGAAGAAGGCCTGCTCGTGTGTGAGGCCCGGCATAAACGCCCTCTGTTGGTCGTCCGAAGTGCTCCGATAGGCGGCGTACGCCAGGAGTAGGCCCGCGAAGTCGGCGAAGCCTTCCAAGTCCGTAATATAGTTGGTCGTCCTCGCCCGTGACAGGGATTCCGCCTGCAGGCGCAGCATAGACTAGTCGAGCGCTTACAGCGAGCATGTAGAAGATTATGCATAGCCGGTTTCCTAGCCTGACTATCTGGTAGCCTTGTAACACTGAGAACGCGGTTGACGATGTTAAAAGCTGAGAAAGGAACACCGCAACACATGCTTATTGGTATTAATACAGACTTAAATTCTGAGTCTTATTCTTAACTCTGGGACGCTTGAATGGTCAAGACAAGTCTTTCGCGTGATTCGGAAAAAGCACTATGAAAATATGCTTTAGTTGTGCCAACCTGCAGGGCCCCTTACAAACATTTTTTTAGACAGTCTATGGACTGTCTATATACTTCTGTCTATAAGGTCTAAAGACTCTCTGTAGACAAATCCTAGAGAACAGTCGATAGACAATACAAATGCTACAGAGAGCCTATAGACAATCTATAGATTTATGGCCATACACTTTTAGTATACTTTTATCTATAGATAGTCTATAGACTGAATAGACAAAAAGAAATATCTTTAGGAAGCCAACAGAATCTATAAGAAGTCTATAATACTATCTATAGACCATTTTTGTAGGGGTTGTTTCGCCGTAGTTGAGTCAGACGCCAGTTGAGTAAGGCGCAGTAACGCTTAGGCGAGTTTGTGCGTGAAGACAGAGTACCAAAGCTATGCTGACGCCTTTTGCACTTTTCCAGGCTCTTGGACTTGGCTATGCAAAACGATTATAATGAATAATTGGCCTGCACTGATGGCGGAAACGACTTAAGACTGATGAAATTTATCTTCATGACCGCCAGATGTCATTCGATGCATTTGCATTCTGGAACGGGGCGTTGAAAACGCTTGCTGAGCACAGCCATGCTTATAATACCACCATCAGCATACATGCGAATTTGTCACGGACGCTATGTCACGGATTATTTGATATCCAACAAACTGTAGACTGAAGTTCTTTCTCCAGTCGAGATCCTAATCAGGACACATCATATCCCGCTCTACTGTGTTAACAGAGAAGGCTATCAGGTGGCACGGTGAGGCAGAAGCTGCAAACCGCTGCATGCTTCTCTGTTGATTATACCGACCCGTAGTCAATTCATACGCGAGTTACTCCTCGCGGGAGGAGTCAGAATTCGCATCTGTTAAAATGATTCACCCTGTTTTCTCGCTTCAGGTTTGCCGCAGAGGAGAAAAAAGTCGCGAAAACAATCAACGTTTAATGGAATGTTTCGTGAACATATTGCATCAAAATATTTGTGCGTAATAAGTTTAACGGACACGAACCTTTAGGTAGGATGAGTGAAGGCACAACACTTTTGCTGCCTGCAGCTCCATTGTAGGCGATTTTCCCAAGTCGATCCGGCGATTCAGATAATCAGTAGACATTGCGGCAACGTCGTAGGCGTGCATAATTTCGTGGCCAAGAACCTGCGGAGGTCGGTCGCAGGGTAATGTTCACGTCTCAGTTAAAGTGGAACGCTACGTAAGAGAAAATAACCGTATTCGAGTTTATCAAATTGCTAAAAGCAGACTATATACGCAAAGTCGAGCTCTACGAAAAAGCGCAGATAGTAATCCACCTGCATTTAAACGCACCATATTCGCCATTGTTATTGCAGGCTGCGATCGCACACAGATAGAGGCTAATATATGCGCGGACTTTTCGTGGAAGTGAAGCCAAAGAAAAAAAGCCGGAAAACACCCTCCCACCCTAAGATTGGGTTCCATTTAATACGCAGGGATGACGTGTAATAGCGACCGATAGGGCAAAGTGATTCTGTTATACGTTGCGGTTCCATGGCTGCACATCAGCTAGCTTTATCTTAAGTACAGCCCTCCCATCCAATTTGTGTGAATCGAGAGTATGATCTCGTAACCTGATCTGTCAATTTGAACATATAAATTTGTTAACCTGAAACACTAAACGTTAAAAATCAGAAGAAAGAAAGGCGTCGGATGGTAACGTTCCGTCCTTTCGCGGTGCACGGATGGAAAATCTCACGTTTCCACGGAAGGGGCCAACGTTTAGGTCGTCTTATCTTCCTCGGCATTAGGTCCCGTGAATGGGAGCTTTGCACTGAGGTAAACTGCCCTCTTAGTACTCTAGCCGTGGCAACCTCCTTCTAAT